>NC_083687.1:38963571-39295714 GCF_033118175.1 Dama dama | reverse complement strand
AAAATCAGCTGTCCTGAGAAGGAGGACACTGATTTCTGTGTCTTCATGAGTGGTCACATTAGTTGAAAGAACCACTTTCAGTTATTATTTACCTTTCCTTCTTTTGACTTACTTAGTATTTTTATTTTACCTGCCTACTGATTAAGCAAATAACCCCCACCCCCAACTGTATACTCAACAGTAAAGAGTGATCAAACTTTTAATATGATGGTTATGGTTTATTATTTGTACTCAGTATTTTAAAAACCATGTTTTCTAGGCCACAAGGTAAAGGTATATCTACTTTCTCTATTTCTACATCCTGATTTTGGAGATCTGGCCTTGGATTAAGCATTTTTTAAAAAACAACTTGTGGGTTAATTTCCTTATTCATGAAGTTGGAGAATACCTACTTTTAATGTTTTATTTATTAACCATCAAACCTGAGTTTATGTTTTCCCCCTCATTTCTATTTTACTTCTGTTTAAATAAAATTTTAAAAACTTAAATGTTAATGACCACCTTTTCACATGTGTGCCTTAAGTGTTCAGGTTTGAAACTCAGTACATTTAACTGTCTATAAATCCTGAGAAACAAGGGGAGTCATTGTTTCAAGATTTTGACAGGTGCAGAGCTGTAAATAATTACAGGCCTGGGCAGAAACTAGAACAGCAGTGGCAGAGCAGCTGGCAGGCCTGACCTGTGACAGGTCTGACCTGAGTGAAGTAGCCTAGATTTCATGGCAAGCTCAGATTTGTTTTATAGCACAAAATTCACCTTCTGCTATAAGACTTCAGTGACTGAGACTAGATACCAGCTGCAAAGGGAGAAACATATACAGAATACTGAGAAAGGAAACTATCCATTGAGTCACCTTTTGTGTGACTTCAGAACCAGATGGAATTTTTATAGATGAGTTTTTAAATTGATTTACATGTTGACTGAAATAAATCACTCAGCACCCAAGGAGGAGGGTGGTCTGGACTTTTTTCTTAAAAAATACTTTTTATATTGTCTGTTTCTAAAACATCTTGATTTTCAGTCTTTGGAGCATAGTGGCTTGTTTTAAAGAAGAAAGCAATTTTAGTTATACTTGGGAATACCTGAATTGTACTTTTTTTGATTTTCTTAGAAAATAATGCAAATTTTTAGTGGAATGGGGTTTTATTACCTTCAGGTTCCATTAGGCAGTTCCCCATTTTAAAATTGCCAGGTTTGTTTCCCCCTTCATGCACCATGTTGTTATTGCTGGGGAAGATTATAATAATAATAAACAGGAAAGCATGGAGTAATATAGTTAGTAAGATCATATTATTAAAAACTAGTGAAGTAAAGCTTCTGTTATGTTTTGGGCCACAACTCTTTTGGAGGGAAGAATATAATGGCAGTAAGTATGTAACATGACATTATGTAACCAGTTTTACATGTAATATATTTTCAGGACTATATTTAATGCTTAAATGTGCACATATGGTTCATTGTGGTATTAATTTAAACTTTGAAAATGGCTAAAAGTTTAAATTATTAGGGAAATAATCAAGTGTAATTTATGATCAATTTAAACATGAATTAAAGATCTTTATTGTTAATTGTTTATTGTTTATTTTGAGAACATTTGAAAGTAACAGGCCTGTATTGTGAGGTTCGGTCAGCATGATGTTTAAAGTGTCTCAGGAATTAAGTTAAGCACTGTTCTAGGCACTGGGGATTCATTGAATAAAAAAATCACTTAGCTTACATGGGCACAGAGAGAAATAAATATGCATTGATAAGTTGTTTATTGAGGTATACCAAATACTCTTAAGTCCTGAGGACATAGTAGTGATTAAAGCAGATCTTTTATGCAGTCTTTTATGTGTCTGTCATATAGTTTACATTGTAGTTGGAGAAGAGAGGTGATGGGTAATTCTGGTGACAAATGTTATGAAGAAAATGAAAGCAAAGTCTTGGGAGAGATTGGGGATTCTAGTTTGGATAGAATGGTTGAGAAAGATGAGGATTTCTCTGACCAGGTGACATTTGAGCTGAGACCTGAATGAAATGCAGCGCTCGCAGTGGAGGTATTTGAGGAAAGCATATTCCCAGCAAATGGAATAGTGGTGAGAAAGTGCTGGGATGGGACGTGCTAGGTGGTTCAGTGAACAGCCAGGACAGACCAGTGTGGAGGTGGAGAAGGAGCCAGCGGAAGGAGGGCAGGAGATGAGTGTGTTTTCTGCTTAGTGAATGGCTGTGCTTGCGTGTCAGGAGTGAAGTCAGGCGGGGCCGAGCCAAGTCCTGCATGAAGTGACAGTGGGTAAAACAAGAGAGTAAGGGTCTGCGGGAGACGTCCCTAGACCGGACCAGCAAATAACAGAGTCAGTTTGCTCACTGTTCCTGAAATTAAGTCTCACTTCTGTGCCTCTCTTGGCGATTTACTCTTTCAAAGTGGAATTCTACATGGTCTAGTCCATGCCCTGAGGTCTGTATAAACTGTTGAATTTATGGTGTGCCAATACCCATTACAGTGTGCCATCCGGTTAATTGCAACAAAGAATATGAGGGTTGGAATAAATGGGTCAGAAAGCCTGACTGAGATGAGAATAACAATTCACATTCAATTAAAATGTGCACAGCCTGCAATAATTTTTCATTGTAGTAGGGTTAAGGGGAGACCAGAAGTAGAATGATAATTAATAGTTGTAAATTTAAAAGTCAGCTTTATTCCAAGTGTTAATTTTTCCTGGAAGTGTTGTGCAAAATGGTCAAGTTCCAGAAATTGTAGAAACTCAGATCTTAGTGTTTGTAATTGACAGGCATGCTAGGTAGCTGACCTCAAGTGTGAACTAATTAACTCAGGGCTTGTGTAATATGCTTTAGTAAAAGCAGATATTTAAAAATAATTGCTTTTTTTTCATTTTACCAAAGAAAATATTTGTGGAGTTTTAATTTATTGTTATATCACTGAGCACTTTTTTTTTTTTTTTGGTGATTTTCAATTTTGACACAGGTATCAATAAATGAAATTTTGTTTCAGGCATAATATTATTACTTCAGTTTATTCACAAAATATTTATAAAGAAAATAATCAACTATTATAAAACTACCATATTTAAAATAGTGCAGATTTTTGAAACTCAGTGATGATTGTTGAAATGCCATACAAAGGTAAGACTAATTAGATCTGTACCATTCAGAGAAGTATTTCACCAAGAAGTCTTCTACGTGTAAACAGATTGTGTTTAAAAAAAGTTCTTTTGCAAAAACTTGGCAGAATTCAGGATTCGTTTTTACTCAGGAGTAATAGTATATATGGTATTTGATTTTCAGCCAAGCTCAAAATGTATTAGGAATCTATTCAGATGGATTTTAGAGACAACTCTGGTGCAATTTTGAGCAGATCTAATTTCCAGGAAAAACCTGTAGCTTTTCTTTCCCTGGTGCACGTGTTTCAGCAGCACACTCCTCTTCTGTTTAGAGTCACTTGTCTGCTGCCTGTGTTGCTTTGTCCCCTGTGATGGGTAAGGAAGTCTGTGTTCATAGGATTGCTTCATGTATTGGGTCTATAGCTGAGGCTGTTACTGATGTCAGCAAACAGTTAACCTGTCACTAGCTCTTCCCCGGGTCAGCAGTTCTTACCCATGGGTCACCGTCCCTTGATTCTCAGCCACAAGAAAGCTGAGGCGGTGGGCAGGGCAGCCCCTGACCCCCCCATGTGCCTCTCGCCGTGTCCCACAGTAGGAGGTGGTGAAGCCTGAGCACCTTGCCTTCTTTCTACCTAATGGCCCAAGGTGCGTCCTGTGACGAGTCCATTGACTTAACTTGACTCTAATGAGGGGATACCCACCCCTTTCACTAACTTTGCCTGATGTGGGGGTGCAGGGTTGTTTGTGCTGGGGCGTTGGCTGGAGGGTAATTGTGTGGTGGGAGAAAATAGATAGGGAGGAAAGAAGAAAAAAATCACCCAGCCTAACTCTTTTACTTTACATTAGGCTTTCCTGGTCCTTTTTAGCAAATCTGAAGTAGTGATAAGATGCCTGTAGGCTGACCTATCCAGCTTTTGCCTACTTCCCACTCTTAAATTTCTATTAAAAATATCCTGCAAGTCAAATTCAAGGAAGCTGGCCACACATTTCTGCTTCTCTTGACTCTATTTCAGATTTGTAACCTCTCACCTTTATTTACTGAAACAGGCGTGTTCGTTTAATTGAGCCCCCTAATTTTATAACGGAGGGAGAATACCATCAAGTATATAGCCATATTTAAGTACAGAAGCATATTTAAGTACAGAACTGCATATCTGTGTTTACGTGTATCATTTGTACATCTGTTATACAGAGTAATAAATAATCCAGGAGCACAGCATCTGTCTCTCACCTGCTGCTCTCTTTATGATGTTAAGGGATGAGTCACATGAGTAATTGTATAACTTGTACAGAGTACTCGGAAGACAGTTTCACTTGCCTAAGTCCTTTGCTGCCTGTCATAAAGATGAAAAGTTTGAGCCATCTGTTACTTAAAAAAAAAAAAATTTTACCCTGGTGTACCACCTGGTGTTTAACTAGGCCCCGGGATTTGTTCCAGATACAGCACTGCTTCATTGAACAAATATTGGGGTGAGGGGTGGGTAGGGTTTGGTGATTACTTCTGCACCTTGGGAGGGGCCCTTTTCACTGAGTCTTGAACAATGTTATTTAGATCATTGTTATCTCCTATTGTGGTTTGCCCATCGTTAAAACCAGTTTTGTCTTAATTTTGAAAATTGGATATGAGGAGTAACATGACACAAAAACAACATCATACAATGCTGGAGATAATGTTCTGGGCAGCGTGATTTAATTTGGAGCAGCGGATGGCCACCTGCTAGGCCTTTGTTCTTGTGGCAGTCTGGCAAGTGGCCCCAGTGTTTTGGTTCTTTCCTTGGTCACGTGGCCGTGGAGATCTGCCGGGTTTAGTTGCAAACCATTAATCTGGTAGCACTGAACGATGGAATATTTGACTACTGGGTGTTTGAATTAAGAAAACAAATCCCTTTTAAAGTTGTTATTCAGCAATCACAGAATGCTTTTATCTTGTTGATATAACATCTGAGTCCTTACATTTTATCTGAGGTTGGGTTATTCTTACCTACAACACAGTAACAAAAATCTCGTAGCAATATTTGGCGTTATGGTAACTAGCTACCATATAGCACCTGTCTGCTTACCCACTGTGGTAGAATAAGCCTGTAATTCAGTTGACCAACCTGGTACCCTCTGAGAGTGACAGAGAGCCACTAAAAATTATACTGGGGTTAGAGGCATAGATGAGGACATATGAGTCCTGTGTGTATAAAGCATGGGCATTTTTATCCTCCCCTGTGATCAGGAATAACCAAATATTCCATATGCATTTAAGGATAATTTCTTTATATAAATTGCATTAATTGTGGCTGGTATGGCACCCCATACAGAGTAGGCATTCAGTATTTGCAATTTGAATAAATGTTTATATTTTTAAAATGTTTAAAGTTTCCTGTTATTTAAAGACATTTGTTTTTAAAAATGTACATTTATAAGCAACTTTGGGTTAAAAATCCTCTGTATATTTTCCCGATATTTGGGCCTAGTCTCAGGCTGCCCCATAGTGATAGTTCCCATTGGCTTATGATGTGAACTCTGAAACCATTTCATTATGTAATTTACTATAAAGGTAGGATAAGAAAATTGCAATTGCCTATGGTTCTGTCTAAAATAATTTAAAATGCATATTAAAAGAGTGAACCATTTAGTCAAGTGCTTATGACTTAGCCTAGTAACTTACTTTACCTTGTTACTTGAAGTTGTTAAACAATTTGTTGGATACTTAGTGATTCCTTAAATTTCTTTTGATAAAATTAGGACACCAAGTTATTCAGTTTAGTCATCTGATAGTACCCAGTCAGAGAAATTCATAGTGTGGGAGCACTGCAATTCTGGATAATTTTTATGCAGAGCTTTAAGTTTGTATTTATCATTTTAAAATTTTTCTTTGATTTGAATTTTCTCTATTAGCCTTTATTTTTTACATATAAGACATAGAAAAGGGTGCAGGAATTTCTCTCTTTTTCTATATGAGATAATCAAGTGGTGTCTCTTTCTCATGTGGCCATCTCATGAGGTGGATTTTGTACCCTGGAATGTGGGTTACAGTGTGGTGGGTTTTGAAAAGTCAGTTGTGGTTTAGAGGTAGTCTGCGATGTGGGCTGGGAACTTCAGTGTTTTTTTCTGGTCTGAGATAGGTTTTTAAAAAATTTTTTAAAGAGAGGTATTAGAAGATTTGGGGTTCTAGACCTTGTTAATTGGTCTGACACACCATTTGTCCTAGTCTCTTTCTTTCTAATGTGAAAAAGAATTGAAATAGATGTTAAATTCCCATTTCTTTATTCATTGTGTCTGTGTCTTGATGATTTCATAGTCTTGATCTTTCTCCATCTTTCCCTTCTTTTCAACAACTCTGACCTGACTTTTTTTTCCCCTCTTTCATTTTTTTTCTTACTGTTCTCAGGTCGTGTTTCTCTGACTTTTTCTTCATGTTAGTGAGAGTTCATGCAGTTTTCTTGTTTATTTTTACCCTAATGGTTCATAATTTTCAGATACTGATCATGATAGAACTTGCTCAGTGCTTCCCGATTTTTATACAGTGGAACTAAATCCATGAGGGAGATTGTTATGTGCTTGTTAATTATCTTTCCCTCTTTGCAGTGGAAGCTTCCAGGGCAGGCATTCTGCCTTGTTTATAGCTGTATTCCCAGAGCCTAGAAGTATGCTTGGTGGCTAATAACTATGTGAAAAAATGAATAGAAATGCTTTAGTTTCCTGATAGTTTATTAAGTCAAGATATTAATTAGGGAGAGTCTTGGAGTTCCCTTGCTCTAGAGAAAACCTGAGTCTTGGCTGGTATTTGAACCATCTCTTGAGGGGGGAAGTTCTTTGTAGTGATTCTTGTTGTAATAATATAGGCTTACAGCCTCTTCCTTTTCTAGTGCTTTTTGTCCCTAGACTTGATTTTACTATTTCATCAGTTAAGGTACTTTTTGCTGCAAGTAATAGAAATCTCAGCTGAATCTCACTTACACAATAAGGAGGTGGATTATCGTCACAACAGGAAGCCTTGGGAAGCTTCAAGGTGGGTTGACTGAATTTAACTGTTGTCATAAGAGATCTAGGTTCATTTATTCTTTTTCCTTTTCCTTTTACATTCTTACCTTCGTCCTTAAGCCTGGTCCTTTTTGTGGTTATAAAGGACAGGAGCAACAGCTGAGTCCCTATTTTACTAAAAGTGGGGAAGAGACTGGCTCTTCCTTCTCTGAAGACCTAAGCAAGACTTCCTGCACGTATCATTGGCCCAGACTGACGTCAGACTACTCCTTCCTGAGCACTGGCAAAGAAGATGGAAGTATAGCAATTGACTTGGACTCATCATCTCTAGTGAAATAGATTTTTGAATCGGGTACAACACTAAGATCTCATATAAATTAACCTTTTAAAATAAATTTCTAAAGACTGTTGATTTCCTGAGTTCCAGGTTAGTACTTCCCAAAGGAATTAGGTTCATAACCAAGAGGATGCTGAGTGAGGTCAATGTTATCATGATAATTGCTTCATTAGGGAAATTATAGTGTTTTTAAAAATGTGACAAGTTTGGTATGTCTTGTGAAAGTCTAATAAATATGACATGCTGCAGTGTTTTTATAAAGTAGAAAGTAGATATGTAAAAGGCAGAACCATAACTCCCCCTTAAGTGTATTTGCACTGTTAACAATTGGTGTGTTTAAATTATTTAAATAAAACTAAATCTTGTTGACTTGAAAAGTGAAAAAGATAAATAGGACATAGTGAAGCTTACTTAAAAAAATAAAAAGTCAATATACAAGGCAACGTGCATCTGTCACCTTAACTTACTAAAAGGTTTTTGCTTTACTTGAACATACAGTAATGGATTATTTTTGTTTGGCCAAGAATTATCAGTAAATATTTAATGCACAACTTGGAAGCACTATGATATTGTGGGGAAAGCACTGAATTAGGAATTTGAATCCAGATTTCTAGTTCTGATTCTGGCCCTAACTGATTTCTAGTGAAACGGCCTCTGTAAGCCCTCATTTCTTTATCTGTAAAAGAGTTTCCCTTTAGTTTCCTAAAAATGTGCACTTCATTGGTTGAAACCATTCCTTTCCTTGGAGTTCAGTGACATATCTCTTTCCTTTAGAGGTGTAGTTTGTAGTGTAATTAACATTGTATGTACTTTATTTGAACTAGGAGGGACAGATAAAAAGTGAGTCCTGGTTGTGAGATAGATAGGTATTTGGTCTTTAGTGCATATCATACTTACAGAAAAGAGTTTTTATGTTCTGAAACATACATATTAACTCATCAGAAAGGCAAGTATTTTGTAGGTATAAGAGTCTTACATTTTCCCAACACTTCTTGTACCTCATTTGCCAAAATGAGCTTCTAGTGATGTCTGGCATCTGGAATAATGTCAGGCTAGTAAGTTTGTAAATAAAATGCAGATGCCTAGATTTCCTAGATCAACTGTAATTCAGTAAAAAGAGGTCTGGGTTTGGAGTCATAAGCTGGTTGAAATAGACAATCACCGTTTAGTCTATGAAAGGGTGAAGTGGCGCCGTTGAGGGCAACTCTGTCGGCTGTTAGGCAGGAGCATCTCGTAGTGACTGTCGCTGTCATGTCTGGTTGTGGCAAGTCGTGCGCTAAGGCAGAAAAAAAAAAAAGTTCAAATTCTGGCTTAGCCAGGTAAGAAGAAAGCCTGGTAGTACAGTAGAATAATATGGACACCGGGATTTGTTTGGTTTTACCTCTACATTAATATATTATGATGAACCAAGACATTTCAGCTTGGCTACCTTTGGCTATAAGTAGCAAAAGACTCAGCCAAAAGTAGCATGAACCATGAGGGTTTTATCATCTCACATAGCAAAAAGCCTGGAGGTCATAGTTCTGGTTTGATTAATTTCGTGGCAGCAGTATCTTCTACGATACATGGTCCTTCTGATGCTGCTCTTCTTTCTCTGTGGCAATATTGCTATAGTAGCAGTAGTTTCCAGTATTATGTGCACTTATGGTGCACAGCCAGTGAAGAGAGATACTACCCTCATCATTCTCTTTTTTAGCAGAGAGGAGAATCATTCCTCAAAACTCCAACTGCATACCTCTGGCTAGAATTGGATCCCAAAGTCAGACCTAAAAGTTACTAGCAAGGAGAATGGAGACATCTTCACTGACTTCTTTAGACTACTTTTTTTAACCTGACCTGGGATTTTGGGAGACATTCCCAAGCACAATGCCTCAAAGGATTGACAACAAACAAAATCAAGTTTCTGTTAGTAAGAAAAAAGGTATAAGTTGGGAGAAGAGATATGAGTTGGCAAGCAATAGTGAACACTTCAGCTTTCTCAGAATCTAATAGGAGATGCACATAAACCAAGAGACTGTGATAATAGAATATGATACAATCTATGCTAGGGAAATGTATCAGGCACTACAGAAGAATACACACAAAAAACCTCAGACCTAAAGTTGCAGTGGTTAGAAAAGACTTTTCTGGAGGAAATGACATCTAAGTTGTTACTTGAAGAATGAGTGGAAATCAGGCAATTATTAGTCATGGGGCTGCACTTCTTTCCCCCACATTTGTAAGTGGTCAAAATGTCATGATGGTGTATCTGAGACTATTTTAAGAAGAGTTTTAGGGCAAAAGTTTTGGATTCAATACCCAACAGATTTAAGCCCCATTACCTATAGCTATAACAATTAATGTTCAGAATGTTTCTTATTCAAGTAAAAGCTAAATAATAACTTTCCAAGGGCCATATCTTTTTAGTATGAAACTCTTTTTTTAAAATTTTTTTCCATTTATTTTTATTAGTTGGAGGCTAATTACAATATTGTAGTGGTTTTTGCCATACATTGACATGAATCAGCCATGGATTTACATGTGTTCCCCATCCCGATACCCCCCTCCCGCCTCCCTCCCCATCCCATCCCTCTGGGTTTTCCCAGTGCACCAGCCCTGAGCACTTGTCTCAGGCATCCAACCTGGGCTGGTGATCTGTTTCACCCTTGATAGTATACTTGTTTCAATGCTATTCTCTCAGAACATCCCACCCTCGCCTTCTCCCACAGAGTCCAAGTATGAAACTCTTATATAGGAGTCTAAGAATCAGAGAACTGTAATTGCGATGTTTGTAACTCCTGTGCGAAGCAGCTCTTACTTACCTGACACCTTGTAGTGAGCAAAGTGTTGAGTAGAACAAAACCTAGGATGATGTCCATTATTCAGGAAGCACAGATGAGAGACCTTTCCTTTTGATTAGGATGCAAAGCATATGCAGTTGGCCCTTTTTGATAGAAAAGAGATGGATTTTCCCACTTGTTTCACAGAAGGGAGATCAGGAATTCTGATTGGATCATGCTTCATTTGAGATGGTTACTGGACAGCTGTTTGTATAGATGAGGTTGAGATTTGAGAGAAGTATTTGGGAATCCTCATTCTCGTATATAAAGCCACGAGCCCGAAGAAGTTTGCTTAGGGAATTAGGGTAGACAGAGGAGGAGAAGACCAAGGACTAGGAGCCAGCAGAGGGGTCTCAGTCCAGGTGGAAGAAACCAGGAGTGTTCTGTCTCAGAAGCCAAGTGAAGGATACGTTTCAAGAAGAGAGAGCAGTCCGCTGTGTAAGTGCTGCTGAGAGACTGAGTCAGTTGCAGACCAAGAATTGATCTGCTGAGTTTGTCAACAGGGAGCGGGCTGGTGGTGATTCTTGCTGAGCAGTTGCAGTGGAGAGGTGGGGATGGATATAGGACCGATGTGTGTGAATTTAAAACAGAATGAAAGAGTAAGACAGAGTACAGATTGCAACGTAAAGGAGTCTTGGTCTATAAAGGGAAGCAGAAATGGAGCTAGAGCTGAGTGGGGAAAAGTTTAGAGTCAAAGAGAGTTTTTGCTTTGTATTTTTATTTAAGAAAAGAAAAGAAGCAATCTCTTTGGCTGCACCAGGTCCCAGACGCGGCTCGTGGGGTCTTAAGTTGCAGCACACAG
The DNA here is from genome assembly GCF_033118175.1 of Dama dama. NCBI lineage: Eukaryota > Metazoa > Chordata > Mammalia > Artiodactyla > Cervidae > Dama > Dama dama. Next base: position 39,284,683 of record NC_083687.1, on the reverse strand, counting down.
GATGGCCCAGCTGGTGAAGAATCCGCCTGCAATGCAGGAGACCCAACTTCAGTTCCTGGGTCGGGAAGATCCCCTGGAGAAGGGATAGGCTACCCATTCCGGTATTCATGGGCTTCCCTGGTGGCTCAGACGGTAAAGAATCTGCCTGGAGTGCGGGAGACATGGGTTTGATCCCTGGGTTGGGAAGATCCCCAGGAGGAGGGCATGGCAACCCACTCCAGTATTCTTGCCTGGAAAATTTCCACGGGCAAAGGAGCCTGGCGGGGCTACAGCCCATGGGATCACAAAGAGTTGGACATGACTGAGCATCTGAGCACACACATGGGAGCAGTGTTCACGAGGGACTGGAGTCAGCATACGAACAGAAGTATCGGGCTTACGTGGCAGCGAGGACAGTCGGTTTATTTTAACAGATGTGGACACAGAGCAAGTAGTTGGATGGACACAGTGGTGGAAGGAAACCAGTTCTCTTCTGGTTGCTTCTGATTTTCAGTGAAACAAGAAGTGAGATCATCTGCTGAGAACCTTAGAGGAGAGAGGCCATGTCAGAGCAATAAAAAATGTCTTATTTTCTAAATAGTATTTTAGAAATATATTCTCCCCTTAGCTGTTGGGTTTTGTTGTTGCTATGATGGTTAGCAGTCTATGCCCAAATGCATTTTATTTAAACAGGGAGAGTTGAATTTCATTAGGGCTCGTACATCATAAATCAGACTCAACCTTCTCTCCTCCCACTGCCTTTAGAATATGGGGGTTTGAAATTCTGTAACTGTAGGAAAGGTTTGGGGTTTTCTCTGTATTCTAGTTCTTTAATTTTTCAGTGGTAGAGAGGGAAGATGGATTCACCGAGTGCAGTTACTTTCTGCAGCATCCGCTTGCTTACAAGACTTGTGAGTAGTTGAAAACACATTCCTCCTACAGTGAAGTGTTCCAACTTCTGAAACTCTAGTGGCCTCGGTACCCCTCTAGTGAGGGTGACCCAAGTAGAGAGAAGCTTTTGAAACCCAGGTTTTAAGTGAAGTCTCATCTTTCTTCTTCAGCAGGTAGCAATCTCTTCCATATATTCTGTTGTTTTTTTTTTTTCCCCTGAGTATTTTGATGTATCCCTTTTGTTTTAAGTTCTAGAGCCTAATGTTAATTTCCTCTCTTATTCTTTTATTCCATTTTTTTTAGCTTGCTTCTCTAACCTTCATTTTCCTTATTTGCAAAGTAATAATCCATCCTTTAACTCACAGGTTCTTCATGAAGCTTGCATGAGGCAGCATGTAATGTCTATGAAAATCGTCCTGAAAAAGCCTAACGTGATGTAAAAAGGAAAATTCTGTAGTCATGATGATCATGACAGTTTTACAAATGAATTTGTGAAACCATAAACCAGAATTTAAAATATTCAAAATGGAATTTCTTCTTCTGTTTTCATTTGCTGATTTTCAACTCTACTGGAGCTCAGTGGGGTGTAAAAAGATTGAGCATCCATCACAGCTTTTTGGGGGGAATTTTCAAAGAAATTTAATTTTTTTCTAGTTAAAGAAAACTTCCTCAATGGGAAAGAAAAAAATGTCTAATGATCTTTGCTACTGTGGTATTATTTGCTTAATCTTGGTGGATTCTCGTGGCAAATATTACCTTTTGGGGGCAAATACTTCTCAACCAAAATTTTTGGTGCTGGAATAAGTGTCAGTGTTCATCTTGTTGAACCATTTTCACGTGTATGTGAGAAAACAAAGACTCAGAGACGAAGGCAGTTTGTCTTGCTGATGATTTGTGACACAGCCAGAACCCAAATGGACACTTAGGATCTCCTTCCTGCACCGCCTGCCTCTTAAAGCTCTCAGCTGTGTTCTCAGAAAGAGCGAGTGAAGTTCCCTGTCCCCAGTACAGAAGAGCAGACAGTGCAGTTCTGTTCACTCTTCATGCCTTTTCATTTTCCTGCCCTTTCAGGGGTGTAAACAGCAACCAGTTGCCACAAAATGTAGAAAATAAGCAAGTTTTTTTGTGATCTCTTGGAATCTCTTTAGTAGTAATTCTGACTTGCTTGGTCTCTTTCGGTGCCATTCCACTCACCTCCTCCAAAGATGGGCAGAGGACAAAATACAGTCTTGTTTCTACAGGCACGCACTGGGGTTCTTCCAGCTAACTGTGACATCCTGTTTACATACCATGGGTTCAAACCGCTTTCTTGTGGGTTCTGAGATATATAGGGAGGTTGAAAAGACTTTAGAGACAGCTACCACACTTTTACTTCTGTTCCCCTTTTTGTTTACTGGGAAATCTGTGGTTATTTAGTTCTAGAGTATTTTTTTTGTTGTTAGAGATTTATTTTATTTTAACTCTCCAATAATAAATTTTAAACTCTCCAATAATGAATTTTAAAATTTATTATAATTTTATAATATATAAAAATTATATGCCGAACAGTGTAGAGGTTAGGGAATTATTTTAAAGCAAACGCCCCTGTCACTATCCCCTCAGTCCAAGAAATAACCCATTTAGGAGAAAAAACCTGAAGTGTATTTTAAAATCTCTCTTAATCAGTAGGTTCCCCTTCTATCTCTTTGCTTATCTGTTGAAAATTTACCTGTTGAAGAACCTGGGCCTTTCGACCTGCGAATTCTTCATAGTCCAGAGTTTGCTGAACTGCTTATTCCAGTGTGGTTCAGTACGTTCCCCTGTCCTGCTTTTGCTGCGGATTGGCCCCTTGCTGCAGTGCCTTGGTGGGATTTTAGGGTGAATTGTATTCTCTCATCAGGAGGCTCGTAATGTTTGGTGGTTTGTCTGTTTGCAGTGTTACCAGCCTTTGATGCATAATGCCCAGAGTCTTTATTTCTTTGGAGTTTGGAAAATGGTGACATGCAACCATATCATCCTGTTGTTAGAAATTAGCTGTAATGATGTTATAAGGACATGTTTCTCCTTATCTGCTATTTACTTGTTGGTAGAGTTTATAGAGAAAAGCAGATTAAATTTTAGATTCTTCTTGTTTACCAGGTTGCCTAGATAATAACTCGGTTTTCTGTCACTCTCAGAAGGTGACTGATAATCCGTTTTTCAGAAACCATAGTTAGAAACTCATGAATTGAAACATATTTGGGCTTTAGTCAGTTGCGATTCTTGCCCAGGTTCAAACTGTCCTGTCTGGCCTCTGTGATGCCCTCGGGTTGGCTTCTGAGGCCCTTTGGCATGGTGCTCTCTGGTAGCTTCCTTGCTCTCAGGTAGTTCGATAAGATGTTCCAAGCTCATCGTGTACATTTCTTGTCCCAGATATGCAATCAACCATTTCTCTGAGATGCCTTGGTTATTTTAATGGGAAATGGAGTTTCATCACCACATCTGGGTGCTTTGCTTCTGTGTTGGTCATTATTTCTAGGCCTTTTCAGTGGACAGAAACACAACTTTTAAGATAAAATAGATCACGAGTTCATATTGACATTTCCAATTTATGCTTAAGATTATAGGGTTTTCACCTTAATCTCATATATTGCATATATATATATTTCCTTCTTCAGCAAGAATCCTAGTTCTCAAGTGCATTGAGGTTGATAGAATTAGAATTATCCCATTGTTGTCATTGGGTACCCTGGTGGCTCAGACGGTAAAGAGTCTGCCTGCAGTGTGGGAGACCTGAGTTCGATTCCTGGGTTGGGAAGATCCCTTGGAGAAGGAAATGGCAACCCACTCCGGTATTCTTGCCTGGAAAATCCAATGGATGGAGGAGCCTGACGGGCTACAGTCCATGGGGTCTCAAAAAGTCGAACACGACTGAGTGACTTCACTTTCACTTTCATAGTTGTCATTAGCTTTTCCCACTTTCTACATATGGTGAAAATGTTAGATTTAGATACTCAGTTGTGTCCAACTCTTAGCGACCCCATGGATTACAGCCCACCAGTCTCCTCTGTCCATGGCATTCTCCAGGCAAGAATACTGGAGTGGTGAGCCATTCCCTTCTCCCGGGGATCTTCCCGACCCAGGGACTAGACCTGGGTCTCCTTCATTGACAGGTGGATTCTTTACTGTCTGAGCCACCAGAGAAGCCCTTATGGTAGTTTCAGGATAGTACTACTTGTACACCACCAATTATGATTACTGACAATGTTAAAAAGATTTTTTTTTTTTTTTTTTTGCTAATACTATCATCCCATTCTCCTCCCAATTATTTTCCATGGGAATTCTCTATCATCATGTAGTTATTATATAATCTCTCATTTTCTACCCTTATTTGGCATTTAAATGACTGTGTGTTTAATGCCTGCCACACCATCCCATGTAAATATCTTTCTGGTTATTTTTGGTGGTTTGAAGTGCGTTTGAATAGGTTTCTTGGATAGGATTCCTGGGAATAGCAGCCTCCTAGTCATGGTATGTTGAAAATAGTGCTCTTTTTACTTGATAATCAGTTTTGTAGGATATAAAGTTCTGGGTCACATGTTCTTTCTGGCATAGAGCACTGCTTTCAAAGTCTGGTGACACAGTGTAAGTTTTCCCCTTTTTAAAAATCATGTGTTGTCTTTGCCTAGAAGCTCAAAGGAATTGTTTTCTTAGAGTCCAGTAATTTTATTAGAGTGTGTCTTGGTGTTGGTTGTTTTTGTTGTTCTGGGGTGATGTTCTCAGGTATATAGTATAACCTTCCAACATATAGACGAATCATTTAAAATGTTTTTACGTGGCTTTTCTTGAATTATAATTTTTAGTACACCGCTCCATTGCCTTCAGGTTTCTTTTTCTCTCTTAAGAGCTCCTCTTATTCATATGATAGCTTGTCTTTGCCTGTCTATTTTTCTCTACTTTCTCTGGAATCCCATGGTCCTGCTCAACTAACTTGTTAGTTCTGGTAGCTTTTTATTCCTTTAGAATTTTATACATACTCAGTTATTTCATTTGTGAAGAAACCTTTTTAATTCCTTTCCCCTGTGGTTGTATGCCTTTTCTTTCCTTATAGCTAGGCCCTCTATTATAATACTGAATAAAAGTGATAAGAATGGGCATCCTTGCCTTATTTCTCACCTTACGGAGAAAACATGTTAGCTGTTAATTATTGATAACATGAAGTACCATGTTTATTAGTCCTGAGATAAAAATGAAGGAATATGAGTCTAATACTGTTGGTTCTCTCTTTTTCTCATGTATATCGATACGTGTGTGTTACTTCTGTGCATTAGTAAAATATAGTTATTTATAGGACCAATTAATTGATTAATTTCAGAGAAGAGTCTCCAGAGGAAAATGGAAACTTTAAATTAACCATGGATGTCAGCTAGCCTTAATAATTAAAAAAAGAAAACCACAAGATGCTTTGTTTGTATAGATAAAGGGCAATGGATAATTAGTCAGGTTGTACAGTTAAACTAAACCAAATCGTTCCCTTCATTCTTAACATATATAGTTTTTGACTCCAGATATTGCATGCTTGCTATATAGCAATTGTTCGATAAGTATTTGTTGATTAAGTAAAATTTTTTAAATTGCTGCAGTCCTATATGTTGTTCTGTGTGTGTGTGTATATATATACATATATATATATATACACACACATGTCATTTTACATGTCTCAGTGGGAGCCTGTAGTCCCTTTCTATGTGATTCTGCTGATAATGATGAAATAATGATGAAGAAATCTTCTCTTTAGTTTATTATGGTATACTTTAGTTTGAATCATTTTTCTAAATGGTAAATGTCATTTGCTTGGTTATTTCAGTTGATAATTTGAATTGGTGTCAAGGTGATGAAGTTTACCCTTTGGCTGGTGTTGCAAGCAGGAAAACCTTGACAGCCTCCCCCAGCCCAAAGTGGATTTTGGTAATGGGGCGTTTTCACATAGAAGGCAGTGGTTTGTTTTGCTGAAATTGCTTTGCTTCCAAGGTTTGTCTGCGAGGTTAAAAAAAAAAGGTGTTTGTGATCGATACCTTTCTCATCTGAGGTCAGAGTAATTATAACTAATAGCTATATTACTTCTCTGAAGATAAGAGTTTAAAGAAGGAGTGATGGAGGGGACAAAGGAGAGAGTTGAAAGGAAAATGGTGCTGTTTAAACCCTATGAAAATAGTTCTGAATTTGATAGTAATTCTTATAAACTGTTTATTTGATTTCTGAAACTCAGAGACCTTTAAGGACTTACCAGAGAATTCAGAGTACATAAATGGTGTTGATACTAATCAAAGGTAGTTCCTATGATAGGATTATCTATATTCCTGGTGATGAAAAAGATGGATTCCTGCTTAGTGTTGGCTTTATTAAATTGTAAGGGATATACACATGGCTCTTAATCACAACTTTAGTGAATAATTGATTCTAGGGTTATTTCCTGCTAATTGCTTTTTCATTGGTTTATTATATTGCAAGAAGTTTCTTGAAAATGTACTGAGGTGTGTAAAGAGAATCATCTAGGTATTCAGTTCAGTTCAGTCGCTCAGTCATGTCCAACTCCTTGCGACCCCATGAATTGCAGCACTCCAGGCCTCCCTATCCATCAACAACTCCCAGAGTTTACCCAAACTCATGTCCATCGAGTCAGTGATGCCACCCAGCCATCTCATCCTCTGTCGTCCCCTTCTCCTCCTGCCCCCAATCCCTCCCAGCATCAGGGTCTTTTCCAATGAGTCAACTCTTCACATCAGGTGGCCAAAGTATTGGAGTTTCAGCTTCAGCATCAGTCCTTCCAATGAACACCCAGGACTCATCTCCTTTAGGATGGATTGGTTGGGTCTCCTTGCAGTCCAAGGGACTCTCAAGAGTCTTCTCCAACACCACAGTTCAAAAGCATCAATTCTTTGGCACTCAGCTTTCTTCACAGTCCAACTCTCACACCCATACATGACCACTGGAAAAACCATAGCCTTGACTAGACAGACCTTTGTTGGCAAAGTAATGTCTCTGCTTTTTAATATGCTATCTAGGTTGATCATAACTTTCCTTCCAAGCAGTAAGCGTCTTTTAATTTCATGGCTGCAGTCACCATCTGCAGTGATTTTGGAGCCCCCAAAGATAAAGTCTGACACTGTTTCTACTGTTTCCCCATCTATTTCCCATGAAGTGATGGGACCAGATGCCATGATCTTAGTTTTCTGAATCTTGAGCTTTAAGCCAACTTCTTCACTCTCCTCTTTCAGTTTCATCAAGAGGCTTTTTAGTTCCTCTTCACTTTCTGCCACAAGGGTGGTGTCATCTGCATATCTGAGGTTATTCATATTTCTCCCGGCAATCTTGATTCCAGCTTGTGCTTCTTCCAGCCCAGCGTTTCTCATGATGTACTCTGCATATAAGTTAAACAAGCAGGGAGACAATATACAGCCTTGACGTACTCCTTTTCCTATTTGGAACCAGTCTGTTGTTCCATGTCCAGTTCTAACTGTTGCTTCTGACCTGCATATAGGTTTCTCAAGAGGCAGGCCAGGTGCTCTGGTATTTCCATCTCTTTCAGAATTTTTCTCAGGGAACTTACGGTCTTGTAGGGCAGAGATATCTATTGAAAGGCATAGTACTACCTAGATCAGTGCTGAAGATTGGAAATCATCTGCCTGAACAGTATTGATTATTTAAGAGAGTGACTTCTTCTGAATTAGCTAGTCTGACTAGAGTATGTTAAAAATGAGTTTTGTAATAGCACCCTAGGGACTTCTCTGGTGGTCCACTGCTAGGACTTGTCCTTCCAATGCAGGGGGCCTGGGTTCAATCCCTGTTTGGGGAACTAGATCCCACTTGCCACAATGAAGACCCAATACAGCCAAATAAGTAAATAAATATTTTTAAAAATAGCACTGTAAAATGCTGATATTCTGTCTCTTCCCCTCTAATGCAACCTCTTGATCATGCAGGAGTTAGAGCTGCCTGAAGCCCAGTTAGGGCAGGTTCACTGAATCTCTTCTGTTGCCTCAGCCCTGTGGGTTGGGGATTCCATGACTGTGTAAAGTGGCCAAAGAGATGACAACTGCAGGTTCTCACCTTTCCCAGGGCAAAGTGTTTCCTGCTTGGCCAGTGTGAACAAAGCACGTTTCTGGTACTGTCACCAGAGGATCGGTTTTTCCATTAACGCCTCTTTGGAAAAGTGATTTTGAAAAGATGTAAAAAAACTGAAACTTTTGTTTAGGAACCTTTTTATAAGCTTTTACAACAGCTTTTAATTCAGACTAAGCCAATTGTAAATTCTAATTTTGCCTGGGTCTCCCACCAGAAATCAGGTTGGGATCTAATTGTCCTCTAGCTCAAATTGTACTCAGGTTGGAACTCTAAATACGGGTGAAAAAGACCAAGTATGTGTTTTCCTTCAGAACTTTTATCCCTGTAATATCATGTTTAGTTGGAACAAGAACTGTGAATTTTCTTCGTTCCTTCCTCAAAATATAGATTCCTATCGTAAATTAATTTTGGTATTTCTTGGTGTATGCGATAATTAGAGTAAATTATAATTAAATGTGCAAATTGGATGGCGAATTGAATAAGTATAACAGCTGATCAGGACACTTCCTTTCAATGTCATCTTATTAAGGTCCTCCTATATACTGATATTTTTTGAGTTTTTTTTTTTAACAACTTTTTCCTTTCTTTGTTCCTTTTCTCTGTTGAAGGATATTCTCAAGTGTTTGCTATGACTGGAGTATCAGTGTATTGATTGTAGGGAGGTGAACTAGTTACAGATTTGCTTTTCATTTTATGGAAATATTAAGTGCTATGCAAGTTCTAAATGCAGTTTTAAAAAAATATTTTTAAAAGTCTATTTGTAGTGAGGTATCATGTATACAGTGGTCTCATGTTCATTAGCTTCATTCATCTTACTTTGCCTTGAATTTTGAAGTTATGTAAATTCACTAAACCTTAAACATCATGATATAGGATTCCAGGGAACCTCTTTGTATGTACTCTCTTAGGTTTAGCAACTGGGGCATGTAAATTAAAGTGATAAAAGACAAATTAATCAGAAAAACAAAACAAATGTAATTATGTAAGTATGCAGGAGTTAGAATTTGGAGATTATTACCCTCTTAACAAAGTGGGTAAAGAATTGAGAAGAATTTAGGGTTTGGGGCTTATTGGGGAGGTATAAATTATGAAAAGGTAATTAGCAGATATACAATAAGAAAGGCTTTTTAGTAAGACTTATTATGCACATAAGAGTCTGGTGATAAGAGCTGTCTCTTCCTAGGACTAGAGAGGGAGAACCTTTACAAATGGAAATCTATGTAAAAAGCAGGCTTTTTACAGATTAAAAAAAAAAGTCTGTGTCCTGAGTCTGCTGTTTCTTAATTGCCTTCAGCCCAAAATAGTTCATATGGCATGTTTGGGGTTGGCATATTCTAACCCTTCAATGAGAAAGGTTCCTAGGTGACTGATAACATTACACTAGATTTTATGAGGCCTTATTTGTTGTTGTTTAGTCGCTAAGTCATGTCTGACTCTTTTGCGACTTCATGGATTCTTGCCTGCCAGGCTCCTCTGTCTATGGGATTTCCCAGGCAAGAATACTGGAGTAGGTTGCCATTTCCTTCTCCAGGAAATCTTCGCAATCCAGGGATCAAACTCACATCTCATGCATTGGCAGGTGGGCTCTTAGCACTGAGCCATCACTTTTATTAACTGGTGGGTTTCTTGATTAAAAAGTTTGGTTGCTATTTGTCTGTAAACTTAATTGTATTTATTCAAGTTCTAACCATGTGCTTAAAATATATTGCTTTTATATTTCTGTTCAGTTTGCATATTTCACACTTTTGTTTTGATCTTTTTAACTTCATGTGTATTCCTGGAGGCGCAAATTCCTTTTGGTATCTGGCAGACCTCTAAGCATATATTGTACACAAAACACACACACAATATTTCATTAATGAATTTGTGAAAATAATTTAAAATGAAGCTTTTGATTGTTTCAAAATTACTCCAGAAATTTTTGTAGATTCACTGCATGGCAGTTAGAAATGGTGGTAGATTTGGATAGAAAAGTTAGAAGTATCTTGAAGTAATAGCTGACACACAGGAAAAAGAAGAATCAATGTATATGGCTTACTGAGATTGTTTATTCTGGGGCCACCCAACCTTATGAATCTTGTTACCCTCCCTGGTTAGGACATCATTATATCAAAGCAAAAAGTAGTGATGCATGACCACCAGTACTGTCTTTACTCTGATCTTGGGCAATCTATTTAATCTTTGTGGTCCTCTGTTTCCTTTCTTAAAAGTGAAATGACAGGGTTGGAAAGTTTTAGATGTATCTTACAGATGTGAAAGTCTATCTACAGTGATTACCTAAGGCAGTCAAATACAGGTTCAATTAGGTTCACAGTACCTTATGTAATAAGAAGTGTAGGCATGTCATGTATTTTGGAAATATTTCCTTGAAACGGTTACATATATTTTGCCTGGGATGTAGGCCAGTGTGTAGAGGATAAAACTTTGGGAGGTGAAAGAAGGCAAATGAGAATGACTAACTGGAAGCTATCTAGAGTTAGAGTTTAATAATACAAACATATGGACAAAACCAGGTATGTGGTGACTAAACAGGAAATTTTGAAGTAATAAACTTGGTTCCTTTGAGGAAGTAAAGCCGAAGCCACACGTCCACTTACAAGGGCTATTGTAGAAAATATTAACCATTTGAGTAAAATCTTGGCAACCTTCCTGTCCACGAGGAGGTCTGGGAATGTTGGGGACCACTTTGAGGTTACCTAACTAATCAATAACCTCAGATATGCAGATGACACCACCCTTATGGCAGAAAGTGAAGAGGAACTAAAAAGCCCCTTGATGAAAGTGAAAGAGGAGAGTGAAAAAGTTGGCTTAAAGGTCAACATTCAGAAAACTAAAATCATGGCATCTGGTCCCATCACTTCATAGGAAATAGATGGGTAAACAGTAGAAACAGTGTCAGACTTTATTTTTGGGGGCTCCAAAATCACTGCAGATGGTGACTGCAGCCATGAAATTAAAAGACGCTTACTCCTTGGAAGGAAAGTTATGACTGACCTAGACAGCATATTAAAAAGCAAAAACATTACTTTGCCACCAAAGGTCTGTCTAGTCAAGGCTATGGTTTTTCCAGTGGTCATGTATGGGTGTGAGAGTTGGACTGTGAAGAAAGCTGAGTGCCAAAGAATTGATGCTTTTGAACTGTGGTGTTGGAGAAGACTCTTGAGAGTCCCTTGGACTGCAAGGAGACCCAACCAATCCATCCTAAAGGAGATGAGTCCTGGGTGTTCATTGGAAGGATTGATGCTGAAGCTGAAACTCCAATACTTTGGCCACCTGATGTGAAGAGTTGACTCATTGGAAAGGACCCTGATGCTGGGAGGGATTGGGGGCAGGAGGAGAAGGGGACGACAGAGGATGAGATGGCTGGATGGCATCACTGACTCGATGGACATGAGTTTGGGTAAACTCCGGGAGTTGTTGATGGACAGGGAGGCCTGGAGTGCTGCGATTCATGGGGTCGCAAGGAGTTGGACATGACTGAGCGACTGAACTGAACTGAACTGAAGTAAGTTAGGGATGTAGATAGAGAGGTATATGGCACATCCGTCCTCTTAGGTTGGTCTTTATTCCAAGGTGATGTCTCCAAGAAGTTGGTCAACCTGCCTTACTGCAGACATTGGAGAATTGTTCCCTTGCCCTGTGTGAGTGTCAGGCTTCTAAAAACAGTGTTATGAGTGTCCGCTTTATTTTTCTTAATTCCTTATCCAATAGAGGTGACTATTATTTACAATTTGGGATATTTTCTTTCAGAATCCCTAGTGGGATGCAGAGAGAAGCGTCTTCCCCTAAGCCTGAGGGATCGTTCTCTCTCTCTGCCCTTGACTCCCCTTGGAGTCTGAGGTCGCTTAGGCCGCCCAGTGCCCTGTAGCCACGTTTCTTACCGTCTCCCCGGCGTGCACGCACCGCTCACCCATTTTCTGATTCGTGAGGGAGGCCCTTCCTCCTCCTCCTCCCCAGACTTCCTGTCATTGGTCTCTTCCCCGTCCCCCACCACTTTTACCCTATAGCTTTTTAAAAAAAACTTCTATTTTTATTTTTGCAGGTTCATATGTAGGGGACTTTCTGTAAGTCTCTACTTTCATGACAACAGACAATGACCCACCAAACCCCTGCATGTCACAGAAGAAATCCTAGTCCCTGATCCGTTATAAGAGCTCCTTCAGCCCTATCAACACTTGGCCTCGTCATAGGATTTCAGTTCAATACTAAAATTATCATTAAGTCCACTAATACTTTGACAGTATATGGATAATGATGAGACATCATCTGAGAAAGCCCCTGCCAAGGCCATCCTACGCCTACTGTTCAAAAAGGACTTTGATCTGGACTCTTTTCAGAAGTCCTGTTTCTTTCTTTCTTTCTTATTTTCTTTTTCTTTTTTTTTTTAACACGTCTCACCCTCTCCTCCCCTCTCCCCATGTCCGTAAGTCTATTCTCTCTGTCTGTTTCTCCGTTGCTTCTCTGTAAATAAATTCTTCAGTACCATTTTTCTATATTCTGTATATATGCATTAGAATACAATATTTATCTTTCTCTTTTTGACTTACTTCACTCTGTATAACAGGTTCTAGGTTTATCCACCTCATTAGAACTGATTCAAAGACATTCTTTTTTATGACTGAGTAGTATTATGTTGTGTATATATACCACAACTTTTTTATCCATTCATCTGTCAATGGACATCTAGGCTGTTTCCATGTTCGAGCTATTGTAAATAGTGCTGCAATGAACAATGGGATACATGTGTCTTGTTCAGTTTTGGTTTCCTCAGGATGTATGCCTAGGAGTGGGATTGATGGGTCATATGGTGCTTTTATTCCTAATTTTTTAAGGAATCTCCATACCATCTTCCTTCGTGGCTATATCAATCTACATTCCCACCAACAGACTTTTTGATGATGGCCATTTTGACCGGTATGAGATGATATCTCATTGTAGTTTTGATTTGCATTTCTCTAATAATGAGCAATGTGGAGCATCTTTTCATGTGTTTGTTAGCCCTCTGTATGTCTTCTTTGGAGAAATGTCTGTTTAGGTCTTTTCCCCACTTTTTGATTGCGTTGTTTGTTTTTCTGGTATTGAGTTGTATGGGCTGCTTGTATTTTTTGGAAATTAATCTTTTGTCAGTTGTTTCATTTGCTATTATTTTCTCCCATTCTGAGGGTTGTCTTTTCACCTTGCTTATAGTTTCCTTTGCTGTGCAAAAACTTTTAAGTTTAATCAGGTCCCACTTGTTTACTTTTGTTTTTATTTCCATTACTCTAGGAGGTGAGTCATAGAGGATCTTGCTTTGATTTATGTCATCAAGTGTTCTGCCTATGTTTTCCTCTAAGAGTTTTATAGTTTCTGGTCTTACATTTAGGTCTTTAGTCCATTTTAAGTTTATCTTTGTGTATGGTGTTAGGAAGTGTTCTAATTTCATCCTTGTCCATGTAGCTGTCCAGTTTTCCCAGCACCATTTATTGAAGAGGCTGTCTTTGCCCCATTGTATATTCTTGTCTCCTTTGTCAAAAATAAGGTACCCGTAGGTGCATGGGTTTACTTTGGGGTTTCTATCTTGTTCCATTGGTCTGTATTTCTGTCTTTGTGCCAGTACCAGTCTTGATGACTGTAGCTTCTTCCCAAACTTCCTGTCTTGGGTCTCTTCCCCACCCCCCATCACTTTTCCCCTGTGGCTTTTTTAAAAAAACTTTTTTAACTTCTCATTGTAATTCCCTTTCCTATAATGAACCAGCCTTCCTTACCCTGTTAACTTCTCCACAGTGGTCTATGTCCTTGTCAATTATACCTCAGTGACACTGGGAAGAAAAAAACGTCCATGCCCTATTCTCACGGTCTTTCTTAAAGTCACAGAATCCTTTGGTCAAACAAAATGTTTCATAGATTCTTGGTACGTAGAGCAGATGAAAGCACAGTAACAGACTGCAGGAGGAAGACTCTGGCTGTCAGAGAACCCACCTCTCCTTCGTACCTGGATTCCCTTGGGTCTCTGTCCATGGGCATGTGCCGCTTCTCCCACAGAGATGTTCGTAGCTCTCCTTGCGACCTTGACATCTCTGTTCTCCCCTTTTATCCAAAAACCTGGGTTCTAAGGCCTGTTTCTTCCTCCTCTCACTAGATTGTAAACATCTTAAAGAGTAGAGATTATCCTCTTATTTTTTCATTTTCCTGTGTTTAGCATGTGGTGACTGGCTGGTGGTAGAATGGAAACATGAAATGCTGAATTAATAACTTTTCAGTAAGTAATAGTTCTTAGAGGTGAACCCAGGAACCTTGTATTGGCAATAAGCAGAGTAAAGGAAACCTGTTGAACCTGAAATTAAGTACAGATTGCCTGACTGGATTTATATGGCCAGTTCATCAGGGAATGGTAGCTTGTTATATCCAGATACACCTTGAGGAAATGCCTGCTGTGTCTGAGGGATTAACCACTGTGGTGATCTGCCTCCTTTGTTTGCCACTGTTGAAAGTGTGGAGAAGCTTTAACCCCTCAGACTCCTCCGTTCTATGCAGTGAAGACCACTTGCCTTACGGTAGCATTCTTTATTCTCGTGGATTGTCCAGTGTGCAACCATGTTTTTAGCTTTGTTGGTTAAAATCATATTCAGTCTTGTGATCCTGAGATTATACTCCAGTTACTTTGGATTTGAATGTCTCCAGATACCCCCAGTTACATATTTGAATATATCTGGATTATTTTTTAGGTTGATAAATCCTATCAAGACTGAAGAGTAACTTTATTTTCAGCCTTTGGCAGCTCCTGGCCTAACTCTGCAAGTCCCAACAACAGTCATGTCTGGAGACAGTGGCACTGTTGGCGTAAACTTTCCTCTTTGACTGGTTGTTCCAAAACTTAGGAAGGACACTGTGGTTATTGATGCAGATCACAAACTTAGATCCTTAGTTGTTTTGTCTTAGATTATTTGCTGAGATATTTTTATGAGTTTCAGAGGGCTGTAGGCCTGCATGTAAATACTTAAAATAGCATCCTCTCACTTGAGTATTTGAATGGAGACAATACTCATGTGCAGAGTAGTTTAGGCTACTTGCTTTGCATAGAAGCAGCTGGTTTTGACCCTATTTCCAGTATTCCTGTGAATAAGAGTTTTTAGGAGTGTTATCAGTAGACATTTAGAAATAAAAAAAATCAGATGTACATTTAAGAATACTTTTTCATGAAAGAGAATTTTGATTGAAGGCTTAGATATTCTATGACTATTTTTATATAGATTAAGTGTCAATTTGCAGAAAGGATATAAGGAATAAGAGAAATGAACATGGAGAAGAAGCAACATTTCCTCCTTATCTGCTACTTTTAGAGAACTTTGCTTTTCTTGATAGATCCATGAATTTATTACTCTTCTGTTAGACTATGATTTTGTTCACGAGACTCAGGAGAACAAGAACTATGAAGTATTAAATAGTGTTTCTACTTTGAAGACCTTCAACATAATTTAATCTTTGTCTTTCTGTGTTGTTTTAATCAAGAAACTTTTCTCCAATGTTTATTATACAGTCAAAACTCAAGTTTGAGTTATGTTCTGAAATGTGAGACTCAAGGACCCAGGAGATCCTGGGCACTCATCCCAGCTCCAGCACTAACCCCACAAAGTGTGGAACTCTGGGCCTCGACCATTGCATCTTCTTGAATCTCATTTGTGAAATAATGATATTATGTCATCTTTATCTTCTGTTGTTGTTGTTCGGTCGCTAAGTCTTGTCTGACTTTTTGCTACCACCATGGACTGCAGCACACCAGGCTTCCCTGTCCTTCACTATCTCCTGGAATTTGCTCAAACTCATGTCCATTAAGTCAGTGATGCCATCC
The DNA here is from genome assembly GCF_033118175.1 of Dama dama. Lineage (NCBI taxonomy): Eukaryota > Metazoa > Chordata > Mammalia > Artiodactyla > Cervidae > Dama > Dama dama. Next base: position 39,268,902 of record NC_083687.1, on the reverse strand, counting down.
AACCATCTCATCCTCTGTCGCCCCCTTCTCCCCCCTGCCCTCAGGCTTTCCCAGCATCAGGGTCTTTTCCAACGAGTCAGCTCTTTGCTTCAGGGTCATCTCTTTGGTCTCCTGCATTGGTAAGAGGATTCTTTACCTTGCTGGGAAGCCCCTTATTTTCTATGATGCTATGAATTTTAAGATTCTGTACGAATTATGTCTTTTGTTGCCTGGCAGAAAAGAAGAAAAGGTTTCTTTGTCTTCTGTATTATTCAGATTAATCCTTTAGACAAGGATATATCTCTTTCAATTTAGAAATAGGCTTCAAAAATATGAACGATTATATTGAATTAACTTTTCAATTTTCATTTTAATTGACATTTCAAGGCTACCTAAAATTTATAGTATTTTAGAATTTCTTCAAGTATTATTCTTGTCAGCATTCATATTTTGAAGGATAAGGCTTTAAAAAATATGTCTGTGCTAGGTACATTTCTAAATAAAAGAAATTTCAGGCTTTATTTCAGGCTTATTAACCTGAACAAAGTTCACTAAGCAAAAAGAACAGGATGTAAGAAAGGAATATTTAGAACAAGAACACTCTTTGAGAAATTGCATTAAAACTTTTGGTCACAGAGTGTAGCATCAATATTCCATAGCTGGGGTATGATTTTTGGCTTATAGTTCTGGTCTGCCCTAGCATTTTAAAGCCAAATTCAACAAAAAGCATGAAATAATATTTTAAATAAATTATTTAAGCATCTCTCTTTTGAACTTTTCCTCCTAATTTTCTGGTGTTCTGCTTACGCCCTAAAATCAGCTTTGGACTGTTGTTTCTTGACCTGGTCTAGTGTTGATAATGTCAGCAGAACACTTTCCCTGGGTTGTTGTATGTTGGCTGTACTGTTTTCAAAAGTACATAATGAAGACCTTGAGGAAGTGCATATAAATACTAACCATGATTATTACTGCTGTTATAGAATTGTTGGTAGTGATTTGATCTTTTTTGTTTTTTCACACTAATATTTTTTAGCCTATGGGAATTTTATACATTGCTAAAGAACCTTACAGTTTTGTACTCCACATCGTTAGAGACTGTCGCATCCATTATCATCAGCCATCACTTTGGAATGCATTTCTAAAACCTACCCCCAACTTTATTCCCAGCCAGCCAGCTGAGTTGCATTTCCAGAGACTTGCTGGGCATTAGTGTCACCTCAGATCTGATTTGTCCTGTTTGAATTTCCTTCTGTCCTTATTGGGGCTTCCCGGTTGGCTCAGATGGTAAAGAGTCTGCCTGCAGTGCAGGAGACCAAGGTTTGATCCCTAGATCAGGAAGATCCCCAGGAGAAGGAAATGGCAACCTACTGCAGTATTCTTGCCTGGAACATCCCACCGGCAGAGGAACCTGGCGGGCTACAGTCAAAGAGTTCGACTCGGCTGAGCGACTAACACTTTCACTTTCTATCCTTATTACTCAGCTTCCGCTGATAGCTGGTGTTCTTTTGTATTTTCTTAGAGTAGGGATTTGCAGTCTCTGGCCTTTGGGCCAAATATCACCTGCTGCTTGTTTCTAATAAAGTTTTATTGAAACAAACACACCCATTTAAGTACTGCATCTATCTACTTTTACTCTAAGATGACAGAGCTAAGCAGTTGCATCGGAAACCTGTGGTCACCAAAGCCTAAATTAATTCACTGTCTGGCTGTTTTTAGAAAATGTTAATCCTTGCCTTAGTCTCAAAACCTTGGCACCACTTTTGATTCATCGTTAAACTTTCCCAAGAGAACGTGTCTCCTTTTAACTTCTTTTCTTTTCTTTTTTTTTTTAGATCCTCCCTGTGTGTTCAGGTCCTCATGTCCTTTTGCCTGGGGTATTCAATGCATTTCACCACCGCTTGGCTTCTTTTCCCCACGCAGTTCATTTTGCACCTCACCACCAGGGTCCTTTACTGAGTTTGGCTCCACTTGGTGTCCACTCTGCCACCAAAACTTAAAAAAATTTCCCCACTGCCCACTAAGTTGGAGCCTGCGCAGCCGTTTTTTGTGAGGCTCCTTCCACAATATAAGCCCTATTCATCTCCTTTACACAGAAACTTTCTCTGTAATGAAATGCTTTCCCCCAGCTTTCTCTCTTCTTGCCTTTGTCTATGCTGTAACAACCGCCTGAAGCTTTTTCTGCCTCCATTTCACCCTCTCCACTCCTATGAGTGCATGCTCAGTTGTGTCTGACTCTTGGCGACCCTGTGGACTGTAGCCCACCAGACTCCTCTGTCCCTGGGATTCTCCAGGCAGCAAGACTGCAGTGGGTTGCCGTTTCCTTCTCTAGGGGATCTTCCTGACCCAGGGATTGAACCTGCTTCTCTTGTATCTCGTACATCAGCAGGCAGATTCTTTACCACTGCACCACCTGGCAAGCCCTCTCCACTGTTTTCGTGCTTTAAAATCCTCTCAGATTTTTTCATAAAGTTGTTTTACTATCTTTTCCTGTGTGCATATTCTTTTTCCCTCCATCATATGTTGCTTGTATATCTTTCTGTTGCCTAATGCTGTGATGTTGTTCTTTTACTTCTTATCTGTTATAAACCAGAACCGTGTCAAGTACAAAGTGCGTGTCTTCCTCTTACTGTGGCCCCTTAAACACTCACTGTCATGACTTGTGTGGATATCCTCAGTCGTGCCTGACTTTTTGCGACCCTATGGACTGTAGCCTGCCCGGCTCCTGTTCATGGAATTCTTTAGGCAAGAATACTGGAGTGCGTTGCCATTTTCTTCTCCATCATGTCTTAGATGTACTTAATAATTAAGTAATTGAATCGCATTATTGGAAGCCAGCTTTTTTTTTGAGAGGGTTTAATTTTTGGTGACCAGTCAGACCCTTACACATTTGGCAGTGAATCTAGGTGCATAGCTGAAATTTTTGAAGAAACCAGATATTATTCCATTGTATGTGTTATTAATGTAAAGAATTTTGTTACAATGGATTGATTTTTTTGTTCGTTTGTTTGATAAGGTATTTCGCATTTACTACAAGAAAGCTACTTGTGTGCAATGATGTGCTTGGTACTGATTTTTTTTTTTAAAAAGTAAAACTAAGTGGCAGAGCCAGGCGGTAATTCTCTTGGTTATGTTAAGCAATTTACCACAATCACATTTCCTTGATTCTGTTAACAAGTTTTTTCATGATTCCAAGTGGAGAAGTTGTACCAGAATATTCTAAGAAGTTATGGAAGCGAAATGCTTAGAGGTGCTGATAAACTAGTATTTTGCCCTCTGCCTGTTCATTCATTCGTCATTCTCTGCATACTTTCCAGCAGGTTTTGGTGCTGGCTGCTGGTCACACATAGCTGGCTCTGTTAATCCACTCCTTGCCCCCCCCCCTCCCCCCCCGCCTTTTTAGGCTTTCAGTTCTGAATCTGCATACTTGAGAAAGTTGACAGAAACAAGGGGAGCCAGGTATAGAGACTTTTCACTTCACAGTGCGTAGCCTAAAGTTTCCACGTCTGGAAACAGGGCTGCTGACTGCCTTAGCTTTCTTGGTTGGTTTCAGAACCCTGCGCATTGCCTGGAGCAGGCAGTCAGAAGCACATTTGGATGTTTAAATCACCGTACCCGAGCAACCTGTGAAAAAAATATACAGAGTATCACAGGTCCAAAACCCACATACTTGAAAAAGAATTGAAGATTTAAAATTTTAATGTAAAATAAGCAAAGAATATGGATAATTTCCAGGAAGAGTTGTTAGCTCTGCTTGGTTTACCACTGTCTTCTAGCAAAGCACCAGGGTTTGCTGAATGCACGCATACCTAAACAAATGACTGACACCCTAACTCTCATCCACATCAAATATGTACCAGCTTCCTCCTAAGTAAAGAAATGCCTAATACAATAACCAGACATATATACCTTTGAACCAGCATTTCCACTTCTTAGAATTTATGTTAGGGAAATAGACAACTTGGTATAGCTGTCACACCTAGGTGTTTATAATCCGGGAATACTTTCTCAAATATTCAAAGATTATCTATCCATCCACAAGTGTTTGTGCACATATATGTGTGCACATATCTATATGCATGTTTATTGTAAGATAATTTGTAATAGTGAAAAATTGGAAATACCCTAAATGCCTATCAGAACAAGATTAGTTAAGCTATGGTATACCTACATTGTTGTGTTTAAAAAGGATGAGATTCCACTCCTGGGTGTATATCCAGGATATGTAAATACTAACTCAAAAAAACACGTGCATCCCCAATGTCCTTAGCAGCATTATTTACAATTGTGAAGATTAGGAAGCAGCCTGAGTGTCCATCAACAGATAAATGGATAGAGGAGATGTGGTATATATTCACTATATACACAATGGAATTTTATTCAGCCATAAAAAAGAACAGAATTGTGCCATTTGCAACAACAGGAGTGGATTTGGAGGGCATTGTGCTTGATGAGGTAAGACAGAGGAAGACAGGTACTTTATGATACCACTTGTATGGGGAATCTAAAATATAAAAAAGCTAGTGAATTTAACAAAAAATAATAGACTCACAGTGAAAACAAACTAGTGGTTACCAGTGGGAAGAAGGAATATCAGGGTAAGGGGTCAAGAGACACAAACTTAGGTATAAAATAAGTAAGTTAGGAAGATATATTATACAACATGGGAAATATAGCCAATATTTTATAATAACTATAAGTGGAGTATAACCTTTAAAAACTGAATCATTGTGTTGTGCACCTGTAACATATAATATTGTACTGTACTATCAACTGTATTATCAAATGTACTTCTATTAAAAAAAGTAGAATACAAAAAAAGGGATGAGGCTAATCTTTAGGTAAAGACACAAATGATAAACAAGGTGTATTGAATGGAAGTTGTAAAATAAAGTATTGAAATATTGTTTCATCTTTGTGTATTTATAGTGAACACAGGTGTACTTACACATCATACCTTCATTGAGAGGGATTGTCTAGACATAAGCATAAATAATCTGTAACTTGTAGACATCTCTGAGGAACAGAAGTGAGAAGCTGTGTGAATTCTCCAAAGAGAGGGGGATATTATACCTATTGTTTCTTTTCTGTTCAACTTTTTAAATGTATATTTTACTTTTATACTAGACAAAAAGACTAGGAAATCATATAGTATGTTTTAGGAATATTTTCATTAATATTTAAAATAAATATAACTTATTTGAATGGCTAATGTCTGTCTGGAAAATGTGGCTTTCAAGAATGATTTATATCCTTGAGAATTCCACATAAGTAAAATTTTTTTGTTTTAGAATGAGGTGGTAATGAATGATCTCACCAGATTGAACTGCCATGGTGTCCTTTACAGTGTGATAAATAGGCGCCTAGTTCAGAAGTCATATTATAAACTATACTTTCTTGAAGCAGCTGTAAGAAAATCCTGTTTTGTGCTAGATGGGCTTGTTGAGTTCTAGGGAACTTATGTGCACTAACATCAGTGTCCCAGGGTACACTTGTGAGGAAAAGAATTAACACTGTTTTCTCTTCTATCTTTTAGAAAAGCTCAAGAGGAGAACAAGAAAATAGTGCTTGCTGGTTGTGTTCCTCAAGCCCAGCCTCGTCAGGATTACCTCAAAGGGCTGAGCATCATCGGGGTAAGCTCGCACCTGAGAGGAATATAGTCCCACACTGTTAAAACTTGTCGTGGCCCCTTATTTTCTGTTTCCAGGTTATTTACAAGTTTGGTTACACTCCTGGCTGTCCTTCACACACTTTCCTTATTGCTGTGAAAATTTTGTTATGTCTTTGTAACATTGAACCTAACATGGAAACAGGTTCTAGGTTCTCTCATAAAAAAAAAAAAACAACAACACAATAAAAAGCCATGGTATGGAATTTAACTTCGTTAATTATAACCTGGTCTATGTCTGCCTGTCTAGCACTATCTTTTGCTGTTTCATAGTAAACAGATGCCTCTTTTGGAATGTCCCACTTCCGTCATAGTTGTCCCCCGAATCTTGGCTTCACCATTGCGCTGTCTCAGTCTGTGCTGACCGCTCTGTACCAGCCTCGACAATCCTGTCTCTTGGTTTCCCTTACTTATTATGCAGTTACCTTTCATTTACTCTCTCAGCATTTCACAGAGTTGTAAGTTTGGAGTTAGCTTGTATGATGTTTTGAATACAGCCCACCTCTCTTTGAATTATTAGCTCCACGCCAGCAGCTTTTCTGTCTTTTTTTTTTTTAACTCTGACTGTGTTTCTCCAGCCTTTCCCACGGTGCCAGAGATACAGCAGGCAGTCTTTCAGTCAGCATTTGGTGACTGAGTGAAAGAAGTTTTCCCATTGTACTTTGATGGTTGGTGTGCTCCTCTCCCTGTTGGGCAGTAAGCTCTCTGAAGTCGGGAGACGACGGCCTACTATCTCTGTGGCCATCACTATTCACATATGCCCAGAGGTAGTGAGCATTCGGATGGTATTTCTTGACCAAATGTTGATGCTTCATCCTTTCCACCATTCTATTACAGCTGTACTCACTGTACTCAGTGATGATCTTCTTTTAAAGAGGTTTCATAGTTTAAAAAATATATAAAAATATTACATGCTGATAGAAAAGACTATGTATAAAATCGCCATCTGGATTGAGACTCATTGGATTTTTTTTTTCTTTGATGTACTGTTGATAGGTTCTTATACTGTATTCTCAGTGTAATGAACTTGTTTTCTACTGTGAAGTTCTTGCCCCACTGGCAAATTTAATAATCTTTGAACAAACATTCTCCTGTTAAACAAACAGAACCTGAATGTTTGGGAACTTTAGTTTGTTTTTACCACTTGTCTGTTTACATTTTGATTTCTCTTGGTTTAAGGAATGAACTGAATATGGACTCCTGAGTTATCTTTTCATGTCAAACTAGCTTTCTCCATAAACATGATCCTGCTGTGTTAGGGAAATAGAAAACTAGTCAGAATGCTGTTTTAGAAACAAAGTGTGGTAAAAGCTTGGAATTCATTTTTGAGTTTATCTCAAGGAACTAACTTCCCAGAATAGTAGAATTTCTGCAGTATGGCAGACGCCTCCTCCCTGTTTGCATTATAGGAACATTCCCCAGAACTCTACTGTGTGTTATGAAGAGTTCAGTGTGTGTGAGGATCTTGGAGAGATTCTCAAGATGTTGTAAGAGGGGATGCCAGTGCTGGTGATACGGGAGACAATTTTCAGAGATGATGTAACTTAAGGATGTAGCAGTAAAAATTTTTCCCCGTTTAACCTAGCATGCTTTGTGTTCTGTCTCCTTGTCTCATTTTATTACCTTTAAAATTCTTTAGATTTATTTAGTTTCTTTTTAATTAGAGAAATAATATATTTGAAAAAAGTGAATAGAAAGAAAATTCATGATCCTCTCACCCTAACACAATAGTTATAACTTTGCTTATTCTCTTCAGGGGCTTCCGTAATGGCTCAGACGGTAAAGAATATGCCTGCAATGTGGGAGACCTGGGTTCAGTCTCTGGGTTGGGAAGATCCCCTGGAGAAGGGAATGACTACTCACTCTAGTATTCTTGCCTGGAGAGTTCCACGGATAGAGGAACCTGGTGGGCTGCAGTCCATGGGGTTGCATAGAGTCAGACATGACTGAGCAACTAACACTTTTACTTTCATCCTCTTCAGACTTTTTTTAACCTCTCCATAGTTTACTTAATCGCAGTGTCAGAACTATTTTGTGTCCCTGTTTTTCTATGAGATTTTATCCCGTGAACTCTTTAACCATTTTAAGTTCTGTGTTAATATTCTACTGAAGGATATACCACAAGTTACTTAACTGTTCTTAATTGTTGGATATAACTAGTTTTCTAATTTTTAGGAAATATACATAATACAATAATGCTCATCAAGGGCTTTCTATCTTAAGATCAGCATATTGTGAAAAGTTTCCAAAAGTAGAATTGCTCTATCAATAACAACATTGCAGAGTTGTAATATAATTATCTCTTCAGTAATACTACTAAAGTATAAGATTGTTCTCTGTCAACATCCTTTTACACAGCATTTGTATATGTGGCAGCTATATGACATCTGTCATAACTGACTATATATAAAAACTGTGTCCAGGAGAATGGAAATCTTAAAAAAAAAAAAAACTGGAGAAGGAAACCAGTATCATTTATAATTGGCATTTGGAGAGATCCGTTTCTGAATGGGGCTTCCCTGATGGCTCAGTGGTAAAGAATCCGCCTACCAAGCAGGAGATGCTGGTTTGATCCCTGGGTGAGGAAGATTCCTGGAGAAGGAGATAGCAACCTACTCCATATTCTTGCCTGGAAAATCCTATGGACAGAGGAGCCTGGCAAGGTACAGTCCATGGGGTTGCAAAGAGTCAGATACAACTTAGCGACTAAAAACCAACAACAGTAGTTGTTCAATAGAACACAAACAGTAGTTTCTGAATTGAATTGTTGAACTGCTACAAAATAAAAAACCCTCTGAAATATGGTGAGTTATAGTCAAGTAAAGAAACAAATTATATTGGTTTACCAATTCTGAAGTGTAAAACAATATGAAGATGTTTAAATTCAGTGATTTGGGAAACTATTTTTAGGAAGATATTTAGAATTGTATTAAACAGTTGATTTACAGACTGTGTGAAAACTGTTATTCCTTCTCAGTATTTCCCTCACAGTGTTTCTATGATGGAGGCATTAATAGAGACGGAAGGAAGACCAGCTGTAACTATGTCCTGTGCTTCTACCTCCTGCTAAGATTTGTCTTTGTTGCCCCACAATCCAGGGAGGGTGGTCTGCTCTGTTGACCAACTGATTGAAATAAAAAAGCTTTAGATCATGAGCAAGGTACTTATGACAACCCCGGGGTTAAAAAGACATTCTGTCCCATGTTTGCAAGTGCTCCTGGAGTAAGCATTTAAGAGGATGTTGACTAAGGAGGAATGATATTTGTTACCGTTGGGACATGCTAATTTCCACCCATAGCCTTTAGAAATGGGGCATTTACATCAGCAGACGAATGGATAAGGAAGCTATGGTACATATACACAATGGAATATTACTCAGCCATTAAAAAGAATTCATTTAAATCAGTTCTAATGAGATGGATGAAACTGGAGCCCATTAAACAGAGTGAAGTAAACCAGAAAGATAAACACCAATACAGTATACTAACACATATACATGGAATTTAAAAAGATGGTAATGATAACCCTATATGCAAAACAGAAAAAGAGATACAGATGTAGAGAACAGACTTTTGGACTCTGTGGGAGAAGACGAGGGTGGGATGTTTTGAGAGAATAGCATTGAAACAAGTATACTATCAAGGGTGAAACAGATCACCAGCCCAGGTTAGATGCATGAGACAAGTGCTCAGGGCTGGTGCACTGGGAAGACCCAGAGGGATGGGATGGAGAGGGAGGCGGAAGGGGGGATCGGGATGGGGAACACATGTAAATCCATGGCTGATTCATGTCAATGTATGGCAAAAACCATTACAATAAAAATAAATAAATAAATAAACATTTATTTTTAATTGCAAAAAAAAAAGAAATGGGGCATTTAATTTGTTTCCATAATCAGAGATGGCAATGTGGTGGGGGCACATAGTAATTGGTGATTTGACGCCTGCGCTTTATAATATCATGTCTTGCATGCCCTCTGAATCCAGTTGTGATTAATATTATCTGTGTGGGATAGAGAAAGAGGACAGAATATCAAAACCAGAGGTAATACCTATCAACCTCTGGGTCCAAAAGTACTGGCTTCGGTGGCAGTAATCTTTAGACTTCTCCCATCCTGGTCTTTTCCTTACAGTAGGAGAAGAGAAAGGACAGATTTGAAAACATATATGTGTTGGATAAAAAGATCTTTTTTAACCAAAACTCTTTCCCTACTGTGATTAAATGAAGTTTATATGTAGAATATAAATTTATAATAAATTTATAGGTAATCAGTGAAGAATCAAGATCTTTTCCATTTTTAAGGGATCTTGAAACATTTTACCTTACCATGAAAACTGTTACTTCTCTTTTGACAAATACATATAGTTAACTATTCACCTTGCAATTAGTTTTCATGCAGTGCCACCTTTTTTTTTTTTTTTAAATCCCTGCTCTTAATTGTTTACATTGGTTACTCTGTGCCTAGCTGTAGGTAGTTCCAAGACTGTGTGACTGCTCTATTGAATGCTATTTTTCTTCTCTTTGTTCATTTTTTGGCATGAAAGTTGCTTTTAAATTAGTCAGCCAGAAAGGATGTTCTCTTTTAAAGTTTGGTAGCAGGAAAGAATAGCAGACATCAGAGCTCTGAAAGCCAGACTTTAAATCCCAGGGTTGCCACATCATTCTTTCTTCTATTCAGCTAGTACTTACCAAGTACCTACTGAGTGCTAGCTACTGTTCCAGGTGCAAGGGATGCAGTGGTTTATAAAATCAACAGAGATCCTTGTCCCCACAGAGCTTACATTCCAGTTCTTGGGAAGAGAAATCTGGTTTGAGCCCAGAACATCTTCAGCCTCCTGGAGGATTTGGTGGGATGGGTGCCTAGGCAACAGGGAGATTGATGAGGTGGGAATTTCTTTGTAAGGGTCAGATGCAAATACACATTGTATCCATCAGCTGGGAGTTCTGTTAGAAAACACAGCTGAAATAGTATTTATTTACTTGAGCTCTTCCTGAGGTGGTGTTATTCCTCAATTCTTAGAGCAGTCATTATTGATAGGCATGATGTTTATTAAGAAGGTTGGTTTTTATTCTGTTACAAGAAAGCGGGCTTACAGAACTATACATTTTGTGTAGTTTTTTGTGCTCGTAGACAAAGACTTGCATCTGAACTTGGCTAGGTGTTGGCTCATTAACCTTGTCTTTGTATAACATCTCTAGAAATACTAAATAACTCAATTAATAAACAGGTTGTAACATTTTAAAACATGCAGTTCAAAATGGAATATACAGTTGGATGTTGAAAATTTGTGATAGAACTTCCTGATGTGCCAGCTGTGAGCCCTGCAGGCAGGTGCATATTTTCTTTGGAGAAATGAACAAAAATGTGCTTTAACACAGGTGTCCACTTATCTCGGGGACTATTACCAGGTTGATTTGCAGTGGTTTAAACATTTTTTCAGGCAGGCTACTCTAATCCTGAAGAGTCAGACAGCTTGATGACTGTTTCATATATGAATGCTAATTTTGAAAATTATGTGTGTAAATAAAGGAGCATTTGAAAGAGGATATGTTTTAGAATATTTCTATGATATACTGTATTCCAACAGGTGAATTCATGAAATGAAACAATGTCCCAGTAACAGTGGCATCGATATTGAGGGCAAAACTTGAGAAACTATTCTATTTTTTTCTACTTCATATCATTTAATATTTCTTCTTGTCATATTCCTTCTTCTTCTTTTTTTAACCTTTAATTATCAAAATGACAGCATTGGAACAGAATGACATGTAGATTTAAAAGCCCGTTCATTTTTGTGCCTTCCTAGATCTATTGTCTTTACTTTTTTTGGGCCTCTGTGTATATGTGTACATATTTTTCACCTACTGAATTATGTAAGAGGAGGTCTAGCATATTACGATTCAGGCTCATGTCCCTGGCCCACTGCTTGTTAGCTGTGTGACGTTGTTCAAGTTACTCAACCTCTCTGTGCCTCAATTTCTTCATCTGTAGCATGGAGAATAATAATAGAACCTAACTCTGAATTTTGTAAGTGTTAAAGTATTTAATAAATGTAATGTGCTTAGCATGGTCCCTGGCACATCATTAGTGCTCTGTATTAGCTTTTTAAAATTATTTAATTCTCTTACTAGGAGGATTAACACTGAGTACAGCTATGTGCCTAGAATGAAGCTATTTGCTAGAGATACAGAGCTGAATAAAATTTGTTCCCTAAAGACAGTGAAATCTGAAGAAAGCCACAAGTAATCATGATAAATACACAAAAGGATACAGTCTGGTGGCCACACAGAGGTTAAAGTCATTCTTGACTTGAGTTTCAAAGGTTGAGTAGTGGTTTAATGAATGGAGGAAGGAGTGAGGGCTTTTGAACAGAAGGCTCATATCTAAGGAAAGGCATGTGTGCTTAAGAGTACCGTGGAGGTAGAAGGAATATCAAGAAGTGTATCCTGATTTGAGTATAACTTGGAGCCACTAGCTTTAAGAGGTGTGGTTTGAAGTATTGCAGACTAGTGATAAATAGAGTGGAAAGAAGGAGTTCAATGTAGTGCTTAAGTCAGAATCAGCATGACTGGGTGAAAGATGGGGGTAGGAGTAAGATAGTATGTAAAGGTGTTACAAGCAGTATAATCTGGTAGCTATTTCTATATACCCTTTGTTCATTATTTTAAACTCTTCTTCTATGTTATTGGTACTAACTTTTCTCTTTTAAGTAAGATTTATTGAGATAGAATTAACATGTAATGAAATCACCATTGAATTTTATGTGGAACATTTCCATTGCACTGGAAAGTTCTCTTATATCCTCCACCCCCCACCCTCAACAAATGTAAATAGGGTCCCTGGAAATCATATTTCGGATTTCTGTCCCTACAGTTTTGCCTTTTTCAGAATGTCACATAAATAAAATTATAAGCATACCTCAGAGATAGAATGGGTTTGATTCTAGACCACTCCAATAAGGCAAACATCACAATAAAGCAAGTCACGTGATTTTTTTTTTTTTTTTGCTTTTCAAATGCATATAAATGTTATGTTTACACCATATTATAGTTCCTTGTAGCTCAGTTGGTAATGAATCTGCCTGCAATGCAGGAGACCTGGGTTTGATCCCTGGGTTGGGAAGATGCCCTGGAGAAGGAAATGGCAACCTGCTCCGGTATTCTTGTCTGGAGAATCCCATGGACAGAGTAACCTGGCGGGCTGCAGTCCATGGGGTTGGGAGAGTGGGACATGACTTAGTGACTAAACCACCACCACCATAGTCTCTTAAGTGTGCAATAGCACTGTATCTAAGAAATATATTCATACCTTAATTTTAAATGCTTTATTGCTAAAAATGCTGTGATCTGAGTCTTCAGTGAGTCATAATCTTTTAGGGAGTGGAGGTCTTAACCTCAGTGTTGATGGCTGCTGACTAATCAGGGTGGTGGTGGCTGAAGGTTGGGGTGGCTATGGCAATTTCTTAAAATAAGGCAGCAATGAAGTTTGCCTCATTGATTGATTCTCCTTTCCATGAATGATTTCTTTAGCCTGCAATGCTATTTGATAGCATTTTGCCTACAAGAAGAACTCTCAAAATTAGTCAGTTCTGTCAGATCCTGCTGCTGCTTTATCAGCTAAGTTTATGTAGTATTCTAAAGCCTTTTTTTTTTTGTCATTTCAGTAGTCAGTTAAGTTTTCTGTCTTACATGGGCACAGTTCATGGTGCCCAAAAATAGTTACAGGAGTGACATTAAAGGTCACTTATCTCAGATCACCATAACAAATATAATAGTGAAAAAGTTGAAAATATGGTGAGGATTACCTAAATGTGACACAGAGATAGAAAGTGAGCAAATGCTGGAGGAAAAATAGTGCCAAAGACGTTTTCAATACAGTTTCCATAAACCTTCAATTTAAAACCCTCAGTATTTGGAAAGTGCGATAGTACACGCTGTGCCTTTGTATATGTTACTTTGTGTTTTCACTTAGCATAATTCATTGTGTTCATACATGTTGTCATCAATAGTTCTTTTACTTTTTAATGTATGGAGTTACTTCACTATATGGATGGGCCACAGTTTGTCTATCCGTTCAGCTAGTTGATGGAAAAGTTGTGTTGTTTGCAGTTTGGGGCTCTGAAGAATAAAGCTGCTGTCAACATTTGTGCACAGTCCGTGTGTGTTTGCATTCTCTTGGGTGAATACCTTGGAATGATACTGGTTGGTCATGTAGTTAGCATTTGCTCAGCCTTTTAAAAATTGCCAAAGTGTTTTCCAAAACAGCTGTACTGTTTTGCATTTCTACCAGCAGTTCAGCTCCTTCACCTCTTGACCAGAGCTTGGTACTGCCAGTTTAATTTTAGCAGTTGTAGTAGGAGATTAGTGTTAATAGTATCTCGTTGTGGTTTTAATTTGTTTTTCTCTGTTGGCTAGTGATGCTGACCATATTTTTTGTGATTATTTGCTATCCATATATCTTTAATAGAACATTTGAATTTTTTTTTTTTTAATCACCTTCTCTTTTGGTGACCTTGAGTTAGGGAAGTGTTTCTTAGATAGGACACAGACACACAGACACACACACACAGAGCACTGTTTTTTAGGACAGGAAGGAAAAGAAATGAATAAATCGGACTTTTCAAAGGTACTGTTAAGATGAAAAGATAAGCCACAAACTGGAGAAAATATTTCCAAAACATATATCTCCTAAAGGGTTTATATCCAGAATATATGAAGGACTCCTACAACTCAACAGCAGGGACTCAACCTATTTTAACATGGGGGAAAATGTGTGTGTGTGTCTTTTAATCATTATTTTTTATTGCCTTTTAAAATATTGATATCGTGGAAGCTTGGAATTTGAGGGAGAAGGGAATGAGTGGGTAATATCTCCTGTGGTTTCAAAATTTAAAATTTATGTTTCCAGGATCTAGGAACAGATCTGATAAAATATATATATTTTTCTCTTTTAACCTCCCCCCACCCTTTTTTTTTTTTTTAAAGAATGGAAGGGATTTGTTCAACTCCTCAATCTGTTTGCAGTTTACCATCGTGAACACTTACAAGGTCCAGAAAGTCAGGGATTTTTTTGCTGTTATTTTACAGCTTTACATATTTTACATTATTTTCTGTACTTAGTGCCTGGCTCAGTAAATATTTGTTGAGTGGATATTTGTTAAATATCAAGTATGCATTTATGTTTTTCCATATTGTTCTCAGTTTTATCAGCAGCATTTATTTTTAAAATTTCTTTTCCTCCTTTGGTGCTAACTCTTATCATGTTTGTTTCTTAATTAATGTATGAGTTTTGTATGTCCCTTAATAAATTACCATAAACATGGTTGCTTAAAATAACACTTTTATTATCTTATGCTTCTGGAGATGAGTTGGACTTGGGTTTTGCTGGGCTAAACTCAAGGTGTTGATAGGCTTGCATTCTTTCCTGGAGTCTCTAGCTGGGGGTCTTCTTCCTTGGTCTCGCCAACTTTTAGCAGCACCACATTCCTTGACTTGTGGCCCCTTCTTCCATCATTACAGCCAGCAATGCTGTCTTTCTCTCTGCACCTTCCTCTAGCATCGCCTTGCATCTCCTGAGATGGGAAAGATTCTTTGCTTTTAAGGACTTCGCTTTTTAGGGACTAGATTGGGTCCCTTTGCCTAATCCAGGTTAATCTCATCATCTCAAGGTCTTTAATCATACCTGCAAAGTCCTTTTGCCTTGGAAGGTAACTTACTCTCCCTGCTATGGATCATGACTGGAACATGTTTGAGAGACCATTATTCTGCCTATTGCATGCAAATTATTTATTGATGATTTACATCCCTAATGTATATGTCTGTTTGAATTCTAATAGTACTGTTTTTTTCAACTTTAGTATTACTTTAAAAATAATTTTTTACTTTATAACATGTCCTATTATTTAACATGGCCATAATATTCTAATGTTCCAGGGAATGCTTCTTTGTATAATTGAGTTTAGTGTGTTGATTAGCTGCTTAAGGTTTCTCCCTCTTGCCCCCAGAAAGTTTTATAGGTATTTTAATTGGATTTAAGAGGGAAAAGTTCCTGGTACCGATCCCCATTTTGCTGGCATCCATCTAGGCTGGCTTCATCTTTCACTTAGTAATTTTTATCTCTTACTCCGTGTTCGTCACTCACTGGTACCATTCAGGTAGAAAGTATGCTTTCAGTGGTGTGTGGAATGTGTTGTCACATAACTTTTGATGAAAGGGCAATTTCTACCACTGGGGAAGAATTTTTCTCAATGAAGAGATGAAAGGAGATCATGTACTGGCAGATGAGAGAGTTTTTTTTTTTTTTTTAAAGTTAAACCACATGTAGCGTCAAATGCTCTTTTGTGTAATTCATGAGTAAACTTGTTCAGGGACTTGTGAATTCAAAAAATTTTACTCCAGTAGAGTTAACTAGTGACTACTCTGGACTTCCCCAAATTTAAGAGATTTGGAAATTGAGTTCTCTTCCAATAGCATTTATACAGATAGGGACTTTCCTTAACAGCTTAAAGAAAAAATTTTTTAAAGAGAAAAATTTTTGTTTTTAACCATGAAGTCAGTATTGAATTTTAACCTGTGCTGATTATTGGATCAAACTCCTATTATGGTAAGAGTGAAAAATCTGAATATACACTTAATGGAAAAGGCTTTTCATAGTATAATTACTCACAGAAAAAGAAAAGCTTTTTTTTTTTTTCCTTTCAAAGGTTGATAGAATTTTTAGGTGGTTTTAAAGTTTTGGTCTGATATTGCTTAATTAGAATGAAATGGCAGATTGTCCTAGTTTATTTGTGTACAGGCAGGGTTAGGAGTGCTAATGAGAGAGAGTCTTTATGTTGATGTGTATCTATAGTGTATAACCTTTGTTACTCCTGAAAGGATCTGAAGTGTCTTGGGATAAAATCAAGAGATAGTGAAACCCCAGCCAGATTCATGCAGGTATAAAAAGACCCACACCAAGTAATAGAGAAGTATGGATGAAGAGTAGTCTTTGCACATTTTCGATAGTATTAACCTGAGTGATGCTGTTGAGATTGTTCTGTTAATCCTTCAGTGACTTCTTCAGCAGGTAGAATAAAATCTGATCGGCACATCATGAGTTGCAAGGACATCCATAGGCTCCCTCCTGTGATTATCTCACTTCATTACCTACCACGGCGCCCCTCCTTCGCCATGGCTTCCGTCTCTCTTCCTCTGTGTCTGTGTGTGATCTTCCCCCTGGAGGTTCAGGCTGGTGTTTCTGGCTTGTGGCTCAGGTCCCAGCATTAATAGTGCCTGTCCAGAAGTTGGCCTGGCCCACTGTAAAAAACTGCCCTCTCCTCCTCCAGTCACTCCCACATTTTGCTTTCTTCATAGGGTCTGCATGATAGGAAATGAACGTGTTGTGTTGTTTAGCTGTTTATCTCCCCCAACCAGAAGCAAGGACTTGGTGTTTTTCGCCATTAGTTCCTGGGTTCCTAGAACAGTCATCGTGCTTGGTTGGTGCTTAATAGATACGTGTTGAATGAACGCATGCACAGCAGAGGTGATTTGCGGATGAGCATTTGGGGGGATAGTTGTTGCCCGGGTTCACTTGAAAGTCCAAGTTCAGTTGTGAACTGATTTAGTATTTAGTAATGACGTCTGCATATAAAGGAAAAGGGAAATTCGAGAAACCTGCCCCCCTCGGTGCCGTTTCTAGATATTTACTAAGACTCAGTTCAGTTCAGTCGCTCAGTTGTGTCTGACTCTGTGACCCTATGGACTGTAGCACGCCAGGCTTCCCTGTCCATCACCCACTCCCGGAGCTTGCTCAAACTCATGTCCATTGAGTCGGTGATGCCATCCAACCATCTCATCCTCTGTCATCCCCTTCTTCTCCTGCCTTCAATCTTTCCCAGCATCAGGGTCTTTTCAAGACTACTTGGTAAGAATTTAGCAGGATACCTTCATGCCTTAGTTCCCTCAGCCTAGGAAATGGCAGTAAGTATCTACTGCCGAGGGATGTTGTGGGGGTTAAAAGTGATGGTGCATGTGGCATGTTAGTACAGAGCCTGGGGCAAGGTAATTGCTCATTATTACTAGTCATTAATTTATCTAGTTGCTGGTTGTTGAGAACAAAGGATGCTTCATGCACATACTAAAGCTGTATCTCTGACTGTAGGACGGTTTCAACCTCTTCCTGGTCTGTGCTTTTATTTTAGCCTGGTTGGCAAAATTGTGTTTGAGGTGTGTGTTAGTTTCCTGGGGCCGCCTTTATCAAGGCAAACTGGGTGGCTGTCTTAGCCATACTGCAGTTGCCAATAACCAAAGGTGTATATTTGAATGAATTAAAATTAGAATTCAGTTCCTCAGTCACAGTTAGCCAGGTTTCAAGCAGGCAGTAACTACATGTGACTAGTGGCTGCCATGTTGGACAGCCCCCCCCGTGTAAACATTTTCCTCTTTGTAGAAAGGTCTATTAGAGAGCACTGCTCAAAAGAATTAGGAAACAGACTAGCTCTTTTATTTGCTTTGGGTAACTTTGTATAGTTTTATTTCTTGAATATATGTTGCATTATAAATTTGGAGTAGTTCATAATAGCTGAAAAAATATTTTTATGGGCTTCTTTTAAAAGTTCTGGAGCAGAATGACTCATTAATGTTATTTATGAATTGTTTATTCACCAACTCTTTTCTTCATTGTCAAGAACATATGGAGTCAGTAATAGAACATACTGCATGTCTTTTTTTTCCCCTTGTATATTTATAACGAAGTGCCTGAAGGACACAAGATACTGTTTTATTTATTTTATTTGAATTATATGCCTGAGACTAAGCTCTTGTGTATTCAGGGCTACAATTTATAGTATTAATTAAGAACAGCTTTCTTTTTCTCCCCAGAATGAATTCAATATATTCTTCATTATTATATGTGAATCTTGAGTTTGTTTTCATTCATGATTATTTTTTCTTCTCTCCCTTCCTCCCACCCTGTGCTTTTTGCCTCTTGACCTTTCCTTCTTCCATTTAATTCCCCCTCCCCTGATTCTCTTTCTTCACTGGCTCCTCTTCTTTCTTTTTTTCTCCCACTGCTTCCTCCAGTAACCTCCTTACTAGAAATGGAAATGACACAATATTCACTTTAAAGCATTTAATGAACTTCTCCCCTGCTTTTTTGTAACCAAATGCTTCCTCCCCCCTTTTCCTTAAAGATACATGCAACAGCTTTTTAAAGATACAATTGGAACATCATACTACCTTCCATTTAAAGTGTGTAATTCCATGGTTTTTAGTATATTCACAGAGTTATGTGCCCATCACCACAATCAGTTTTTAAAATATTTTCATCATTTCAAAAAGAAACAGAATACTCCTTAGCAGTGCCTCTCTGTTTTTCTCCCAGCCATCCGTAGGCAATCACTCATGTACTTTGACTGTCAAGGTTTCCCTGTTATGGTTATTTCGTTTGCACGGAATCAGACAATATTTTTTCTTCCTCTGGCCTGTTTCCTTTACATAATGTTTTTAACATTATTAATACTTCATTCCCTTTTATGGTTTAATGATACTTTGTTGTATGCATAATACCAGATTTTGTTTATCTGTTCATCAGAAACTGGGAGTTGGGTTGTTTCTACCTTTTGCGTATTATGAATAATGCTGTGTGTACAAGTTTTTTGTGTGGACATGTGTTTTCATTTCTCTTGGGTATCCACCTAGAATTGGAATTGCTGGATCATATTGTTCAGTGGTTTGAGGATCTGCTAGACTGGTTTCCAAAGCAGCAGCATGATTTTATTACATTCCTACTAGAAGCATGTGATGAAGGTTCCAGTTTCTCCATATCCTTGTGCACACTTGTTACTGTCTGTCTTTTTTATAATAGCCATCCTAATGAGTACGAAGTAGTATTTCATTATGATAAAATATGTGTAACATAAAATTTATTGTCTTAACCAATTTTAAGTGTGTAGTTCAGTGGTGTTAAGTGCATTCACTCTGCTGTGTAACCATCACCACCATCCATTTCCAGAACATTTTCGTCTTTCCAAACTGAAAATCCGTGCACATTAAACAATAACTTTCCACTTCCTCCATTGTGGTTTTGATTTGCATTCTTTGGTTGGCTAATGATGTTGAACGTCCTTTCATGTGTTTATTGGCCATCTGTATATCTTCTTGGAGAAGTGTCTGTTCAGATCTTTTGCCCATTTTTAAGTGGCTTATTTATCTTTTTACTGCATTGGAATAGTGCTTTATATAGTCTAGATTCAAGTCTCTTTTCAGGTATATGACTTACAAAAATTTTCTTCCATTTTCTGTTTTGTTATTTTCTGGGTAGTGTCTTTTGATATACCAAGAGGTTTTAATTTTCATATTCAGTTTGCCTTTTTCCTTTCGTCACTCATACTTTTGATGTAATAGTAAGAAACCGTTGTCTTATACACAGTTCATTTAGCTTTATGGCTGTGTCTTCTTCTAAATTTTACAGTTTTAGCTTACCTCCAACTTTTCAGCTGTTCCTTCCACATGCTAGTCTGACTCTTCTCTAGAGATCCTGCTTCTTACTGAGTCCATTAGTTGTGAGATTGGGTGCAGTACTCTGTTTGAGCTGCTATACTCCAAGTGCATAAGAAAGAATTTTTGTTTTGGTTCCACTATTGAATTATTTCATATTGTGCTTCTTTTATGCTGCCTTCATCCTCAACTGATGTGTCAGTTGTTCACCTACACTGGCTGGGAAAGGTGACCAACTCTTCCTTCCTTGTCCTACCCGTGTTTCTAATATTGTGGGCAATCTGAGTATCCATATGGAATGTCTTGCCAACATTCTAACCTTCCTTACTTCTCAACTCCAGTGGTTATCACTTTTATCCTTTTCCAGCAAATTGTTCTCATGACAAGATCTTGCTATTCTTCAAAAATGCTAAATGCTTATACCTGTCCTCTATTATCACCTCCTGTTCTCTTTTTCTTCTCTCTCTCTCTCTCTGTCCTCTCTCCCTCTTACCCATCCTCCTTTCTTTCTTTGGTTTCTCTAATGCCCAGCCACTTTGTTTCTCCTTCCTGGCTCTGCTCTCCACCCTGAACTTGAAGTATCATCTTCTCCAACAGGCATAGTTAGTTCCCTTTTTTCTGTATCCTTCATGTCCATCCTGTAAATCTCTCCATGCTCTTTCCTCAGCCTTTTGAATCTTCCTCACACATGTTGTTGTTGCTCAGTTACTAAGTTGTCTGCAACCCCATGAACCGCAGCACGCCAGGCTTCCCTGTCCTTCACTGTCTCCCAGAGTTTGCTCGGACTCATTGTTCATCACTTATGTTAGATGTTCAATAAATGATGAGTGGATGAATGAATGATAGAATGAACAAACCTTGGATCAATTAATTTAACTGTTCAGTTCCTGCAGAAGAACTGCTGGGCCCTGGGAAAAATGACACGTATACAAGGAGTCCCTGTTAGAAGTTCATGGTGTTTCAGTACCGTGTTTCAACTGGGGTCTCAGTACTTTGGCAATTTTTATGTATTTCTAGTCTTTACTTCTTTTAACAGGTACTAAACCTTTTAACACATATTTTAAACATCCACTGTGTTTTTATTTAACAATATTCTTTCTCTCTCATAGCAGATGAACTTCTATTTCATGTAGGAAGTTGAGGCCAACAGATGGGAATCTTGCTTGGTATTTTCTGGCTTCTACAAGAATAATGGCATCTGTTTTCATGCTTCCCTCCTAACCCCCTGTTTCCGAGGATGACGACTTGGCCCCTCTCCCATGCTGGGCTTGTGTCTCTACTGGTGTTTTGGATCCTACTCTCTCTGCCTCCTGAAGGACCTAGCTCTATTAGTTATTTCTTCTGTCTCCATTTCTTTTTTCCCTTTGCCTCTTCTCTACTTAGCATGTATACTTTAAAAAAGGAAAGAAAGAAGGAAAAAAAGGATTAATACACTAACACATATATACTCAATTATTTATTTTTAGCTACAGGCATCCTCTTTCTCTTTTTTTCTACTTGGCTTTTAGTAAGCATCATCTAAGTTAGCTGTCACCATTTTCTTATGATTCATGATTAATGAACTGTTTCTCCTAGGTTAATTGACGCCCTTATTGTTAAATCAGACATACTCACTTTACTCTTTATGTTACTTGTTACCTCTGAAACATTTGACACTGTTGGCTACTTCTTCCTTTTTGAACTCTCTGCTATCTCAGCTTTGATCACAGTCTATTAATATAAGGAAGCCATGTGGATTTCTTTTATAACCAAGCTTAATGGTTCCAGTGGTTCTAGGTGGACACATCCATCTCCAGTTAGGTAGGTTTGTTGAGGAGTGAAGATCTAACTTTGAGATTTACTTTGCCTTTGACAATTTCCCAGCAATTATTGTTAGCACCGCCGTCATGCTAGGCTGAGAGATCACAGGTGGAGCTGGCTTCACTGTGTTCTCACACGTCTTCCCTTATTTCCTATAAGGCACTGGGGCCAAAAGAATGTTTCAAGGAGATTTAATAAAGTGTTTTTAAAAGGTTCTCCTTGTTTCAGTTGGGTTTATTGTGACTTTTTGTATAATAATGAAAGAGGAATAACAGAAGTGTTCATCGATAGGGGAATGTGTGGATTGTTGCTGTTGTCCAGGTGCTAAACCACATCTGACTCCTGGTGACCCCACGGATGGCAGCGCGCCACACTGCCTTGTCCTTCACTGTCTCCCTGAGTTTGCTCAAGCTCATGTCCATCGAGTCGCTGATGCCATCCAGCCATCTCATCCTCTGTTGCCCCCTTGTCTTCTTACCCTCTATCTTGCCCAGCATCGAGGTTTTTTCCAGTGAGTCGACTCTCTACATCAGATGGCCAAAGTATTCGGATCCTCAGCTTCAGCATCAGTCCTTCCAATGAACATTTAGGGTTGTTTGCCTTTAGGATTGACTGATTTGATCTCCTTGCAGTCCAAGGGACTCTCTAGAGTCTTCTCTAGCACCACAGTTCAAAGCATCATTTCTTCAGCACTGAGCCTCCTTTATGGTCCATCTCTCACATCCGTACATGACTACTACAAAAACCATAGCTTTGACTATACAGACCTTTGTTGGAAAAGTAATGTCTCTGGTTTTTAGTACGCTGTCTAGGTTTGTCGTAACTTTTCTTCCAAGGAACAAGCGTCTTTTAATTTCATGGCTGCAGTCACCGTTTGCGGTGATTTTGGAGCCCAAGGGAATGAAATCTGTTACTGTTTCCACTTCCAGGACATCTATTGGCCACAAAGTGATGAGACCAGATGCCATGATCTTCCTTTTTTGAATGTTGACTTTTAAGCCAGCTTTTTCACTCTCCTCTTTCACCCTCATCAAGAGGCTCTAGTTCCTCTTCGCTTTCCACATTATTTTATATCCATACATAAGATAATAGGCACTAGAAAAATGAATGAAGTAGATCTAGGTGTATTGATAATGTCTAGAAAAAAAGTCAAGGTTCAGTTCTGTTACTTTATCTGTCATCTCTCTCATAATTTGTAAGGGGAAAAAACACTATGGAACAGAACTATGTATAAATGTTTAACAGTTGGTATCTACTCATCAGACCATTTTGAGTGATTTCATCTAAAGAGTGGAAATGGAGAGTGTTACAAATTACTTTATTTCTCTTTAATATTTCTGTTTTGTAATAGAACAATAATGATTTTGAGGATTTTAAATGTAGAAAAAAATATCAGCTTATGACCTATTCTTACTTGTCTTGCTCTCCTTCTTGCTTCTTGGGCTACAATCTTTGCTTGTTTTCATTTTCCTTCCAAATTCTAGCCACTCTTCTGAATCCCCTTAGTGGGCTTCTATCTTAATCCTGTTTATCCCGCAAGAGTCACCTTTGGTTCCCACTAAGCATTGCTGGATTACTCAGACATCTTTTATTATTAATGCCTTCCCTCTGTGTTCCCATGGCACCCTGGGAAATCTTTAGTCCCTGGTGTCTGGAGCAGGAGCCGTTATTTGATTTTGTATTCCATGGACCTGAGCGGAGTGCTCAGCACATGGTAGAAATTCATTAAAAGGGGTCTCAGTGTTAAAATAATAAAGCATCAAATTTGAAGTAGATCTTCTTAATACCAGCAAGTCCTTTTTTGTAGGTTGTCATATTATGCTATTTTCCTTGAAGCTCTTTGTGAAGATACATGTTTTAATTAAACTGCAGTTTATATCTCAGGATGTGCTGAGTTTATATTTGATAGGCTATTCTAATTGAACTCCAGGCAGTTTATTTAAATGTAATATGATTTCTTTAATTATAATTGTAGGGTGATGAGTGATAATTTTATACTTCATTGTAACACAAAACAATATAGAGTATTTTTGTACTATCTTCAAATGCTTTAATTAAAGAAGACCTGCATTTATGTGTTTCAAAATGTGTTCTCTTGACCCAAGCAGAAGGATAAACAAAAATTAATGTTTCTTTTGCATGTATATTGCTTGCCTGACAGTTTGTTTTCTTTTTAGGTTCAACAGATAGATCGTGTAGTAGAAGTTGTGGAGGAAACAATTAAAGGTAAATGTTGAAAGTGAGATAATGTGTATATTGTTTGAACTGTATCACAGATGAAGTAGATCTAAGTGAATTGATGATGTATAGAAAAAAATCAAGAGACAGGTCTGTTACTTTATCTGTCACCTATCTCACAGTTTGTAAGGGGGAAAAAAACACTATGGAACAACTATGGATAAATGGTTAACACTTGGTATCTACTCATCAAACCATAAAGTGATTTCATCTGAGGAGTAGTACTAGGGGGTGTTATGAGTGGGGTAATGTATATGTTTGAAATATATCATGAAGGTACTATACTTAGTTAACATTTGTTAAGCATTTTTATGAAAGTTATTGTTGGACAAATATCATAAAATTTTGTCCTTGCCTGCTTCATGCATTGACCAGTCCAATATGGGAGGCATATGTTTGGTTGGCTTATAAATCATGTTTTTATTTTAGTGTAAAATAGACTTAATTTGAATCTGGAATCAGGAAGACAGGATTTAATCTTAAATTAAGGAAATGGCTTTATTTGCTCTTTTTTCAGTTTTATTGAGGTACAATTGACATTGTTTGTTTTTATATCATGTAATTAGTTGTAGTTATTTCTTCTGAAAGTACTGTTAAATGTAGTACTCAATTTTGATTTCTCTTCTGTATGTAATTTTTGTAGTTACACCAGAAAATGGGATTATCCTTTGATTGTTTTATTAGCCAGTATTCTTTGAAATAGATTCTTATTGAAGCCACTGAGGGATAAACCATTCTTAATTCTGTGGATTAATTTGTAAATATTTATAGTCTACTTCTGTTAGATTAGTACAAATGAAAACTGATAATATGATATTAAAATATTAAGTGAATTGAGGCTCTCACTTAACATTTTAACCATTTTTCTAATAAATGCAAATTTTGTGTTTTTTTTTTTTTTAAAGTCTGCTTCCACAAAGTTGAGATTTTTAACCACATACTTTTCCTGATGGATTGTATTTACTACCTTCCACATGCTGTTATTCATTAATTTTGAATCTTTAATTTACTGTTGCTGTTGAGTTGCTAAGTTGTGTCTTACTCTTTGCGACCTTGTTGACCGTGGCATGCCAGGCTCCTCTATCCCCCACTGTCTCCTGGAGTTTGCTCAAATTCATCTCCATTGAGTCAGTGATGCTATTTAACCATCTCATCCTCTGCTGGCCCCTTCTTTGTCTTTGATCTTTCTCAGCATCAGGGTCTTTTCCATTGAGTTGCCTGTCTATATCAGGTGGCCAAAGTATTGAAGCTTCAGCTTCATCAACAGTCCTTCCAAAGAATATTCAGGGTTGTTTGCCTTTAGGATTAACTGGTTTAATCTCCTTGCTGTCCAAGGAACTCATAAAAGTCTTCTCCAGGACCACAATTCCAAGACATCAATTCTTGGGCACTCAGCCTTCTTTATGGTCCAGATTTATATAATTTATTAGGTGCCCACAGAATATGAGAATTTTAGACTTATATATTAGTCTTCCTTGAAATTCTGAGATAAAATGAAGTATCAGGATTAAAACTTTGAGGCAGTGATAATGTTGAAACTTTTTTTCAAACCATACCTCAACGCAATCTTTTAAGGTTTATTTATTTATTTATTTTCCGTTTATTTCTATTAGTTGGAGGTTAATTACTTTACAATATTGTAGTGGGTTTTGTCATACATTGACATGAATCAGACATGGATCTACATGTATTCCCCATCCCGATCCCCCCTCCCACCTCCCTCTCTACCCGATCCCTCTGGGTCTTCCCAGTGCACCAGGCCCGAGCATTTGTCTCATGCATCCAACCTGGGCTGGTGATCTGTTTCACCCTAGATAATATACATGTTTCGATGCTGTTCTCTCGAAACATCCCACCCTCGCCTTCTCCCACAGAGTCCAAAAGTCTGTTCTGTACCTCTGTGTGTCTCTTTCTGCTTTGCATATAGGGTTATCATTACCATCTTTCTAAATTCCATATATATGTGTTAGTATACTGTAATGGTCTTTATCTTTCTGGCTTACTTCATTCTGTATAATGGGCTCCAGTTTCATCCATCTCATTAGAACTGATTGAAATGAATTCTTTTTAATGGCTGAGTAATATTCCATTGTGTATATGTACCATAGCTTCCACTTAGAGAATGACAGGCACTGTACTAAGCATGGAGTAAGCCATTTCAGTATTTTGCAACAGTGCTGTGAAGTGGGTACATCTGTTTTCCTCATTTTTCAGAAGAGAAAGTTTGGACACAGGGGTATACAGGTAGTAAATGACGGAGTTGAAATCTGAATCTAAGCATTATGACTGTGATGCCCCTGCTCTTAAATTTGCCACTCCATTCACACTATACTATGACTGCTCTGCTCTCTCCTGGTTGAGAATCACTACCTTAACAGTTGTTCAATTGAACTCCTGAAAGTAGTGTTTCAGGATGCTTGAGGATTCTATTGTTTGTCTTGAGTACCTGGCATATACTGTTGTTGTTGTTTAGTCACTCAGCTGTGTCTGACTCTTTGTGACCCTGTGGACTGTAACCCACCAAGCTCCTCTGTCCATGGGATTTCCCAGGCAAGAGCACTGGAGTGGGTTGCCATTTCCTTGTCCAGGGAATATTCCCAACCGAGGGCTCGAACCTACTTCTGCTACATTAGCAGGCAGGTTCTTTACCACTGAACCATCTTGGAAGCCCACCAAGCATATACTAGTCCCTAAATTATATTTTAAAAAAACTAAATGACAGTGAAGACAGGAGAAAAATCTAGCAGACTATGGTTGTGGCGATGACTTTTTAGATGATATGCCAAAGAGGGACTGTTTGTGAAAGATAATTGATGAGTTGAACCTCGATAAAATTAAAAACTTCTGCTCTGCAAAAGATAGCATTGAGAGAATGGGAAGATGATCCATAGACTTTTGCAAAAGACATACCTGATTAAC
This sequence comes from Dama dama, assembly GCF_033118175.1. Classification (NCBI taxonomy): domain Eukaryota; kingdom Metazoa; phylum Chordata; class Mammalia; order Artiodactyla; family Cervidae; genus Dama; species Dama dama. The sequence goes on along the minus strand of NC_083687.1, from coordinate 39,241,826 downwards.
TGTAAGCTTAATTACACAGAATACCTCTTAAAACCCAGCAGTTGAAAAATAAACAACCTGATGAAGAAATGGGCCAGTGACTATATCAGAAACGTCCCCAGTGATACACAGGTGGAAAATAACCATATGAAAAGATACTTCACATAATATGTCATCAGGGATGATACCAACCAGCCTCTTTGCTCCAGGAGTTAACTCATTAGTACAGATTCAGATTTGCTTGAAAGGAGCTTATTATGAATAACAAAAGATGCCCCTCCCACTGCTGTCACTCAGGAAATAATAAGAGTTTTAGGAAATTGGTACCAGGAATGAGGGATGGTTATATATTTCTGTATCACAGAATCACAGAAGGCTTATCACTTCCAGGTTGGTTTAATTAGGGATAGCCTCTCACTGAAGAGTTTTGCTAAAGATTTATTGGAGAGATTTTAGTTGAGTTTTTGGTAATCTACAGCAAGAGTTGAGTTGAAGATGAAGTTGATGTGGAGTTGATGTGGGTGTTCACTGGCAGGTTGGTTTGAGGATGGGAAGGCTGAGAATTTAAATCTTAGTAATACAGATCGGGAAAGGAGTACGTCAAGGCTGTACATTGTCACCCTGCTTATTTAACTTAAATGCAGAGTACATCATGAGATGTACTGGATGAAGCACAAGCTGGAATCAGGATTGCTGGGAGAAATATCAATAACCTCAGATACGCAGATGACACCACCCTTATGACAGAAAGCGAAGAAGAACTAAAGAGCTTCTTGAAAGTGAAAGAGGAGAGTGAAAAAGCTGACTTAAAACTCAGCATTCAGAAAAGTAAGATCATGACATCCAGTCCCATCACTTCATGGCAAGTAGATGGGGAAACAGTCAAAATAGTGACAGATGTTATTTTTTGGGACTCCAAAATCACTGCAGATGGTGATTGCAGCCATGAAATTAAAAGATATTTGCTCCTTGGAAGAAAAGCTATGACCAACCTAGACAGCTTATTAAAAAACAGAGATATTACTTTGCCAACAAAGGTCTGTCTAGTCAAAGCTATGGTTTTTCTAGTCATGTATGGATGTGAGAGTTGGACTATAAAGAAAGATGAGTGCCGACGAATTGATGCTTTTGAACTGTGATGCTGGAAAAGACTCTTGAGAGTCCCTTGGACTGCAAGGAGATCCAACCAGTCCATTCTAAAGGAAATCAGTCCTGAGTATTCATTGGAAGGACTGATGTTGAAGCTGAAACTCCAGTACTTTGGCCACCTGATGTGAAGAACTGACTCATTTGAAAAGACCCTGATGCTGGGCAAGATTGAAGGCAGGAGGAGAAGGGGCTGACAGAGAATGAGATGGTTGGATGGCATCACTGACTCAATGGACTTGAGTTTGAGTAAACTCTGGGAGTTGGTGATGGACAGGGAGGCCTGGCGTGCTGTGGTCCATGGGGTTGCAAAGAGTTGGACATGACTGAGTGACTGAACTGAACTGAATACAACAAGAGAATTTTAGAGACAGAAGAAATAATTTTGGTAGATGTCCTTAGTTTGCAGATCAGGAAGCTGATCCAGGAAGAAGTTATGTGACTCATCTGAGATCTTCTGGTGAATGGAAATCTGGGCCTGATTTTTCCATTCTTCGCTTTCTGTTTCTTCTGCCAATCCTTACTTTTGTTAAGACAGCACGTTAGTGAAATAATGTGGTCCTTGTAACAGTTAACTATTTCCTGTCTGTCTTTCAGTAAGTTATTTCTCTGAGGCTCAGTTTAAAAATGGAGAGGATTAAATGGGTAAGACTTTTGCGATACCTGGGGTATACTAGGGGAAAATTCTTGTGTATTTATTTCTACCTCCTTAATACTCAGGCTGCTGGAATAATCTAACTGACCTTCAATAGCAGAGATGCTCCTTTCAATTGGACTGTGTATACGGCCTTCATGTTCTGGAAATATTTTCCTCTCCTGCACGTGTACCTTCCGTGGTTGCCTGTTACCTACCAAGTTAACTGGTGACTTCTGCCTCTTCCACCATTTCCACTGTTTCTTCCATTACTTCCATACTAAACCTTTTGCTCCAGACAACTGCAGTGTTTGATGTGTCTTGTATATTATTTTCAATTTGCTCTACGTTCATTTTAGGAACTTACACATAAGCAGAGAAGTTCTGTTTGCTGGCCAGACCCATTCCCCGCCCTTCCCCACCTCGACATCTGTCCATGGAGGCAGACCTGTGTGGACTACATTGGTAGGATCCTTGCTGCCCGCTGTCTCGTTGCATTTCTCTTGTTAGAAGTGTGAGATGGGGGGATTCATTCCCTTCTCTCAGTTCCTTCTTTGCTGCTCATCCTAACCCGAAGGTCATACCTCCTATCAGGTGGCCCTCTCTAGTCATCTGTTTTTCTCCTGGTTCCTGTAACTCTTCCTTTCCTTTGCTTTTTCAGGCCCACGGCTGGAAACAGCACCCTGTTGTTGCTTGCCTGAGACTCTTGCATTGTCTCTTGTTGGTCTTCCTAACCTTGCCAAACTTTAGTAATTAGCGCTTTTATTAAAATCTCTTCCATTATGCAGTGTGCCATCTGCTTTGCTGGGACCCTGGTTGATAAATGCTCCGTGGAGAAGAAGGCTCTGCCCAGAAGGGCCAGATGGAATATAGGCTGACTAGGGGATTCTGCTGTAACTGTCTTGTTTCCACATTTGATTCCTGTAGGGCTCCCTTCATATGTCTTCCTTGATGGGGGTTTGGACACACAGCTCCTACCACAGCCTGTTTGCGCTGTTTTTACATTATAGGAAATAATTTTTTCAAAAAACATATTAATAAGACACTTTGGTGACAGATATTTAAATCTATTGTATTGGGTTGGCCAAAATGTTCATTCAGGATTTTCTGTAAGATGTTATAGAAAAACCCAAATGAATATTTTGGCCAACCCAAATAATTATAGTAAAACCATATAAAGCATATTCCTTTTATGTCTCTCTTGGTTGGAGGAAAATGGAGAATTTAAGTTAACGCTTAAAGACTTACAATGTTTAACACTAGTGGCCTGAAAATACCATCCTATATATCATTTGCTTTAGGAGAGACCAGATTATGATGACTTAGGATTTTCTTCTGTATCATCTTCACAGTTCAACAAGATATGCAGCTGAAGCTACCAGAAGGAGTACAGTATTTAAAGGATTTACATTTCTTTAAAAAATACTCATTGTACCTTAGTCATGTTTCACATGATCATTAAAGCACCCCACCCCCTTTTTGGTACAAAAGCTTTGGAGGAAATACAAATCTAAGCATTTTTTCTGATATATGAAGTCCTCTAAACAAAAAAAATCTTTAAAAAATGTTCTCATTTTTGTAAAAGATAGCCTAACCAGGTAACTTAAGATAAATGATTGCAAATAAATATTACATATTGAAAATAAAAAAATGTTTTTGCTGTTATGTCGTATTTCTTCCCTCATCAGTCTCTAGTAAAAGAGGCCTCTGTTGTTTTATATGTTTTGTTGGTATTTCATTTAGTCTAATTCCAGATGCCTCCAGTGTTAGTAATTCAAAGCTTTCCAGTACGGTACAATCTGCAAGTTTAATTGATTTTCCATTTCTTCTGACTTCTTGGTAATTGATGTGGTCCTGGATTAGACTGACCTGAATTCCCAGGGTACTTCACCAAACAGTTCTTTCTTATTTAACACATTGCTATTAATCTTTACTCTGTCAGAACTGTACTTTGCATTTGTTACTGATTTAGAATATAAACTTTTTGTAAATTGAAACTACAAGACGGAACTGTCTCAAGTATGGTTTTACCAGTGTTAATGACTGAGTAACCTCCCTACAAAGTCCAGTGGAGATTTTCTTGAAGATGTTTCAAACTTAATAAGCAAGTGACCTGAGCTTGGATAAGTAGCCTCATACACCTGGGATAGTATTGGATCACACATAGAATTGGATCACAGCTGCTTTTTCAGTATTTGCTTTTCAGTAAAATAATTTTCTTGATTTTTCAAAATATGCTTTGAAAGGACACTCCTACACAGCCTATCGTTTTATGTTATCTCTGATGTAGTTACTATAGTCTGAATATAGTGGAAAAAGGTGGATGTTGGTTCTACATGTTGTGAACACTTTCCAGTCTCACTGGTGCAGTGAGATAGGTGATAACTTCTGCCTTTTGAGAACTAAAGGAGCCAGAAATTTATTGCAGTCTTTCTTTTTTTCATGAGCCTATTTGTTTTACCTGTATGTTCTGTATTAACCTGTGATTACAGGTTGGTAAGCCTTGCATTTTTAACCTCCTTAGATGTGTCACTTAATGTTCTTTCCATCCTCTTTCCTTTCTCTCCTCTCCTTTAGTTTCCCCGAATAACCATAGTCCTCTACCTTTACTTATTTGTCCTCTATATTTCTAGTATGTCCTAGAATGAACTGTTTATTCATCATATGTCTTTTAGATAGCATTTTTCAAATCATAATAGTTTTAGAAATAAGACCAAGCAAATTTCTTTATGGCCCCAAACAGCAAAGTTCTCCCATAAGACTGTAAGTTGATTTCTTCACATCACTTTATTCTATAATAGATGGTTTGGAATAATGATTTGATAGGACTGTTTGTGAGAGGAAACCAGCATGTCTTGTCTGGATATCTATAACTTTATAAATTATCAATCCTGTTTCTAGCCACAGAAATAATAAGCAGTCCCAATATTATTTATCTGCTTCAAAAATAGCCAGTAGATGCTCTCCCAAGAGTCTTCTTTAAACATGGGAAATAGTCATGTTTATTTTTGAAAATAAAAGTAGTTAAAGAACTTTAAGTTGGTCAAATACTTTTCTGCCATTAAAGCTTTTAAAACTCAAATGCATAAGTATGTTTCCCAGGTGAATTCTGCTATGCTAACTTCAGTGTCTTGTATGTTTTGGTTGTGTTAATTAAATCACACTCCTTTTGTATGTTCATCACTTATATTTTCTATTCAGAGATGCATGTTCTTATGGTTTGCAGCTACCTTCACTGATAATTTGTGAATGTTTATAAACCTTTATAAAGGTTTGTGGTATGGTGGCTCAGAGGTTAAAGTGTCTATCCACAATGCGGGAGACCTGGGTTCGATCCCTGGGTCGGGAAGATCCCCTGGAGAAGGAAATGGCAACCCACTCCAGTATTCTTGCCTGGAGAATTCCGTGGAGAGAGGAGCCTGGTGGGCTACAATCCATGGGTTCGCAAAGAGTCGGATACGACTGAGCGACTTCAGTTTCACTTTTCTTTCACTTTCTTTCACTGATAATGGGATTTATTGATACGAAGACTTGGGTGTTTCATTAACTTTGATTTCTTTATTCCAGAGTGGGAGTGAGGTGGGTGCATAGTGTTGATTAGTTCGTTAGGTTGATGATTGTAACGTAGTTTTCACATAACTATTATAATGGTTCACTGGATTTGATTGTTCAAAACAAGGAAAGGAAATTACTTTAAGTTAGAACTTCTCAGGCTTCCCATGACACAGCCCATGTGTTTGTGGTCTCAGTGATCTGTCTGGTAAAGCAGCTCCATCCTTCCTTGTTTAAATATTAACAAGGACTTCCCTGCTGTGAAAATTAGGCTTACATGTTAACTCTGCAAAGTTTGATACTGCCTTGGCAGATTGCAAATTGTTGAATTCTCTAAAAATGCATTATTGTAGCCTAAACTTTTGTGAGTGCTGTTCACGTTAAAACAGTTTATAAAGAGTGAACATCAGTCACATTATTCATGTCTGTAGATTAATAATTTTTTTTCAAGTATTTGGTATTCTCAGATATAAAGGTTTCTGAGTCCTGTAGTTCCAATTTCTGTTTACTTTATGGAGAAGGAAATGGCAACCCATTCCAGTACTTTTGCCTGGAAAATCCCATGGACGGAGTAGCCTGGTAGGCTACAGTCCATGGGGTCGCAAAGAGTCAGACACGACTAAATGACTTCACTTCACTTCGCTACTTTCTTCAGTAATGCCAAGTAGATCAATTAATCCTATTTTGAGGCTCTCATAGAAGTCCTTAAAATTAATATAATTAAAAAAATTTCAGTGTACTTAGGTTCTTTTATTGTAACTATCTTTTTAGAGAATTAGCATGCGGTACACTGCTTTTATACTCTGCATGTGTATATGTGCTTTCTTACTATTTGGAAAAGTTTGTTTTCATTTAAAGACTCTACTATTTTTGTTTAGTAAAATGTGGCAAGAATAGTTGAGACTATTGAATAATTCTATCAGCTTTATTACATTTTTTAAATAGAGAGTAAAATTGTAGGTTGATTGTAGTGTTGTCTGTTCCAATATGACTGTCAACAAAATAGTAAATTGTATTGGTAATTCTTCTTTAGTACTTTATAGCTGAGTTCTATAAAAATAGAAATACAAAGTGAAAAACCAGGTCATGTTAGAGGTGCACTATCTAAAACTCCAGTAGCAAAAATATACATAAAATTTTGACATCTTTGAAAAATTTCTTAAAAACATTTTATTGCCAGTAAAATCATATATCACAGACAAGTGAGAAAATTGGCCACATAGAGTAATTTGATGGCTCAGATGTTACTGGACAAGAAATTGAAATCTGATCCTCTCTTTTTCTTGAACAGTTTGACAGAAGAATTTACTTAATGAGACAAGTTGTAGGATGTCTTCTATTAGGTGATGTCATTGGCCCTTCCTTAGAAAATCTAATATTGCTAGCAATTGATGTTGAGAAAGAATGCTCAGTTAATATTAAAGTTTTGTATCTAATGTTTGGAGATGCACATATTTTCTTTGAAAACTTCATCCCATAACCCTTTACAAAGCATACAGCATATGTGCAGCCATTACTTTGGAGACTGCAAGAATAAAGACCAATTTCACTTACTTACTAGTTAGAGGATGGAAAAATTCATTTGCAGAATCTCCAGTTAGGAGATTAACTATGGATGGATTTTTAAGCAGAAACTTAATCAGTACTACTATAACATAGCATATGCTGTATTAAGTAAGAAATAGTAATTGAAATGTCTTCATAAAAGATGCTTTCTAACACATGAAATCTTTATTGTAACTCTGAAAATTCAAGTGCACCATTTCTTTAAGCTGCCCTGAAGTCTGGTGCCATAATGGGTGAGAATCATTGATTGAGACTATGCAGGGTTATGCTGAAATACTTGGCTCTGCTGCTCACAGTCTCGTGTTTAACAACCCACACAAGCTCCTTGGTTCTCCATTTCCTGGGCCATAAATTGTAGGACATGGTAGGTCCCTTCAACTTGGAAATTTTAGGAGTGTTGGGAGTCTACAATATAAAACTGAGCTTCCGAGCCTGTCATTAGAAGGAAATGGTGACATTTTGGACAGTGATCTCTAACAAAAGTTACTGTAATGTCAGTAGCTTTTTCTCGCAGACTAATCTCCACCTGCCAGATTTTCCTTTTTTCCCCTATGTCGTCTTACTTACAGAATGAATCTGAAGGCATTTGTGGCAGACACACTGTGCATTTTTCTTCTCTGTGTCTTCATATTCTCCAGTGAAAAGGGTCTTGAGTAAAGACAGTTCCCACAGTCCTTTGCCCTTATTCCATTCCCTGGTATCGCCCTCCTAGGTGATGACAGGCTGTGTACTTCCCAGTGTTGCTTAAGAGTTTCGTGCTTCTCTAAAGCAACTTCAGTTCCACCCTGAGGCATGTTTATTTTGGGGCTTTGAGACAGGTATTTTGCATCTTGGTGGCTGGGATTGCTGGGGGGAAAAATAATTTGAGAGGATTTAATGTAAGGCATGAAGATCACTTGCAGCAGTGATTCTCTAGAGTGTTTGCTGGGAGGGGGACCGTTTGCCAGAATGGCAAGATGGTAGGGTCTTTTATCTGAACCTGGGGAAGCCAGGGGCTGCTGGAGACTCTGCCACGTGGCCTCTCACCTGGATTCATTGCCTTGTGAGTCACTGGTATGATGCTAAGGATCCTGTCACTCAGGTGTCCTGGGTGGGAAGATAGCCATGACTGTCCGGGCACCCATGCTTAGACTTACCCAGGGCCAGGTGCAGTTCCTGGAGCCCTCCTTCTGGCTTCTTTCTCTTCCTTCATATCCAAGAAATTGTATCAGAATGCTAGTGAGTGATCTGAGAGGGATGACCTTGAATCTACTTTGATTTATACATTAAAAAAAAAAAACCATTCGAAAACCTGATTATCATTATCAATGCAATTATTTGTGACCTATATCCTAGCCCTCCAGAGGTTTAAAGATAAATGGAATCTGACTTTAACTTACAGTGCTTTAAAGTTGTAAAAATCTCGCTGCTTTCTTCCTTTTGAGAAACGTCATTTACATTATAGGTCTTGATAGGATTACAATTGCATTAATTACAGTAGCAACTGTAATTAACTTCTTTCTGGCTCTTTGTAGCTTACCCTTTCGTATACGTTAATTCATTTGTACTCCACAGGAACCCTGGCATTGCTGATTATACCGTAATTATGGTACATTGCAGTGTACCATAATTTGAAACCTAGTCCTGTAATCTCAAGTTCTTTTAAGCTGCTTACCTTGAATGGAGAGAAGTGAGAAAGTGAGACCTATTTATTATCTCCATCCCTCCTGACTATTGACTGAGGTCCTGGCTCACCTATCTCTAGTTCCCTGTCGTATTCTCTCACATATTTTGTTCCTTTACGTTTCTTGTTCCCCTCTTTGATTTCTTTTTCTCGCTCCTTCTCAGTTTTGCACGTGATTTTATTTTGTGCCAACATAAAAAACTTTTTGGTAAGGAGTTAATAAAGATTTGCCGGTTGCTCAGCTGGTAGAGAGTCCACCTGCAATGTAGGAGACCTGGATTCAATCCATGGGTTGGGAAGATTCCCTGGAGAAGGGAATACCCACTTCAGTATTTCAGCCTGGAGAATTCCATGGAATGTATAGTCCATGGGGTCACAAAGAGTTGGAATGACTGAGCGACTTTCACTTCACTTCAATAAAGATTTGCTGTATCTTTTAAAAAAATTCTGAAAAGCATATTTTAGTCTTAATCTTGTTGTAAAGGTATTTAATTTAGGAAATGAGTGAGTACACATATTTGTTAACTGTAAGCAACCAATAAAAAGTTAATCTAACCAAAAAAAAAAAAAAAGCTAAGAGATTCTGCAGAACATTCTCTTGGGTGTTTTTTTAAGGGTAATTTTGAGGGTTTTAAAGTTAAACACAGTTTGTATAGTTTTTACTGTCAAATGATTAGGTCAAGAAAATCCTCCTATGTTTTTAAAGGATACAGCCTATGTTCTAAATTCTAGTTTTGTGTTTAGGCCAGATAAGTATTGAATCTGTAACCAGAGGATTTTGATGTAGATAGCTTTCAGTCTTTAACATTTCATAATCAGTATTAATTGTAATTTCTTTAATTAAGGTTGTTTTTCTTTTCCCTCCAGTATTCAAGACTCAAGGTTTGAATTAAGCTTTAAAAATAATGTTTGGCCAGTCTTCTGATTAGAACTAAGAATGCATCTCAAACCCACATAATTTCTACCTCGTAAACTATGTTTAGACACATTTAATTTTTGAAGGTGTGGTTTTTCACAGTGGAGCTCCTTTATGCCAAGTCTTAATAAGTCTTTTCAGTGAATTCCGATTTTAGTGATAGGCTGGTTTTAAGAAGTGGAAAGTGAACAAGCAGGAATTGTAGCAACGATCTGTGCTCGCTGTGTTAGTAGTGTGGGGTCCAGATGTGCTGGGAAATGCACGCAGTAGTGTATGTAACTTGGCGCCTGTCTTGCTTGGCCTCCCACACTACCATGTCATTTCTCCTTGAAGCCTTTCCTAATCTTTTTCCTTTTTTAAGGAAAGCTGACCACTCTCTCATGGTGAACCACTTAAAAACGTTCTTAAAGACGTTGATCATGTAAATCCATGGCTGATTCATATCAATGTATGACAAAACCCACTGGAAAAAAAAAATAATAATAATAAAAATTAAAAAAAAAAAAAAAAAAAAGACGTTGATCACCTCTGGCACTTCATTCCAGTTATTTGTTTGCAAGTTGTTTCCCTCAAGACTTTAAGTCCCTGTAGGGCAGAAGTCACTGTACTGACTCAGGACAGAATAGTTTTTTGGGGGTCGGGGTGTTTGTATTTGGGGAGTCTTTATGTTGTACCTAAATACGGATATAATATTTCAAACATACTGCATTTTTGTACTCATCTGTACCATTTTGGAACTTTTTTCAGTTATGCATGTGCATTAAGTGTATTGTGTTGTGATATAAAATGTGCTTCCTCTTTGTTTTCCTTTCATTTCTATACTTGTTTCACTGTCCACATTTCTGCAGAAAGGCAGTGATAATGCCTGTCACAAGGGGTTGAGGACCACAAGTGTGAATTTAAAGCCAATAAGCAAGTGCCAGATGCCCCATTTCCTACCTTCCTTCCTTTGAGGCTGCTTTTATACTGTTCCCACCTCTCCTCTGTCATATTTTATAATGATTTGAATAATAGCAGGAGGAACTTGGCGTGTTCATTTGTGATTGGACTTGGGGATTGGAGCTTCAGTTTTTGAAAGATAAATGTGGCTTTCAGGTTCTCTATTCTTGTATAATATCGTTCTCCCTTTTTTTAAAGGACCTTGGATGCCATCTGTTATTAGGTCTGTTATCTCTGCTTTCCATTACTGGTACAGTAATTTGGGGAATATGGGTTTGAGCATGAGCGATGATTAAGTTTTTGCATTGCTGCCATGGGTGCTTTACTTATTGAAACTGAAGTGTTCAGTAGCTTTACTGCTATAAACATTAAAGTCTTGGAGCTACTTAACTTTAGAATTCAGGAGGGCCTCCTGTAGCCAATGACCTGAGTTCTTTTAAGAGTCAGTATTAAAAAAAAAAAAAAAAAGAGTCTATATTAAGGTGGAGTTACTGACATGGGACTGCTTGGACATTTGAGTATTGTGATGTACACTTGGTTTAGATTGTGAAAAATAAGTTGGCACCATTCAAGTCACCTCTCACTGTCATAAAAGATATATCCAGCTGGAAAATAGGTAATTAAAACATACAATTAAGTGCTTTTGGTAGTTTGCCTCCAGAGGGTATCTCCATTAATGAAGATATCTTGCTTATGCAGATTGTTTATTATAAGTATTCTTTGTCCAGTGTGATTACTTTAAAATAGTTGCCATTAGTTATACCAATAATGGTGTGCAAATAAAAGAAAAAATTGCCTTAGAACATTCCATTCCAACATGTTTTCCTCTTTACATCTTCCATAGTTCCAGCTGCTGCTGCTGCTAAGTCACTTCAGTCATGTCCGACTCTGTGTGACCCCATGGACTGCAGCCTACCAGGCTCCTCTGTCCTTGGGATATTCCAGACAAGAGTACTAGAGTGGGTTGCCATTGCCTTCTCCCCATAGTTCCAGATCATACATTAATTTCACATCATGATAATTACAATATAAATACATTTTTGTGCAACAAGAGTTTTGATACTTAAGTAACCCTCAAACTTTGTGGGGGGGTTAGACTTTGTATTCTGTTCTTGTCCTGTCTTCCTCTCCAAGCCCAAACTCTGAAAATGCATGCTGGTAACATCAGAACCTTGGTAGGCTTTCTTCACTTTTACTTTGATCCATGCTTTGAATTCTGTCTTTTTGGACAGTTGATTCTTACTATTCTTCTCTTACTGTCTTTTTTTCTAAGTGTCATTGTTCTAGTTAACATTAAAAATTTTCATGATTGCTGAAATCTTAGTAGTTAAAATTGGCGCTCGAATTGTACTGATCTTATGTTTTTGCGTCATTTCTGGAATTTCAGGTAAAAATTTCCAGCTTAGATTAGCTGCTTCTCTCACTTAACCCAACTTCGTTGTTTTACTTTGCTCTCTTCTTTTAAGATAACAGTATTTCAAGAGAGTTACTAAGTGTTACTATTGGAGAATGCTGGCTTTCTTGGGAGGAGCCTACATTCTGAAGAATGACATTGGTTGGAGTAGAGACAAACTTCTGGTCAAATTTTTGTTTTTCTATGTAATTAAGTAGTTAAAAAGCCTTTGGAGTCTATGCCAAGAAACAACGCCAAGTGTACTATAGAAAAACAGAGTAAATTGACCATTGGCTTTCTAATATTCTTAAACCATATTCAAGTTGATGGGACTGTATTTGCTTAGGTGAGAGTTGTGTTTGTAGTGCATTTACTCGTTTTTAGAAATTTTTGCTTGAGTATATATCTGTCTTCTCTTACCCTCTGTCCCCAGCATCGTGTTGTATTGCTTTATTTGGAAGTTTTCCAGTGGGCTGACCCAGAGCTTAGGGTTCAGATAGGTCTTCTGAGTGTCTATTAATAGGACTGAATTTGTGTGAAGTGAGAGCAGTTAGTAAGGGATGAAAAAAATTTGGCATGAGGCCTCTCTGGTGGTGGTGGAGGTGGGTGGTCACATATTAAGGAAATGGTGAATGACCTTTAAGATTTGGTAGAATGAATGAAATATTGAAGGAAAGTCTGGCTGTTTATAGAGCCTTTAGAAGAAAAAGAAATTAAAGGGAAAAGAAATAAACAATTGAAATACAAGTTGCCAGATTACCAGTGCTTCTCTAATGTGTAATGATATTCTAAAGCTTTTGTACAATTCACTTTAGTTTGAAGAATCAGAGGGGGAAGTTTGATTTTTATATGGAAACATAGTTTCACTAATAAATTGTATTTTGTAGGTAATTCTATTTCTATCACTGTGTGTGTGTCTGTTTATATATACACTTATATTCCAGGGGTTGGTACGTTTCTGCTTGTAAATTACCATTATAATTCGCTTCCTGATATGTCGACAGATTGGGTTTTCTAGTATGTATGTGTGGATGTTTTTCCTCAGCTCTAATAACGTTCAATGCAGTTAGCCCTGTGAGATTTGGAAAAGATTATTTGCTCTTGAAAAATCCATAAACAACATTGAATGTTGATTCAACAAGTATAGCAATTATTCTTCAAAAACATGCCTTTTTTCATATAGGTTTATCAGTATTATGAATTCACAAGTATGCATAAATAGTGAATTATAAAAGCAAATTAGCTTTATGTTCCATACTTTGTAATGTGTAATAATTTTAGCTAATGGTTTAGTAACTTTCTTTACTGAATTAGATCAAATGTAAAAACCAGCACAGAATCAGGGTTTTGTAGCTGATTTATAAATAACTGCTGAAAGCTGCAGGCTTAAAATTAAATTTGGTTTAACAGGATGAATTTTATGTGGCATTTGTAAGTAACAACTTAGATGTTTATTAAAGATGGTTAATAAGCCCACTGAGACATATTTGACCATTATTTAAAGGAGATGAAATGTGAATTTACATTGAAAATTGGAAAGATAAAAGATCTCTGGAAATAGAACATTTGAGTGTGTCCCATTCTACATATAAGGCAATCTTCTTTTTTCATCCTTGCATTAAAATCATACATTTCTGTTTTAATCACTTACGTCTTTATTTCTGTCTCCTCAGTGGTCTCATGTTATTATCAGTTGACCTGGTCACCCTGAACATAATTGTTTCCAACTGTTCCTGTTAATACTTCCTCCTCTTATCATGTGTGATTGAGAAAGTGAAAGTTGTTCAGTTGTGTCCGACTCTTTGTGACCCCGTGGACTATATAGTCCATGGAATTCTTCAGGCCAGAATATTGGAGTGGGTAGCTGTTCCCTTCTCCAGAGAACCTTTCCAACCCGGGGATCGAACCCAGGTCTCCCACAGTGCAGGTGGATTCTTTACTAGCTAGGCCACAAGGAAAGCCCAACAATACTGGAGTGGGTAGCCTATCCCTTCCCCAGGGGATCTTCCCGATCCAGGAATTGAACCGCGGTCTCTTGCATTGCAGGCGCATGCTTTACCACCTGAGCTATCAGGGAAGCCCATTGAAATGATGTAAAAATTAATATTTTCACTCAGCTTTTCTTTCAAATTCTGTTGTCCTGTTTTCTTTTCTTCCTCTCCTCCTATTTAGCCACAAAGGGTGATGAAATTCACAGTAGTCACAAAGTAAATACGTATTCATTGAACAGCATTCTCTTTCCGTTACAGTGCTAGGCATCAGTGATCATCCAGAAGGAATTGAACAGAGAAGCCATGTGTGAGTGTCTAATGGTGGTCCATGTGGCTTGGTCCCTTCAGAAGTACAGCATGTTCATTTTCAATATAAATTTGCTCTCAGAGTTTCCTTTTTGCCTTCCACATTTTTATTCCTTGAGCATGTTTCCCTTTCCTGAGTCCTTTTTGTCTATCTTTCTGTCCTACAGAAAAACCTTGTTTAAGACATCTTCAGTTTTATTCTTTATTTTGCCAAATTTCAGTTTGTTTTAGAGGGTAGTATTGATACCTACTTGTATAATAGGTAAGGATTTGTATTAATATTAAGAGTATATGTTTTTATTCTGTGGTCTGTAGATATAAGGAGTTAATTTGATGCAGCAATTCTGTTTGCAAAAAGATTTTTAAAAGAGATGGTATATAACAGGTATAAAAGTTTTATACTGCTAGCCTGTTTTTATTTTTATTTTTAGTAATCATTATGTGATTGAATTTCCTTTCTTTCATCTTTGGCCAGATATAATGAAGGGCTTTTATATTATTTCCTACTTTATTTTTGGTGTAGTATATTTTTTCAATTAAAAAAAAAAAAACCCAGACTATTAGGTCTGCCACTCTTTAATGAATCATTGGATTGGAAAATAACTCATTATATCATCAGGCAGAGATATGTTCCTTTATTTGCATGTAGATAGTGGAGATGAATAATTTATCAAATGTTATTAGTACGGGCTCATATTGCTGAAGTCTCAGCAGGATATAATGAAATTTGTCTCATGCTAGTATGAAAATAGCATGCCTTTGCATAGTCATTATCGAACTTTTGGCATCTCTCAGAACTATTATGTTATCATGCCAATCTTGCTCACCTCTTCATTAACTGGACTTGTGATGGAAGAGTTGAACTTATCTAGGAAATCTGTGAAATCTGGTATGCCAAATGCTTGACTGAGTCAAGCTATGTTTCTCCACCAGAGCAAGAATTTTCAGAGTAAATGAAGTACTTAATGTTTCTTATTAAAGTGATTAGTACAAAAAGGCTATGACTAATGGTTTTATTACTTCTAGTCCTGAAAAGCTGTCTGTACAGGAGATGTTTAAGCAATGTATCTTTCTGAATTGAGGGATGATGAAACATACATATAATTGCTTATATGAATCTTATATCTGTGCTAATTATGTATTTGAAGTTATTTTAAATAATTGCTTTAAAAAATTTGGCTTTGATTAGTTTGTGGCATGACCATATGTGAAGGTCAACAAATCTCCCCACAAGCAGCAATAAAACTGGACAAATGGTCTAAAACAAGCTATTCTGGCACTGTGGAAATTGACCAATAGCAGTCAGCAAACTGAGAAGTGTTTCTTTGTGCGAACAACTGAACTTTGGGTAAAAACAGTGTGAGTCTAAGGTGTTTGTGCTTTGGGTAAGAACAGTGTGAGTCTAAGGTGGTACTGTTATTTTCTTTCCTCAGCTCCATAGGAAAGGTTGTTCACCTAGGGCAGAGCAGGCTGTGAAAACCAGCAGCTTCACTGCTGCACCAAGAAGGCTTAGTTGACTTGGAGAACTGTTTAGACTTTAATGGCAAGTGACTAGTGGTGAGTAGGTTGGGGGAGGGTAGGTAGGGGATCGAGTGTCTCTGACTCTATATACCTGAAGTTGTAGCTTGTTCAGCAGAAATAGTAGACAGACAGACTAGCCACAGATTTAGCAGAGACTTCTGGGAAGTGAGACAGACAGGATGCTTGATAACTCTTCACAAACTGTAAGTTGATTAGAGGGTGCATATGCCCAGCAGGGACCAGAGTGGACCCAAGCCACTTAACCTTACCTGTCTGCTGGAGCTTGCATGCACACCCTGAGAAGATGGGAGAGGATCCAAAAAAGTCCAGGAGAAGGTAAAAGGTGGGGCAGACTTGAAAATGGCCCTAACATTGAATGCTTTCAACTCACACACAGACTAGTCAACAACACATAGTTAGGAATTTTACTGGCTTAAGGTGTTTGAGCATATGTTGACTAGTCCTTCCCTTAGCTTTGCTATGCAGATACAGGATTGATTGCTAGAAAGTTATGTTTGGGGGCATAAAAGCCAAAAAAAAAAAACCAAAAACAAAAAAACCCAGAAGGGAGATCAATGGCCATTCATTGTGGAGACATAGAATTCATAGATTTGGTCCAGGTGAATTACTAAACAAAGATAGCAGCAACCTTTAGGGGATAAATCTGAATTGAGAATTGCTGCAATATATTACCTAAAATTTCTAATATTTAATAAAATATTATAATAGATACAAAGAAACCAAATATACATGTAACTGAGCCACTTTGCTATGTAGCAGACATTAAACACAACTTTGTAAATCAACTATGCTTCAGTGAAATGAAAACAAAACCAAGTATAACCATAATCAAGGTGGGACAAGCAGTAAGTATCAGTTGTCTTTGGCCAGAAATGTTGGATTTAGAAGACAGAGACTTGATAGAACTAAGTGACGTGATGTTAAAAGTCTTAAGAAAAGAATGATGACAGTGACTTGAATAAAGAATCAGAAAATAATGGAAATTATATGAGAACCAGTAGGAAATTTGGAGTTTAAGAGTACAGTACCTGAAGTGGAACATGTATTAGAGAGACTCAACTGCAGATTTGAGATGGCAGAAGAAGAACATTTGTGGATAGACTAAGAGAAAGACCTGACTTGGGTAGGAGAGCAGATGAAAAATGAAAAAGGCCTCAGTGGGACATCTGGCATACCAACACATGTATCATCATGGGAGTCACAAAAGAATCCAGTAAAAAAGCAATAACAACAACAACAACATTTTTTAACAGTACTGGGTGAAAACTTCCCAAAGTTGATGAAAACTGTTACTTTTGGATCCAAAAAGCTAAGTGAGTTCCATGTGGAAAAATCCCAGAGATCTGCACCTATGCATATCATAGTCATTGTTGAAAGAGAGGGAAAATCTTTATTGCATAAGACAAATGACATATTAATACCATGTGTGGGAGAACAACAAGATTAATGGTTGACTTCTCATCAGAAGCAACAGAGGTCAAAGACAGTGGAGTGATGCATTTGGTGCTCAGAGAACAAAACTGTCAACTAAGATTTCTATATCTAGCAAAAGTATCTTGCACAAATAACAGCAAACTAAAGACATTTCCAAATAACAATTTTTCTTGGTTTACAAGAAATATTAAAGATGATTTTTCAGGCAGAAAATAGTGCCAAATGGAAATTCCCAGGAGGAAATGAAGAGTGCTAGAAATGGTGATTATGTGGGTAAATATATTATACTCTGTACATAGATATTTTTAACATTTTAAAAAACATGCAATTGAGTCTACGGCCATACCACCCTGAACACGTCCAATCTTGTCTAAAAAACATGCAATTGTATGTTATAGCATTGTATTTTTGGGTTTATACAACTATTTGAGGGCTTCCCTGGTGCCTCAGATGGTAAAGAATCTGCCTGCAATGCAGGGGACTCAGCTTCGATCCCTGGGTTGGGAAGATCCCTTAGAGAAGGGGATGACTGGCTACTGTCTCCAGTGTTCTTGCTTGGAGAATTCCATGGACAGAGGAACTTGGTGGGCTACAGCCCATGGGGTCGCAAAGAGTCGGACACGACTGAGCAACTAACACTTTGACAGCAGTGTATATTAATATATGTGATGACAATAGCACAAAGGAGAAGAAGGAAAAGAAATGAAGCTGGGACAGTTGAATATCTGTGTGCAAAAATAAAGGTAGACCTTTATTAAAACAAAGTAACACAGTGGACCCTAGACCTAATTATTAGAGTGAAAATGATAAAACTTATAGAAGAAAATGTAGGAGAAATCTTTGGGCTCTTGGGCTAGTCAAAGAGTTCTTAGATATTGACACCCAAAGCATGAGCTATAAAATAAAATATAGGTGAGTTGAACTTCATTAAATTTAAAAAAGCTTCAGTTTTCAAAATATGCTATCATGAAAGTGAAACTGTAAGCCACAGACTGAGAAAATATTTATAAATCATATATGTCATAAAGGTCATATAACCAGAATATGTAAAGAATTCTTATAATTCAGTAATAATACAAACACTACAACTAAAACATTGCCAAAATACTAGAGTAGATACCTGCGCTGGTGAGG
Organism: Dama dama; assembly: GCF_033118175.1. Classification (NCBI taxonomy): domain Eukaryota; kingdom Metazoa; phylum Chordata; class Mammalia; order Artiodactyla; family Cervidae; genus Dama; species Dama dama. The sequence continues at coordinate 39,223,631 of NC_083687.1, read as the reverse complement.
GTTCCCCAGAGAAAGAGAGCCCAGTAGGGGTGTGTGTGTGTGTGTGTATACTGGTGAGGGCTCCCCAGAGAAAGAGAGCCCAGTAGGGTGTGTGTGTGTGTGTGTGTGTGTGTGTGTGTGTGTGTGTGTGTGTGTGTGTGTGTGTGTACTGGTGAGGGTTCCCCAGAGAAAGAGAGCCCAGTAGGGGGTGTGTGTGTGTGTGTGTGTGTGTGTGTGTGTACTGGTGAGGGTTCCCCAGAGAAAGAGAGCCCAGTAGGGGTGTGTGTGTGTGTGTATACTGGTGAGGGTTCCCCAGAGAAAGAGAGCCCAGTAGGGTGTGTGTGTGTGTGTGTGTGTGTGTGTGTGTGTGTGTGTGTACTGGTGAGGGTTCCCCAGAGAAAGAGAGCCCAGTAGGGGGTGGGTGTGTGTGTGTGTGTGTGTGTGTGTGTGTGTGTACTGGTGAGGGTTCCCCAGAGAAAGAGAGCCTAGTAGGGTGTGTGTGTGTGTGTGTGTACTGGTGAGGGTTCCCCAGAGAAAGAGAGCCCAATAGGGGGTGTGTGTGTGTGTGTGTGTGTGTACTGGTGAGGGTTCCCCAGAGAAAGAGAGCCTAGTAGGGTGTGTGTGTGTGTGTGTGTGTGTGTGTGTGTGTGTGTGTGTATACTGGTGAGGGTTCCCCAGAGAAAGAGAGCCCAGTAGGGGGTGTGTGTGTGTGTGTGTGTGTGTGTGTACTGGTGAGGGTTCCCCAGAGAAAGAGAGCCCAGTAGGGTGTGTGTGTGTGTGTGTGTGTGTGTGTGTGTACTGGTGAGGGTTCCCCAGAGAAAGAGAGCCCAGTAGGGTGTGTGTGTGTGTGTGTACTGGTGAGGGTTCCCCAGAGAAAGAGAGCCCAATAGGGTGTGTGTGTGTGTGTGTGTGTGTACTGGTGAGGGTTCCCCAGAGAAAGAGAGCCCAGTAGGGGGTGTGTGTGTGTGTGTGTGTGTGTGTGTGTGTGTGTGTGTGTGTGTGTACTGGTGAGGGTTCCCCAGAGAAAGAGAGCCTAGTAGGGTGTGTGTGTGTGTGTGTACTGGTGAGGGTTCACCAGAGAAAGAGAGCCCAATAGGGGGTGTGTGTGTGTGTGTGTGTGTGTGTGTACTGGTGAGGGTTCCCCAGAGAAAGAGAGCCTAGTAGGGTGGGTGGGTGGGTGTGTGTGTGTGTGTGTGTACTGGTGAGGGTTCCCCAGAGAAAGAGAGCCAGTAGGGTGTGTGTGTGGGTGTGTGTGTGTGTGTGTGTAAAAATGCATGTATTATGTTACTTGCTCCCACCATCAAGGAAGCTGAGCATACCCAGTGTCTATAGTCAACAAGGTGAAGACTCCAGAGACCTGATCCTCAACAAGGTGAAGACTCCAGAGACCTGATCCAAGTTCTGGTCCAAGCCCAAAGGCCAGAGAATCAGGAGAGTTGATGGTGTAAGTTCTGGTAGGAAACTGGGAAGGCATGAGATCCCAAAAGGTCTATTTTAGTCTGAGTCTGAAGGCTGGCAAAGACCGATTACTCAGCTCAGTAGTCAGGTGGGAGGAGTTCCCTCTTACTCAGCCTTTTTTGTTCTATTCAAATCTTTGATTAATTGCATTATGCCTACCAGTGTTAGGCTGAGCAATCTGCTTTACTCAAGTCTACTAATTCAAATATCAGTCTCATGCAGAAACACCCCCAAAGACACAAACACCCCCCAAATAGTGTTTGGCTACATGTCCGGGCACCCTGTGGCCCAGTCAACTTGACGTATAAAATTAACCATCACAACATGTTTCCAATTGGGAACGCAGTTGGCTAATCACATGAAAAGGTGCTCAGTATCATTATCATCATGGAATGCAGAGTCACTCAAAGCACAACAATATACCACTACATGCCCACTTGAATAGCTGTTCTCAGAAGTTACGGTATGAGGTCTTGGTGATGTGGGGAAACTCAAACCCTCATACATTGCTGGTGGGGTATAAAATGGTAGCACTTCTTTCAAAAACAGTTTTTTCTTATAAAATTTAAATTTACAGCATAGCCCACAATTTTCCTGGATATCTATCCAAGAGAAATGAACACATATATCTGCATGAAGATCTGCATTCAGATATTCATAGAAGCATTATTGTAAAAGGTGTTAATTGGAAACAGTCCAAATGTTCATCAGCTGGTTGATAGATTAACAAAATGTAGTATCTTTGGTATGGGAGCAGGGATAGACTAAAATAAGCTTGAGGGAATTTTGGAGGTGATGTTCTAAAAATGGGTCATGTACAGTTATGATGACTATACAGCTGTGTAAGTTTATTTAAAATTGTTGAATTGTGTATGTACAATGGGTGAGTTATATAGGATGTACCTCAGTGATATTATTAAAAAATCATATGTATGTATATAAATAAAATGGCAAAGTAAATACAGAAAATAATAATCAGGATATATCAAGCAGATGGAAATTCTTTGTTCAGTTCTTCCAACTTGTCTATAAGTCTACAGTTAATTCAGAATTTTAACAGGTCTTAGTGTTCTGATTCTTTTGTAATATTTTTGAAAAATTGTTTTAAAAGTTTTTTTTCTTAAAAATCCAAACTTCACATGTCATTTTATCTCAGCTTTTTATTTTTTACTTCTTTGATTGACAGTTTGCCTGGGGCAGATGATCTGCTTTTGCACTTGGCCTTCAGGACCAGTGCCCAAGTGAACCCTTCCTACTTCCTGTACATATCTGGTGTGTGTTAGAGACCACTCAGACCTGTGGAATGACACTCTGAAGATTTTCCTATTTCTCTCATCTGTGCAGTATAAATGTGCAAATATTCTAAGCAAGGCGCTTATGATTGGAGGACTTGGCCACAGCTGCCTTTCCCTTTGGTAGTATTACCTAGGGTCAATGATCATATCTACACTCTTCTCTGGGTCATTTTTGTTTGTTTTCATAAAAGAAAAAGTTAAATGTGAATATCAACACATTTGTTGAAAGCAGTAAATTAAAGTGATGTTGTTTGACTCATGCTTACATATATTTACGTGCTTTATTTGAAGGTCACTCTGTGAGACTGTTGGGTCAGAAAAAGGATAATGGAAAACGTTTGGGGGGAGCACGATTGGATTTGCCGAAGATTAGGAAGAATCCACTCATAGAAATCATTTCCATCAATACTGGGTAAGCTTCTCTTGCACTTACTCATTAAATATTCAGTAACTCTAGTTTTTTTTTTGTTTGTTTGTTTTCCTGGCTATATGATATAGGAAAGTAATGGAACATTTCCATGGGAAAGAAAAATAAAAAATGAATTTTTTAAAGAATCATACCTGTATATCATTTCCTCTAAGATGTTTCCTGTACACAGTTACGCTTATATTTGCAGCAAGGGTTTTTGTCTTTATAAAGATAAAAAATAAAAAAAATTAACATTATTCTAACTTCTCTTTTTTGGTTATAAACATGGATTTTATTTTTCAGCTCTGCCCTTGGATAAAATCTTTTTAAGAAGAGTATTTCATTCTGTAAAATGGTTACTATACCCATCACCTTTGACTACTTTCAGTGGATTTTATAGTAAATATTGTCCAAGATCCTAACCATATTCTGATTCTTAACTATCTGAAATGAAGGTTTTTCAGTGTTACTTTGATGAGCCTTAAACTGCAAATAAATACACGTTGTGACTGGATATCAAGTACTCTGAGTTCCATGTTGATCTGAAGTTCTGCCTGACTCTAACTCCTGGGATAACCAGTCATGCTTGGTTTTATTTCCTTTTGTTTAAATTATGACTGCCTCTGATAAAGTTACTTATTTCCCACTTTGATCTACATTATCACAGGCTGATAATAAAAAACCTCAAGGGGTCCCTCCATTTATGCAGCTGCCTCACATTTCCCACAGATTTAAGCCATCCTGCTCCTTTAAAATTTTGTCTTCCTTCCCTCTTTTAAAAAATTGTTCTTTACCTGCCCTTTGCTTTCTTCATGCTCTTTCCCATTGAGAACAGGTGAACTTATCTCTCCTGCTTCAGCATCTTCCTGCCTCTCTCCCAGCCCGTGCCATCCTTTCCCCCTACACTATGGCAACTGTCTTGTCACTGGTCATCTTTGCTCTTGTCTCATCACCTTCTGGTTCATCCCGCTGCTGCGGCCAAAGAACAGGGAACGTTGAAGACGGTTGATTTTTCCCTAAAAGCCCTGGGGGACTTTTAGCTGACTTTGTGAACTTGTCCAGGACTAACTCCGGCTCTCAGTGTGGAAGATTCAGAGCCCCCCACCCCGCCCCCGCCCCAAGCAAGTCTTACTCCTCCCCCACTCACTCGTGGGCCGTCCTGCTGACAGTTGGTGCCCCTTTCTGAGGGTGGCTGCTGGTTCCTCCCTCACCACCAGGCTGAATACCTTCCTCTACACCTACAGCATTCCCTGTTTGCCTTGATTGTGGCACTTCTCAGAATGTATAATCTATATTTTCTACTATATCATGAGCATCGTCAGTTTAGGAAGTATTTCAGTTATCCCTGTTACTACCTCTGACTTCAGTGTCTAGTACAAAGTGAGTACTCAATTAATGTTGAATTAATGTTGTATTTTTAAATTATTTCTAATTTATTTGGCCATACATTTTTCAAAATTTCCCCTAGGTAGCCATTGTAAATGCATTAAGTTAAATTTCTTCCCTATATTATAATTCAACGTTTTCTTTTCTTGGACTTAGTGTTTCCTAAAATGAGGCTGTGGACTTTTTAAAGCTTGCTGGATATTTCCTTTCACTCTCTCATCCTCTTACATCTCTCTTATTACTGTATAGGATTGCCCCTTAGTAAATTAGCAAACATTCTTCTGCTATTAAGAAGATTCAGTTCATATTGTCATTCATTGAGGTAAGAGTTTCTAAACTTCTCCGACTGCTAATCATTCTTCAGAGTGAATTGGAGCCCTATCACTTGTTCCCAGATGAAAGTATCTCTGTGAGTGTTTGTCAACGATATCACTCTTAACATCTTTACCTTGATTTTTTTTCTTTTTAAACATCTGATAGAACTCATAACTTTTTTTTTCATTTACATTTAAATATTTTAAGAGTTCTGTGGGTAGTTATTTCTTTCAAGTGAAAATGATCATCTCCATCAAAATCTTAAACTTTTCAAAGTTTTATGGCTTTCGAATTAAATATGGATATACAAGTTCCATTTAAATGTATTTATCAGTTAGGGAAAGGATTCCATTCATAACAAATTTCATTCCATGTGTTGGTAAATTATCAAAGTGACTGTTAAACTGTACAGTTTTACAGTTCTAACTTAAAATGTAAAAGGAGTATATTAGTTGCTTTAGCCAAGAAACAAATTGAAACTCTAAGATCATGCTAGATTGTGGATGAGTTGAGACGACTATTTATTTGATCATATTGTGTATGAGTACCTTTATTTCTTAAATAACACTTATCTTTTCCTTCTGTACTCTCCCAATTTCATGTTCAAGTATTCATCCTGCTCATGTTTGCTATATTGCCTGTATAAATTTGGTCCACTCTGTTCCTTGTCCCAATTTACAATGTTCTTTTTTGTTTTTGAGATGAACCTTTTGAGGTTAGCTGCCCCTGTCCAATGTCACTCTTACTTCTAGACTCCTTGTAGACATAAATAGGCACATATTTTCTAATAGGATGATAAAGCTATTTGGATATGACTCAATATAAATGAAAGTAAAATTAATCATTGCTAATGTATATATCAATGCCAAAGAATATTCAAACTACCATACAACTATGCTCATTTCACATGCTAGCAAGGTAATGCTCAAAAATCCTTCAAACTAATAAGCTTTAGCAGTACATGAACTGAGAACTTCCAGATGTACAAGCTGGCTTTAGAAAAGACAGAGGAACCAGAGATCAAATTGCCAACATTCATTGGATCATAGAGAAAACAAGGGATTTCCAGAAAAACATCTGCTTCATTGACTACACTAAAGCCTTTGACTCTGTGGGTCACAACAAACTGTGGAAAATTCTTAAAGAGATGGGAATACCAGACCAACTTACCTGTCTCCTGAGAAATCTGTATGCGGGTCAAGAAGTAATAGTTAGAACCAGACATGGAACAGCAGACTGGTTCCAAATTGGGAAAGGAGTATGACTGAACAATAACAACAACAATGTATGTTAAGTGCTTAATATGTGCCAGACACAATTCTGTGAAACGCATGTTTTCTCCTGTATTTAATCCTCACAACAGCCCATCTACTATTTTTTTAGTAGATGAGAAAACTAGGTTACAGAGAAGTTTGATGACTTCACTTTGTCCTGCAGCTTAGTAGGTGGCCAAGACTGTGACTTATCTACTGTTCCCGTCAGATATTTTTGTGGGTTCATAGGAACCAGGGGTCATATCAAGTGAGGGGACAGGATACTCTTTGCATTATAATAACATTTGAAATGCTATATATACACATATATATATATGCTACACATCAGTGTCTGTAGGCCACCCATGTTTCTTGCCCGTGGTTCTGATAGCAAGCCAGCCAGCAAGGAACAAGTGCTTGGGCGGTAGTGTCGGGAATGAGAGGCTGGGGTGGCAGAACTGTGAAATGGTGAAGAAGATGGGCTTTAGCATTCTTCAGCGGATTTGTTTGTTACCATGGAGTCGGAAGTTCTAGAGTGGTTGGAGATAGAAGTACAAGGCTGAAAAGAAGCCTTAGTTGGAGGGGTGAGAGTTGAGGTCATTGAAGGTGAATCGTCAGTGCCTGTGTACAGAAAATAAAAGAAGAGAGAGGAGTTATTTATGAGGTAGAACTAGTCAGAGGTGAAAGTTTTATGAATGTGTAATGTCTAAATATCTATTACTTCTGATTCCTTAAGGAGAAGCAATACTGGGATTGTTGTTGCTCTTCAATTGCTAAGTCCTGTCCAACTCTTTGCAAACCTATGAACTGCAGCACACCAGGCTCCCCTGCCCTTCACTATCTCCTGGACTGCTCAAACTCATGTTCACTGAGTCGGTGATGCAATCCAACCATCTCATCCTCTGTCGCCCCCTTCTCTTCCTGCCCTCAATCTTTCCCAGCATCAGGGTATTTTCCAATGAATTAGCTCTTCACATCAGGTGAATAAAGTATTGGAGCTTCAGCATCAGTCCTTTCAATGAATATTTAGGGTGGATTTCCTTTAGGATTGACTGGTTTGATCTCTTTGCTGCCCAAGCAACTCTTAAGAGTCTTCTCCATCACCACAGTTCAAAGACATCAGTTCTTCAATGCCCAGCCTTCTTTATGGTCCAGTTCTCACATCTGTACATGACTACTGGAAAAACCATAACTTTGACTAAACAGACCTTTGTCAGCAGAGTAAGGTCTTTGCTTTTTAACATGCTGTCTAGGTTTTTCATAGCTTTCCTTCCAAGGGGCAAAGTGTCTTAATTTCATAGGTGAACCACTTTGAAAGAGTGGGAAAATTAGAAATCTTGTTAGAAATTAGTAGACTTTGCTAAACTCCTCTTTGGAGGAGTTCAGCTGTAAAATGAGAGAGGTGGTCTTTAGAAAGATTTTTCTGAGCTTGTTTATAGAGGCAGAGAGGTAAGGATTAGAAATATATTGACAGGAGAAACTGAACAGGAACAGTTGTGAACATAGGTAGACAGGTAAGTGCTGGGGAGAAAGATGCTTTCATAATTCCTTAGAGCTAGGATTTAAGGACGTAAGTTTAATTGCAGAACTTATCACTTCATTTTTCTTAAAGATTTTCACTGATTTAGAGAAAGATGTTCAGTCCCTCCATGCTGTCAGGCAAGATGGAAGGTGGAGGTTATGTGTCACCTCCCTTTATGCTTTGGTTGATATATTAATGCCGTGGTCTCTCTTTGATGCCACTGACTTCAGATACAGCCAGTGCTTGATCAGAATAACCCTCACCTTCTAGGATTTATCACTTTTCTTCTCTCCCCCTTTTCTGCCTTTGATGGTAGTGTTCAGCTGATATTCTACCCTTGGCATTTTCTATAAACCGGAAGCCATATGCAATCTGAGATTCTAATTAAATATTTGGCCAGAAATAATCTTGTTTCTGAGGATATAGTTAATGAAGTTTGAGGATTCATCCAGAGTGTATTTTTGTTTCTGATTTTTTTTTTTTCCTTCATTAAATTCATGGAGTGAGGTCATGGTTCTGACACACAAGAGAGTGGGAAATCTGTGGGTATTTATGTAAAGCGTATCAACCAAGTGTTCTGGTCAATATAATGGGGAGTCAACATGTGCAGAAAAGGAAGTATGCTGAGGTTGAAAAGCTCAGTGTTTTGTCCAGGGACCCCTTTGTGTGATTGCTTTGTTTATTTTTTTTTTCAGTAGTGAGAATGGAGTGTGGAAATAGAAGGTAGTGCTGGGGACAAAAGTTAAAAATCAGAAGTTGGGCCATAAAGAAAATCTCTGGTTCATTTTTCCTTCTCTGTCATTATTAAAGTCATCATTTTTGACAATCCCTTGGCAATTTTCATTCTTCCGAAGCCAGGAGTTGGATGCTGCTCAGCGGTTCTGATATGAGGTATGTCATTTTTTAGACACTACTATCAGATTATCCCCAATTTGAAGGGATAATCCTCCCCAGGGCTAAACACATCTTAGAAAATACCCTCTGACCCTGTAATACTTTACTGATACTTTCTCTTTTAAAATTTATCTTGTCTTTCTTGTTATTTGCCATCTGCCAGACATAAAATGATGGTATATGGGAACTTTTTAAGGGGAATATAATTTTTTTGAGATTACATACTTGAATTTATTATCATTTTTAAAGTTATCTGTTACTTCTCCTCCCCACCCCATGACATTTTAGCTTTGGGAAAATAAACTAATTCGGATGTTTTAACTTTTTTTCTGTAATGTCCAGAATTTATAAGTCCCTATTCCAGAGCTAGATAGGTAGGTGACTGAAGGAATGAGAGAGCAAAAATGCAAATTTCTCACATATAAGTGATGTTATTTTTAGAGAAACAGAATTACTAATAACATTTGGTTATCTTTCTGGTTCTAATGGTAAAACATGAAGTAGCTATTAACTTGATATAATCACAATGCATTTGAAAATACAATTATTATTGCTTTCCACATTACCAGGTATTGTGTTAGATATTATGACATATACAAAGATAAACATTTCCGGAGTCAACAGGTGGCCACCACTGACTGAAATAATCTAATTAAAACATGCGGCTCTAAATGCAGAGTAAATAGCAGCTCCTGTGTGGGGAGCTTATTCTGTTCCGTATTCTGGGGAATGAATGCTCATAGGTTCTAGCATGACCCTCGTCTAGAGGTGAGGATACACAGTGGTGACTCCTGAGACCTCTGAAGGTAAGAGATGTGAGACACTCAGTTATCCTCTTATTGCCCTTCTATGAGATGGACAGCCACACAGAAAAATGGTCGTCTTTTCCTTGACCTTTGTCATCAAACAAGACTACTGCCCTTATAAGTACATATGTGGAAAATATAAACCTCAAATGCTATTTTTTAATGTTACTTTTAAATTATAGCTTTCAGAAAATAATGTTTTCAGAAAATAATGTTCTGTTAAAAGAAATTTTCGGAGGTATTTAATTGTAAGTGTTCTTATAAAGCTTGAATTAAGGTTCCAAAGAGATCCGTAGAGGGCTGAATATATGCAGATTCACACTGAATCTTTCTAATATTTTGTAAGTTGTTATATCTTAGCATGGTGTCGATAAATAAGATGTTCTTTTCTGCTCAGTTATACTGTACTGTTCTGTTCACGTGTCTTGATTGTATTAACCATGTTCCTATTCTGAATCTGCTCTCCTGAGAAAAGTTCCCTAAGCCTGGTGCCATCCTCAGAGACATCCAGGTCCTGACACCTTTCTCTAGGAGACAGTATCTCAAGATAAAACATGTTCCAAAAAGAATTCAGCAGACTAAATAGTCACTCATTTACTTAAAATTTATGGTCAGTATCATTTTTTTTACATATAGACCACTGATTGACTATAAATTAATGTAAGTCAATTTTGTCATGTATAACTCTAGAGGTTTTTTGATGGACAGTAGTAGCTACCAATGAGGATTAGTTTGCTTTCTACAACCCAGCTGTCAGATTATAATGAAAGCAAGTCCCAGCACAAAATCTGCATTGTGAGTTTAAGTAAACTGCCACCTTCTACCTGTTCTGGGTGATTAAATCAGACCTTGCAGGAAAGGGTCACTTGAGTCAGATGACAGTATGATTAGCCTCAGGCAGCCAGAATCCTCTACCCAGTGTCAAGAGTGAGGGTAAAGGAGGGACCAAGACAGAATAGTGTCCTTAAGGGTCGAACTGTTTCCATTGTTTCCCCATCTCTTTGCCATGAAGTGATGGGACTGGATACCATGATCTTTGTTTTCTGAATGTTGAGCTTTAAGCCAACTTTTTCACTCTCCTCTTTCACTTTCATCAATAGGTTCGTTAGTTTTTTGCTTTCTGCCATAAGGATGGTGTTATCTGTGTATCTGAGGTTATTGATATTTCTCCTCGCAGTCTTGATTCCAGCTTGTGCTTCATCCAGCCCAGCATTTCACATTATGTACTCTGCATATACGTTAAATAAGCAGGGTGACATATACAGCCTTGACATACTGCTTTCCCTATTTGGAGCCAGTTTGTTGTTCCATGTCCAGTTCTAACTGTTGCTTCTTGACCTGCATACAGATTTCTTAGGAGGCAGATCTGGTGGTCTGGTATTCCCATCTCTTGAAGAATTTTCCACAGTCTGTTGTGATCCACAGAGTCAAAGGCTTTGGAGTAGTCAATAAAACAGAAGCAGATGTTTTTCTGGAACTTTCTTACTTTTTTGATGATATGGTGGATGTTGGCAATTTGATGTATGGTTCCTCTGCCTTTTCTAAAAACAGCTTGAACATCTGAAGTTCACAGTTCATGTACTGTTGAAGCCTTGCTTGGAGAATTTGAACATTACTTTGCTAGCTTGTGAGATGACTGCAGTTGTGTGGTAGTTTGAACATACTTTGACATTGCCTTTCTTTGGGATTGGAATGAAAACTGACCTTTTCCAGTCCTGTGGCCATTGCTGAATTTTCCAAATTTGCTGGCGTATTAGTGTATCACTTTCACAGCATCATCTTTTAGGATTTGAAAAAGCTCAACTGGAATTCCATCACCTTCACTAACTTTGTTCATAGTTATGCTTCTTAAGGTGTACTTCACTTCACACTCAAGAATGTCTGGCTCTAGGTGAGTGATCACACCATGTGGTTATCTGGGTCATGAAGATCTGAAGATCTTTTTTGCATAGTTGTTCTGTGTATTCTTCCTACCTCTTCTCAATATCTTCTGCTTCTGTTAGGTCCATACCATTTCTGTCCTTTATTGTGCCCATCTTTGCATGAAATATTCCTTTCGTATCTCTGATTTTCTTGAAGAGATCTCTAGCCTTTCCCATTCTATTGTTTTCCTTTATTTCTTTGCATTGATCACTGAGGAAGGCTTTCTTATCTCTCCTTGCTGTTCTTTGGAACTCTGCATTCAAATGGGTATATCTTTCCTTTTCTCCTTTATCTTTAGCTTCTCTTCTTTTCTCAGCTATTTGTAAGACCTCCTCAGACAACCATTTTGCCTTTTTGCATTTCTTTTTCTTGGGGATCATCTCCTCTTGCACAATATCACAAACCTCCGTCCATTGTTCTTCAGGTACTCTGTCTATCAGATCTGATCCCTTGAATCTATTTGTCACTTCCAGTGTATAATCATAAGGGATTTGATTTAAGTCATACCTGAATGGTCTAATGGTTTTCCCTACTTTCTTCACTTTAAGTCTGAATTTGCCAATAAGGAGTTCATGATCTGAGCCACAGTCAACTCCTGGTGTTGTTTTTGCTGACTTTATAGAGCTTCTCCATCTTTGGCTGCAAAGAATATAATCAATCTGATTTCAGTATTGACCATCTGATGATGTCCATGTGTAGTGTCATCTCTTGTGTTGTTGGAAGAGGGTGTTTACTATGATCAGTGCGTTCTCTTGGCAAAACTGTTACCCTTTGACCTGTTTCATTCTGTACTCCAAGGCTAAATTTGCATGTTATTCCCACTATCTCTTTTGCATTGGCTTGGCTTCCTACTTTTGCATTTCAGTCCCCTGTAATGAAAAGGACATCTTTTTTGGGTATTCGTTCTAGAAGGTCTTATATGTCTTCATAAAACCATTCAAATTCAGCTTCTTCAGCATTACTGGTTTGGGCATAGACTTGGATTAATGTGATATTGAATGGTTTGCCTTGGAAACAAACAGAGATCATTCTGTCATTTTTGAAATTGTACTCAAGTACTGCATTTCGGACTCTTGTTGACTATGAGGGCTACTCCATTTCTTCTAAGGGATTCTTGCCCACAATAGTAGATATAATGGTCATCTGAACTAAACTCGCCCGTTCCAGTCCATTTTAGTTCACCGATTCCTAAGATGTCGATGTTCACTCTTGCCATCTCCTCTTTAACCACTTCCAATTTACCTTGATTCATGGACCTAACATTTTAGGTTCCTATGCAGTATTGTTCTTTACAGCATCGGACTTTACTTCCATCACCAGTGACATCCACAACTTGGCGTTGTTTTTGCTTTGGTTCCGTCTCTTCATTCTTTCTGGAGTTAACTTCTGTGCTCTTCTCCAGCGGCATATTGGGCCCTTACTGGCCTGGAGAGTTCATCTTTTGGTGTCAGATCTTTTTGCCTTTTTGTACTGTTTATAGGGTTCTCAAGGCAAGAATGCTGAAGTGGTTTGCCATTCCCTTCTCCAGTGGACCATGTTTTGTCAGAACTCTCCACCATGACCTGTCCATCTTGGGTGGCCCTACGCGGCATGAATCATAGTTTCATTGAGCTAGACAAGGCTGTGGTCCCTGTGATCAGTTTGATTAGTTTTCTTTGTGGTTTTCATTCTTTCTGCCCTCTGAGGGATAAGGACAGAGGCTTATGGAAGCTTCCTGATGGGAGAGACTGACTGAGGGGGAAACTGCATCTTGCTCTGATGGGCAGGGCCATTCTCAGTAAATCTTTAGTCCAATTTTCTGTTAATGGGCAGGACTGTGTTCTCTCCCCATTGTTTGACCTGAGACCAAACTATGGTGAAGGTGATGAAGATAATGGTGACCTCCTTTAAAAGGTCTTCCTGCAGCTGGTGACAGCAGCCATGAAATTAAAAGACACTTGCTCCTGGAAGAAAAGCTATGACCAAACTAGACAGCATATTAAAAAACAGAGACATTACTCTGCTAATATAGGTCCATCTCATCAAAGCTGTGATTTTTCCAGTAGTCGTGTTATGGATGTGAGGGTTGGACTATAAAGAAAGCTGAGCGTCGAAGAATTGATGCTTTTGAACTGTGGTGTTGGAGAAGACTCTTGAGAGTCCCTTGGACTGCAAGGAGATCCAACCAATCCATCCTAAAGGAAATCAGTCCTGAATATTCATTGAAAGGACTGATCCTGACGCTGAAACTCCAATACTTTGGCCATCTGATGCGAAGAACTGACTCATTTGAAAAGACCCTGATGCTGGGAAAGGTTGAAGGCAGAAGGAGAAGGGGCCAACAGGGATGAGATGGTTGGATGGCATCACTGACTGAATGGACATGAGTTTGAGCAAGCTCCAGGAGTTGATGATGGACAGGAAAGCCTGGCATGCTGCAGTCCAAGGGGTCGCAAAGAATTGGATGTGAGTGAGTGAGTGAACTGAACTGGACTGGACTGGACTGAATGGTCCAAGATAGTGCTGCCTGAAGTGTGATCTGTGGACTAGTGCCAGCTCATTAACAACTGTGGATGGCTTGTCTGTGACAAGTGTAGAAATTGAGAGCAAGCACCTTAGAAACTTTTAAGATGGTTTAATGTTGCTGTGATGTCTTATAATTCCTTTTCATTGTATTTTACAAAAATACTGGTTTACAAGAGGTTGGAAACAAAAATCCTGGTCTGTCACTACAGTTTGAGAAATATCAGTCTCAGCTAGGGTGTTGCAAGATTCTTTACCCTCTTCCAGCAAATGTTCCAGCCAATCAACTCATCTTGAGAGTCACTGATTTCCATAATAAGAATCCATTTCTACTATCTTTTATGCTGATCAGTAAGCACTTGTGTTTAGGAGTCAGCCATTACTTTCAGAAATAAAAATTTATTTCTGTCATTTATTATGCTAATTTGAAAAGCCTCTGCTGTTGACCAAAGATAAAAGACAGCTAAAATGTATCAATTATCTCTGGAAGGTAATCTTTCTAATTAAGTACTAGCAAAAGGAGCCTGTTCTTAGTTGTAGCTTAAAATAACACAGTTTTATGTTACACCCTTGACTTTAGGGTTTTGGAAAGTAACTTATAGAAGTCCTAACAGGGCCACGTGAATCTTGAAACTGAAGGTTATAACTATTCTTTTGGCACATCCCTAAAGTCAGTAGATAACTGTTAATATTCTTGTGCTTCTGCAAGCTTATGGAGGACAGGAAATATCTCTTAGTAATGAGGATGGAATGTGGCTCCAGTGTAGTCCAGAGAAGATAGAATTTATGGTTCATCGAAGGGACCTCTGTGCTTGGGGTTTAGAGTCATCAGTTCAGTTCAGTCGCTCAGTCGTGTGCGACTCTTTGCGACCCCATGTATTGCAGCATGCCAGGCCTCCCTGTCCATCACCAACTCCCGGAGTTAACTCAAACTCATGTCCATCGAGTCGGTGATGCCATCCAGCCATCTCATCTTCTGTCGTCCCCTTCTCCTCCTGCCCCCAATCCCTCCCAGCATCAGGGTCTTTTCCAATGAGTCAGCTCTTCTCATGAGGTGGCCAAAGTATTGGAGTTTCAGCTTCAGCATCAGTCCTTCCAGTGAACACCGAGGACTGATCTCCTTTAGGATGGACTGATTGGATCTCCTTGCAGTTCAAGGGACTCTCAAGAGTCTTCTCCAACACCACAGTTCAAAAGCATCAATTTTTTGGTGCTCAGCTTTCTTCACAGTCCAACTCTCACATCCATACATGACCACTGGAAAAAGCATAGCCTTGACCAGACGGACCTTTGTTGGCAAAGTAATGTCTCTGCTTTTTAATGCTGCCTAGGTTGGTCATAACTTTTCTTCCAAAGAGTAAGTGTCTTTTAATTTCATGGCTGCAGTCACCATCTGCAGTGATTTTGGAGCCCCCAAAAATAAAGTCTGACATTGTTTCCACTGTTTCCCCATCTATTTCCCATGAAGTGATGGGACCAGATGCCATGATCTTAGTTTTCTGAATGCTGAGCTTTAAGCCAACTTTTTCACTCTCCTGCACTTTCATCAAGAGGCTTTTTGGTTCCTCTTCACTTTCTGCCATAAAGGTGGTGTCATCTGCTATCTGAGGTTATTGATATTTCTGCCTGAATCTTGATTACAGCTTGTGTTTCTTCCAGTCCAGCGTTTATCATAATGTACTCTGCATATAAGTTAAACAAGCAGGGTGACAATATACAGCCTTGACGTACTCCTTTTCCTATTTGGAACCAGTCTATTGTTCCATGTCCAGTTCTAACTGTTGCTTCCTGACCTGCATACAGGTTTCTCAAGAGGCAAGTCAGGTGGTCTGGTATTCCCATCACTTTCAGAATTTTCCACAGTTTATTGTGATCCCCACAGTCCAAGGCTTTGGCATAGTCAATAAAGCAGAAATAGATGTTTTTCTGGAACTCTCTTGCTTTTTTGATGATCCAGCGGATGTTGGCAATTTGATCTCTGGTTCCTCTGCCTTTTCTAAAACCAGCTTGAACATCTGGAAGTTCAGGGTTCACGTATTGCTGAAGCCTGGCTTGGAGAATTTTAAGCATTACTTTACTAGCATGTGAGGTGAGTGCAATTGTGCGGTAGTTTGAGCATTCTTTGGTGTTGCCTTTCTTTGGGATTGGAATGAAAACTGACCTTTTCCAGTCCTGTGGCCACTGCTGCGTTTTCCAAATGTGCTGGCATATTGAGTACAGCACCTTCACAGCATCACCTTTCAGGATTTGAAATAGCGCAACTGGAATTCCGTCACCTCCAGCTTTGTTCGTAGTGATGCTTTCTAAGGCCCAGTTGACTTCACATTCCAGGATGTCTGGCTCTAGGTGAGTGATCACACCATCATGAGTATCTTGGTCGTGAAGATCTTTTTTGTGTAGTTCTTCTGTGTATTCTTGCCACCTCTTCTTAATATCTTCTGCTTCTGTTAGGTCCATACCATTCCTATCCTTTATTGAACCCATCTTCTCATGGAATGTTCCATTGGTATCTCTAATTTTCTTGACGAGATCTCTAGTCTTTCCCATTCTGTTGTTTTCCTCTATTTCTTTGCATTGATCACTGAGGAAGGCTTTCATATCTCTTCTTGCTATTCTTTGGAACTCTGCATTCAAATGAGAATATCTTTCCTTTTCTCCTTTGCTTTTCGCTTCTCCTCTTTTCACAGCTATTTGTAAGGCCTCCTCAGACAACCATTTTGCCCTTTCCCATTAGAGTCATAGACACTGTTATTTTCTAGCTCCATGACTCAGATAAGTTGGGTAACTTCTAAGAGCAGATCTCTTTTGTACGTTGGACACACACTACCTGCTGTAGACGTAGCCAGACCCATCCTGGGCATTTCAGTAAGTGTTTTCCACAGCATTGTGGTCTTGCTGTATCCTGTCCTCTACCAGCATTCTCCCAGCCACCCCTGCTATCCTTTCTCTTCACCCTTTGCACTTTTTCGGCTGGAAAGGTGCTGGTACTAGAATTTAAGGTTAGGAGTATATCTTAGAATCATCAGCTCTTCAATTTCCTATTTCACTTGTTGAGTTTTAAGTGAATGTTTGATAAATAAATGGAAAAAAAATTAATCTTAGTCTCACCCATAGCTTGTATAGCAGTCTTACTCAACATATTCACTTCATAAGCATTTTAGTATTTCAGTGACAGCAGGTTATTTAAATGCAGGAAGTTCTCTTGCTGAGCTGGAATATAATTCTAATTACTTCTCTCTGGCTATAGATGATTGTTTTGTAGAGAAAAAAATGTTAATTTGGACCATGAATGAAGTGAAACTTATCTCAAAAAATTAAATGTTTGAAATTGAAGCATTCATGTCAATTTTGAACTTGCTTTTATCCCAGAACTAGTTTCCTGAAACTTACAGCTTTTTTCATATCTTCAGTGAAATCTCCAGATACCTTATCTCCACTTAACTATTGTGCAAATAAAATTTTAAAGTAATCTTATTTTTAATGCATCATAACAACTGTATTTGGGCAAGATCATTTATAAGAACAGTTGATGGCACTATTGGCTCATACCTGTGAAGTAATTATCATTAAGTTGCAGAACTTTGAAATGCAAGGTTTAATAAATGGCTTTATGTGGCCCAGTTAAACATTTTAGGCAGTGTTAGGGTGGATATTTATTCTTAAATTTTGTAACTTGTTTTTTATGTATCATTATTTTACATAAACTTTGAAATGAATATATGACTTTTTTAGTAATTATATATAATGGCTGATTTTTAAAAGCCATTTCAAGTTCTATCATGTTATAGTCTATAGCATCGTTGTAACTAAAAAGTGCATCTTCCTTACTATATTTCTCTGATCAACAAAATTGTTTAGTTTGATGAAGCTAGAAGAACTCTGAATTTGTATAAAAAAGCAAAATTTAAAAGTACTCAAATTTCAGCATCGAGATTAAACCCCAAGGAGATCAAGACATAAAGGAAATCAACCCTGGATATTCATTGTAAAGACTGATGCTGAAGCTGAAGCTCCAATACTTTGGCCACCTGACACGAACAGCTGGCTCACTGGAAAAGACCTTGATGCTGGGAAAGATTGAAGACAGGAGGAGTAGGGGACGACAGAGGATGAGATGGTTGGGTGGCATCACCAACTCAGTGGACATGGGTTTGAGCAAACTCTGAGAGATAGTGAAGAACAGGGAAGCCTGGCGTGCTGCAGTCCATGGGGTCACAAAGAATCAAACATGACTGAGCAACTGAAGAACAACAGATTTCAACGTATCATTAAAACAACCTTAAAGTTAATTGAATAGAATGGTTCACATTTTTTTTCAGTTTTGGATATTGTATAGTGAGGATATACATTAGTTATAGATACTTACAAATGCTTTTATAGCTTAGAAAGTTTATTATTTTATTTCGTGTATAGAAGTCTTTTATATTTGTTCTTTAAGAAAACTGAAGAACCCTGTTTTTGGACATTGATTTATTCAATGAACGTGGCTGAACATTTGTTAAGTGCAGAGAGTTGAAAGGTGCGTTAGTTTGTTGTCTGCCCTTAAGAATTCCACAGGAGAGAAAGTAAAACAAGCACAAACACTTAAATGGTAATGCTGTAAGTGCAGTAGTACAGGAGTGAACAGAGTTGTTTATGAGCATGACGGATTGTTTGGATGAGTTAGAAGGAGCTTCACTGAAAAGTGAATCCTCTCTCTCAACGTGTATCTCATAGATGGGTTCAGAGGCAGTTTAAGCAGGCCCCCTCCCACCGCCATGAACAGTGGTATTGACTTGTGAAAGGCGGTGTGTCACGCAGAGAATGATGAGTGGATCAGTGTGGTGGTATTGGGAATAAGGGAATGGTAGGAGAAAGGCTGGGAAGAGAGAGCTTGAGTTTCCTTGGGTTCAAATTTGGCCTCATCATTTTATCATTTGCTTTGTGATATTGTAGGTTATTCAGCTCCTCTCTAGATCTCAATTTTCACATCTGTCAGTTCAGTTCAGTCGCTCAGTCGTGTCCAACTCTTTGGGACCCCATGGACTGCAGCATGCAGTCCATAGGCTCCCCTATAAAAGGGGGTAGTGACTGTGTTGTGAGAATTTAAAGAGATCGTCTGTTTAAAGTAATTAACACAATACATAGCATGTAGTATCTGTTCATGCAACGATAATTGTTTACTGCTATCGGAGGAATTGATGCTTCCAAACTGTGGTTCTGGAGAAGACTCTTGAAAGCCTCTTGGACTGCAAGGAGATCAAACCAGTTGACCCTCAAAGAAATCAACCCTGAATATTCATTGAAACGACGGATGCTGAAGCTCCAATACTTTGGCTACCTGATGACTTATTGGAAAAGATCCTGATGCTGGGAAAGATTAAAGGCAAGAGGAGAAAGGGGTGACAGAGGATGAGATGGTTGGATGGCATCCCGACTTAATAGACATGAGTTTAAGCAAACTCTGGGAGATAGTGAAGGACAGGGAAGCCTAGCGTGCTGCAGCCCATGGTTGCAGAGTTGGGCGTGACTTAGTGAGTGAACAGCGACAACAATCAACTGTATTGATTGAAGCTAGACCTCAGGCTTCACTAGATTGCAGTTTCCTTAAGACCATGGAGGAGTAAGTGACAGAGTCCTAACTTAAACCACATCATCTAACCAGTTCTTTTCCCAGTAAACCACAAGCTCACTGGCTTCTAGCACAGTTTTCTGTTTTTCCTTGCATTGGAACCATAGCTGTTTAGTTAGCAGAAAGTGAAGCTAGTCTATAAGATAGTCAACTAAACTCAAAAAAGATGCTCTGGGCCCTGTGATTTTATGAGGAGAATGGAAAACATGGGCTGTCAAGTGAAGTTGGACTGGGAGAATTTCTGCTCTTAGGTTGTACAGGGTCAGCTACCTCTTAAGATACATTAAGTTTATCTAGTGGGATAGAATCTGAGATTCCTATTCCGATGTTTAAAGTCTAGGACTGCTCAGTCATGGAGATTTAGAGATAGGTGATCAGTATGCACTCCTCTCTGGTTGTTTGTTCGGCTTTTTGTTTGGTGTGTTTTTCAATCAGTGCTTGAGTTAGGGCGCACTTCGTTGTTGTTTAGTTGCTAAGTTGTGGCCGACTCTTTGCGACCCCATGGACCGTAGCCCACCAGGATCCTCTGTCCATAGGATTTCCCAGGCAAGAATACTGGAGTGGGTTGCTATTTCCTTTTCCAAGGGATCTTCCCCACACAGGGCTTGAACCTGCTTCTCCTGCATCGGCAGGCATATTTGTTATCACTGAGCCACCTGGGAAGTCCAGGCTGCACTTAGAAGGGCACAGTAGGAGTGGATGAATGGATGTTCCCAAAGCACTGCCATTTGTCACTTTTCCTGTTGCTTCAAGAAAACTTGTTTTCCAGTCTTGTCAGGAAGGGGAGAAAAACCCCAATACTTGTATTGCTCAACTTTAATTAAGTATAATTGGTAAAAAAAAAAAATAAAAATAATAAAATTAATTAAGTATAATTGGACACACATGTAGTAAAAGCCTCTCAGTTTTTTAATACAAAAACAATACATATTTTATATTTATTTCTGAAACCACTTTGTTTTTATTCTGCTACATCTCAGTGGGGTAGTATCCCAGTTGTTTTATTTTTGCTAACCCTAACAAAGCAGAATGTTTTGTTTGGCTTTTTAAAAAGGCAATAGTGCGTGTAGTTAAGACTTCCTTTACTTTATCTGATGAAGTCATCTCTGAGGAATGTCTATTTTTCTGTAAATCCACTAAGGAAACGGGATTTAAGACGAGGTCATCTCTTAAAATCCTGGTTTTCTATTTTTAAACAATGTATATAGTTCTGTGATTTGTAATGTGTATTTTTGTGGTTCTTTTTAGGTTGTCCTTAAAATATTAATGGTGAGAGATAATACAGATTTAGGAAAATCTTTGTACCTTGAAGAGTACCTTTTATGTATTGTTCCATTACTGCTCTTGGGGAAAACAAACTGTCTGAAATGAGATTTTTAGTCTGTTCTCCTCCTCCCCCACTTCCTTTTCCCCATCTCTGTTTCTCTTTTCTACCCCTTCTATAAATTTTTGGGAACGAGGTATGTACAGATGGATCAATTTATTTAGGACCGATAACCCTTCTGACTGAACAATGTCCCTAGTCATTATTGATGATCATATACTTTATTCATTGGTTTGTTCACATATTCTTTTGTTTATTCTTCAGTTGTTCAGTTATTCAGCAAACATTTACAGGTGTCTGTATGTATCAAATCCTCTACTAAATGCAGTGAAGAAAACAAGGTTTACCTATTTTATCACTGCCCCTATGAGTCTTTTATTACTAATGTAGTTTAGTTAACTGGTAAGTAACCCTGTTTTAATCTTCATTTAATATAATAATCATCAGATTTTTTTTTTAAATATGTGAGACATAGAGCTATGTGCCTAGAAATGGCCACAAATATAAAGAATGTATAGAACAGAACTTGTCTCATATATGATGGCTGAAAATGGACTTATACAACAGTAGGATATCACTTTTGTAACAAGTCAACTGGGTAGGCCTCCTTGGTAAATCGATTACTGTTGAGAATTACATCATCCATTGTCACATACTGTTTTCACTCTGGAATTCAGGAAACCCATGATCTTTTGAATGTGATCCTCTGCCTACTCTCTGAAACACCTGATTTCCTTTCTAAAGAATGAAACTGTTAAAGACACCTTTTTGCTTTCTCCAACTTCTCTCTCATTCTTATTTCTACTATTATGTTTACTTTTCCATTTTACTACCATAATTGTCAGTAACATGCAAAGAAGCAAGACAATAACAGTAAAAGCAAACAAAATTTTGAAAAATTTTCACGTATTTTTCTTTTGGTGCATCTTACGGCTTGTAGGATCTTAGTTCCCTGACCAGGGATCGAACCCAAGCCCTGGCAATGAAAGCTCCAAGGCCTAACCATTAGGCCACCAGGGAATTCCCCCAATTTTTTTCATATTTAAAAAAATATCTCTGTGTCCAGTGCCTACGAGGAGAGAGTGAGAATGAGGTTCTATTGGTGCCAAAAGCAAATTTTAGTAATATTTAGCGACGTCTGATAGTTGCTACATGATGATTGGCATACTGCAAGTCTTATGTGTAACTGAGTTGACTTATACTTACATATTTTGCTTTTTACACTAATATTTTGAATAATAACTCCTCTTAATTTTATTGTGATTTTGGTGTTAAATTTTCTATTTGCAATATGACTAACATAATTTAATACTCCACTAACTTTAAATTCTGTGATAGTTTTTCAAAGGTGAATGATGAAAATAAGAATAATACAGATATTTCAGGGTTTCTTCTTTGTATAAAGTTTTAATTTGGTTATCTTATTTTTGTATACCCTAATTCAGAATCTAAATGTGGGTAAAACTCATATTTAGAGTACTTTCCTGATATATTTTAAAAATGCTTATTTGAAGCAGCATCACTGTGACTTGCCTTATTTTTTAGTTTCATTATCTTTTTTGCTTGTATCTTAAAAATATATCCTAGACAGCTTTAATTAGTTGATCCTGTCATGTCTATATTTTCTGATTTGTCTTATAGTCTCTTTATTTTCTTTAAATTATTTGTTCCCTTCCCATTCCCATTCTTCCACCTTTTATGTCTTCTGTCTTTTTGTGTGAAGTATCATTACCGTGAAGGTGCTTTGATTACTAGAATAGTTTGGTCTTAAGAAATCACTAATGTACTGTTTTCTTCTCTACATCTGATATGGAATTATTAGTATTTTGTTTGTTTGTCTTTTGTTTTTGTGGTTTTTCTGAAGAGTGGACCCTGGCAGAACTTTTCTCCTGAATTGAGAACATAGTGACAACAGCCAGAAAGTTGGTTTTATGATCTAGGTTCGATTATCTCTTCTTTTTAGAACATAGTACTTTATAAATTTATCTTTGTCCTTTTACTCTGATGGGCTTCCCAGGTGCTCTGATGGGCTTCCCAGGTGGATTACTGGGTAAAGAATCTGCCTGCGATGCAGGGGATGCAGGAGACCTGGGTCGGGAAGATTCGCTGGAAGAGAACATGGCAACCCGCTCCAGTATTCTTACCTAGAGAATCCCGTGGACAGAGGAGACTGGCAGGCTACAGTCCATGGGATCACAAAGAGTCAGACATGACTGAAGTGACTGAGCACACTGTTGGTCTTAAGGCAGTTAGCTCTGACACGTCTAACTTGTACTATTACATATTGAAGAGCATAGATTTTCAAATAGATTCATAAATTCATTAGGGTGAATTTACAGAAATGGAATTGTTATGTCAAGGTTAAGGACCTTTTTATGGATCTTGGAATATAAACTCAAATTGCTTTCCAAAATATTGTCATTTACAATGCTAACAAGAGGCACACGTTTTACTTCAGTGTAAAGTCTTCATTATTATTCCTGTTTTAGAGAAACTGAGGTTGGAGAGATTAAATAATGTGCCCAGAACTACCACCTTAGTATAGATACAGCTAAAATTTGCAGCCTCATTTTATTAAAGAGGCCTGTTAAGCCTAGTGTTGGTAGTATAATTCTGGAGCCAAACTTCTTGGGACTAAATCTTGGCTTCAGTGCTTGACTATGTAATTCTGGGCAGGTTTCATTGTTAGTTTTCTCATCTCTAAAGTAGTAATAATAATGAAAATAGTATGTTTCATAGGATTATTGTGAGGATTAAGTATACCTCTATATATATAGCTTAGAAAAGCATCTGGTAAATATAATTGCTATATAAAAGATTGTTATCATTATCACCATTATTCTTTCTAAAACAACATAGGCATTTGGGTAATCAGATTACTGAACCATTCAAACCATGGTTTGTGTGCGTGAAAGAAAGCCAGCCAGTTAGCCAACCAGCTTAGAACCCACATCTTTGGCTTTTATATAATTATGATGTTTTACTAATGGCCTTCTTATTTTGATATACTAGATGAGAAAGAACTAGTCTAACTTAAAAATGTCTATTGTAAACATATGGATTTGTCCTTTGTAACATTTCCTTGCCAAATGTTTGGATGGGTCATAGAGTAACATGATAGTTTGCATTTTAAACAGCAGTTTCATTTAAGCTATTTAGTAATGGGTTATACTGCCTAAGATCTTTTGCCAATTAATGAGAATGGTCTGAGGCCTCCTTTTAAATAAGGGATGGAAAAAATAAAACCTTTTAATTAGGGATAGACTTTGCAAACTATTTAAAATTTTCTTTATTATTTGTAGCCCTGTGGCCAAATACCAGTTGCCCACACACTTTCTTAATATGAACCTATTCTTGGATAATTAAAAATCCTTTTGGCAGATTTATATATTCAGAGACTGTTAGAGCCAGAAAAGATTTTAGAGATTCAAAATCTTTTTTTCACAGGTGATGAAACTGAGGCCCACAGGACACTCAACAGCCTGAGGTCTGGTGGCTTGCCTGTCACACTCACTTTTGGAGAATTTGGTTCATGACAAACAGAGAGCACTTTGACAGGTGGTAGATCTTCACCTTTAGGATTCTGAAGGTTGGTGGGAGGATTAGAAGCATTTACAGTCTGCAAGACATCGTAAAAATGATATTTTATTTTAGCTTGTGTTGAGTTAAATATAGATCAAAACTCCAGAAAGTGGTATTGCTTTGGCCATTAATGTTTGGCCAATAAACAATGGAAAACAGTGACTCTATGAAGTGAGTTGGATTGCATGGATTAACAAGGCTATTGAGACCTAAGATTTTTGTTTGATGTGTGAGAACCTTCACAGCAGCTCCAGACCTCACATATCCTTGTGTTCCTCTTTTATTGACTCATTATTTGCCTTTTCTGTCAATATTTCTGGTTCTAATCTGTACCTTACATTTATTCCTGTTGGTTTATGTGTTTGTATCCTTAGCACCTGTATGCTAATAGCAACTAGCATGCAGATGCTCTCAAAAATGATTTTATGACCCAGTAGTGGTGTATTTTCATTTTTAAGTGTCACTGTTTCCTGACTTGGCCATGTACTCCAGCCTTTCTCAGTTTGTGCTTAGACTAAGAATTAAGCCTAAACTCACAACCCAAATGTTGTAGGCATTCACTGTGGTTCGTGGATTATCTTCTCTCATGGGAATCTGAATTGGTAAATAGCCATGTACAATTCTTGGGAGAAGTGAGAAAGTGATCACTTAGATTATTTTTTCTACTACTAAGTTATCTTGGCACACTGGTTGAGAACGTCTGGTTTATTCACTTCATCTGACCCTCTAATACCCTTCTTAAAACTTGCTTTTCTAAGAAGTGTCATCATTGATTGACTTCATTTGGATACCAGTTCTTTTGTGTTTTTTTTTTTTTTTCCACTCCACATTCCCTTACGTTGTGTAGACTTAAAT
This sequence comes from Dama dama, assembly GCF_033118175.1. Classification (NCBI taxonomy): domain Eukaryota; kingdom Metazoa; phylum Chordata; class Mammalia; order Artiodactyla; family Cervidae; genus Dama; species Dama dama. The sequence continues at coordinate 39,198,517 of NC_083687.1, read as the reverse complement.
TTTTACTAAGGGTGATTGCTAAGTTTGCTTTTTTGCTGAATAAGTTACAGAAAATTGGCTTATTCTTTTCAAAGAACCAGCAGTAATTGTGTAATGGAGTTCTCATGTTTCTGTATTTCTCTCCTGTAAAGCCTTTACTACTTGAATGTCAAACTGGTCACTCCTTGGGTGGGCTTGTATGTCATGGTCGTAGCGTGTCTTACATACCAAAATATCATCCATGTGTGTTATCCATGTCACTGCTGGAGAAAGGAGTACTTTCTGTACGTCCCTTCCTGAGAGAGAAAACAGGAAGTCTGTGTGTGATGCTTCCAGTCTTCACGTAATAAGTTGTTTTTCTCTTGCTGATTGCTAGAATCAACTATAGTCCTGAGTGCAACAGTCTCCCTTATAGTGAGTCACCACGTCTGTGCATGGTCTTGGGTCTCCTAAAGCAGGAGTTTACTGTGGGATATTGCACTGATGCTCAGCATGTTACAATTTGCAGTTATAACTAATTCAAAAGTGTTTTGAGATGTGTATTGCTGTTTTTATTTTATTTTTGATATTTTTGATGATCAGAGCATAGCCATCGTCCCAAACAAAAGACAGGTATACTTTGAATGTCTCACTGTTAAAGGTATAGTGTAATGAGGATAAGTTTGTTACCAGATTCAGTGGCAGAGCATTGTGGTTATTATCCCCTGGCACTGTGCCGAAGGAATACAACACTCTGACGTAACCAGAGTGAGCACTCATCACAGGTTTCTCAATCCACAGGATGGCAGCAATCAGAAAAATTGTCATTTTAACATAAAATGTCTATTCACAGCAGAATTTCTTTAGAAAAGTGAAAAAATGAAAGTGAGGCTTGCAAGCAAATTAAGTTTCTGATGAGTACTGTTGTTAGCCAAATAAGAAAAGCTGCTCATCAATAGTGACTTAATTAAATCTTGTTTGACTGTAGGTGCTAAGGAAGTGTATCCAGTGAAAATAAACTTGTTAAACGTTAGGTGAGAACAGTTGCTCAAAGAGTTGAGGTTGTGGGATGCTACATCAAGAGTTAATTAAAAAGCAAGACAAATGGTTTTGTGTGGTTTTCTCTGCGTCTTTATTAGTCAACAGATGTTGCTAATGCTGCTTGGTTATGGTTTATTAGTGGAGTCACTGATGAATTTGTGGTGATGGAAGGATGAGCCTCTCTGAATAGACTCTGTGGAATGATCTAAAGGTGAGAATTTTTACAAAGAAAGTAAGAAAGCTCTAATTCAGTACGAGCTGAAATGGAATCTGTGAAGATGTGTTCAAATTTTTGATGAAGTTACAAAGGGAAATTGTAAGATGTGTAAAGCATATAGTTATGTATTGTTTTATTCATCAGCAGATAAGATTTAAGGAAAATAATCTGAATCTTGGCATGTCTTATTGCACCAGTGATGTCATTGATGAACTTCATTTTTTGTCTCAGGCTAAGTCTTTCTCATTTCCATGAATTTTTGTCAGAAACTAAAGCTAAATATAGTGACTTGCCTTACTACACAGCAGCTGGCTACTTAGCAGTGGCAAAGTTGTACTGTGACTTTTTTTTTTTTGAGATGGGGACTGGAATTGAAATTTTTTGAATGGAGAGAACCACTCCTAGCTACTATTGCTGAATGTTCAATGCCTTTGGAAATAACAAATCTTTGCTAAAGATTTGATAATATTTCTTAAAATGGAATGGTAAAATGGGACTTACATGTAAAGCTTATACTATGGTAAATTCATTGTTTGCAACTAATGTTCACATCACAAGTAATCTCCACCTACTCTCTGCTTCATGTGCCATCAGAACTTAAACTAGGAAACACACTCTCCATTCCCCACAGGTTTTGTAGCAGATACATCTTTTGATCTGCAACTACCATCCTAGTAGCATTTTTTTGGACCACAGTGTCAGAGCAAAGGAAATTTCCATACTTTAAAATCCATTTGAATGTGCAGTGAGGAGCTCCCACCTGGTCTTCATTGAAAAGGATTCATCTGTCTTGTAAATGACAGACTAAAAGGCAAATATCAAGAATAGAATTCTGTAGATGCCTTCCAAGTGATGAGTATGCTCAATTAAAATCATCCTTTTGTGTGGCTCTTCATATTTGCCATTACCTATCTGTGTGAAAAGATGTTTTCAAAGGTAAAATAGATAAAGTCTCTTCATGTATCAGTCTTAACAAATGAACATTTGTAGTTGATGATTAGGGAACATTAACTTTGAAATTAAGTAAAATGTTCTTTCTCATAAGGAAAGAATGTCACTCTTCTCATTAATATACTTTATTACATTAATATATTAATGTATTGATTAGTTCAGTTATTTTATTAACAGAATTAATTTTTTATATAAGCACTTACATATTGACCTTGATATTGCCTTTTGGCCTGGAAAGCCTGGCCTGAAAAAATATTTGTTCTCTGGCCCTTTATTTAAAAAAAAATGTTCTGTGCCTTTATTAATTGATTGAATGTGGAGAGGGAATAATGGTGGCAGGAGACATGATGCTACCATGGTAGCAGGAGCAGCCATGGTTTCTGGCGGGCCATTGCTGTGATGTTCTTGCAGACAGGTCAAGAGAAGATGTTTGGTGGGGAGGCAAAGATGAGCAGTTGAATTTTGGCCCTGTGTTTGGGGTGCCTGGGTGAGATTTTCAGGAGCCAGTTGAAAATTTGGGTCTGGGTTTCAGGAGAGAAACCAGGACTAGATATGCTGTCACTAGCATAAGATGATGATAGAAACCAAGGGTATAGTTTTAAAGGTATTCTGTAATCCTTTACGAAAAAAGTATGTTTTTCTACTATGTTTTCTGTTTCGAAACAAGCCTTATTTTTCATGAACTTCCTAAAACACAGATTCTGGTCACTAAGTAACTACTGGTCTTTGATTTTATACTAAGTGGAATATTTCACATTATTTTCTTGACTACATGATAGAATTCTCTTTCACTACACACACCTTTAATTCTCAGCTACAGTGCTTGAAGTAGCATCTAGGAGATCTTTTTTGAAGGCAAATGGCATACATGCATTTTGGCTCCACCAATGTTGCTTGCAGAAACCACAGTGTTTTTATCAGGGGTAAAGCAAAAACTTGTTTATAGTGGAAAGCATAACAAAATCTGTGATCTTTTTTGCCTGAGGACTCTTTCCAAAACAACTTACTGAAACAGACATCTAAGGTCAGTATTTCCTAATTAAGACTATTCAGCTAAAGCTGGGGCTCCCAGTCCCAGCCATCACCCATAGGGCCATTCCTTACACAGTCCCCACACACACTCCCCACACACATACACACATTCCTTCCATAATACGGCATGTATTTCAAGTTATTAGTCAGCATCTGGGGGCTATGCTTTTTTTAACTTAAAGTAATATGTTACGAAAAGTTGTTTTACTTCATATCACAAGTGATTTTTAACTTTTATTTTTGCCTTTTTTTGAAAAAGTAAATTAGAAATTCAGTGTGCTGAGTAGTAATATCTCTTTAATAGCCAACTGTGAGCAGAGAATTTAATGTATTGATATTTTGGTATCTGGAGTATGTGAGATCAAGCACTAGCCCAAGGAGGCAACACACTTCTTTTTGTTCTTGTCTGCTCTCATCAGAATGCCTCATTCTAGTGAATACTCAGTAAATATTTGTTCAGTTGAACTCAGTAAAATCAGTGAAATAGAGGATTAACAATTGAAGAATAAATACATTTTAGAAAGGGAGAAAGGAGACACTTGCAGATGAGTTGCTCTGGTTGTTAAAGAGTTACAGAAATTTGGGGATTGGTTTCGCTTGTCCCTTTTAGCTGATTTTTTTTTTCTTTTAAGACTGTAACTCCCTGAAGAAAGGTAATTTTATTTTTGAGGTCTTATGAATAGAAATTACTCAACAATATCAACCATGTTTAATATTCCAATCTTGTCATATGAAAAAAATTAACAAATTCAAAAAGAAAGGGAATGCAGTGAATCAGTTTAAAGGTGCATCTAAACTTCCAGGGCTTCCCTAGTGGCACAGAGGTAAAGAATCTGCCTGCCAAGCAGGAGATGCAGGTTCCATCCCTGGGTCTGGAATGTCCCTGGGAAGCAAATGGCTACCTACTCCAGTATGGTACCTATCCCAACCTGGAAAATTCCACGGACAGAGGAACATGACAGGTTGCAGTCCATGGGGTCACAAAAGAGTCAGACATGACTTAGCAACTAAACAACAACAAACTTACTTATAGGTAGACATCACTATAGACTGACAGTTATCCTTTATTTTGTGTCCCATTTTTCTGCCTGTACTCTTCCACATTTCCTTTATTTTTTTTTTTTTTTTCATTTTGGAAAATTTTAAGCATATAGAAAAAAAAAGGGTAATATAATGAACCCTCAAGCATTCACTAGGCTGCAGTGACTACCAGCTAATGGGCAACCTGTATTATTTCATGTGCCTCCCACCACCCCCCGCCCCTTGTCTGCCCTAGCTCAACTTGATTATTTTGGAGCAAGTTTCAGACGTTGTATCAGTTAATTGGTAAGTATATCAGTTATATATCTCTGAAGAAAAGATCTTGTTCATGCTTTTTCTGTATGTGGAGGGGAAGGGAAAGAGAGACCAATCTAATATCATTGTTATACCTAAAATAAAATTAATGAATTTCTTTACTATCAACAAATACATAGTCAGTCTCAAAACTTCCCACTGATGCCCTTGCTTATTCTTCTTCTCCTCCTCCCCAACCATCTTTACAGTTGGTCCTTTTGAATCAGGTTCTGAAGGAGATCCACACATGCTTTTAGTTGATATATCTACCATCATAGCACTGGTGTTACGTGTCCAAGTTGGCTGTCAGACTCATGAGACTCAAGTGAGTTTAATCTAATACTGCTTTTATTTCAGTGCGTAGAAGGACCAAGGCCAGGAGACAGAACAGGTACAGCATTTTCGTCTCAGCAGGAAGCCTGGCCTACCTACTCCACATGCAGCTTATTTTAGCCTTCACCTGTGTTGAGCATTTCACCTGCCATGGTCAAGGCTGTGGATGCCACATTGACACAGAGAAGCTTCAGCCTCAGTTTTTTCCTAAATTTTTAAACCATTCCGTTAAGTAGGCCCCACCCTGCGTACTGCTTTGCTGAATACCAGGGGCAGTTCCATACTGCAGATGAAGCAGGCATAACATTCTGATTTTATTAACCCCAACATTTCCAAGTGGGAGAAGAAGGACACTGACATCATTCCCATGATGTCAGCCCTGGCTATTATTAACCCTTTATTCACCTGTTCTCTTTAAGTATTTTTTAGTTTTTTTCTTTCTTTTTGATCTTAGGAAATCATTTCATGTGTCCTCCAGTTTCTCACATTCTAGGTTTTGTTGATTACATCCTCACCATGATATTTAATATGTTTCTTTATTTCCCAGTTTCTGCTGTGAACTGGAAATTAGATCTGGAGGCTTGATCAGAATTTAGAATTTTGGCAAAAATACTTCATAGCAAGTGGTATGTACTACTTATTGCATCATATCAGGAGGCTTATTTTTAGTTACCTTACTTTTGTTAAGCTGTACTTAGCCTGTTTGGGCTGCTGTAACAAAATACCGCTGAATAGTTTATAAACAACAAAAATTTATTGCTCACAGCTCCTGAGGCTAGGCAGTCTAAGAGCAAGGTGTTAGCATGGTCACCTTCTGCTGAGGGCCTTCCTCTTGGTTCAGAGCCATCACCTTGCTGTGTCCTCACATGTGGAAGGGTCACACAATCTCTGGAGCCTAAAAATTATAAGGGTGTTAATTCCATTCATGAGGACCCCACCCTCATGACCTATTCCCCTCCCCAAAGCCCCACCTACTAATACCATCACTTTTGGGGATTAGAATTTCAACATTCAAATTTTGTTGTTAATTGTAAATTTTATGTTCTTGAGAGAATTTGCTTCTGTTCCTAAATTGGCTAGGGATGTTAATCATGAGTGGATGTTTAATTTGGTCAAATGCTTTTTCTGCATTTATTGAGATGATCATGGGCATATTTACTCATTTTTAGTCTTAGTATGGTGAACTACATTAAAAGATTTTTAAATGGTAAACCAACTTTGCTTTACTGGTTGGTATAAATCCCACTTGGTTAAGACATATTATTATTTTATGTATTTTTGGATTCAATTTGCTTAAAGTTTTCAAAGAATTTTAAAACATATTTTCATGTAAAATGTTGGTCTGTAGTTTTCTTGAAGTCTAGCTTTTATATATGGGAAATGCTGACCTCCATCTTTTTATTGGTATGTTTAAACCACTCATATTTAATGTGGTTATTGGTGTGCTGGATTTAATTCACCCATTTTGCTATTTGCTGTCATCACATGTGGTTTGATTCCATTTGTACTCTTCTCATGCCTTCTTTTGCATGAAATGTGAACTTTTTTTATTCTATCCTTTATTTTGGTTCCATTTTCTTAGCAGTTGCTCTGCACAGTTTACAGTATTTCTGTTTACTATAAGTCCAAGTCATACCATTTTAGATACAGATTAAGAACTTTATAGCAGTATATGATTGCATTCTCTTTTCTTCTTTTATTCAATTGTCCTCCATTTTGCTTTTTTATATATTCTAAACCGCATAATAAATATGATTTCCTATTGCTTCATCTTGGCCAGAAGCTAAAGTCTTTTTGCCAGTGTTTTATTTAGCGTTTTTGCCCCAGTATTCTTGGGAATGGTTGCAGTTTTGGTTTAATTGTAAGATTTCCGAATTATTGTCATGTTTGTTTAAGAAGAAAAGTATTGGATAATTTCCTTGTTTTTCTGTGTTTAGAAAGAGTTTATGTAGCACTTGAATCATCTGCTCTCTCAAGACTCAGTGGTGGAAGGATGCTTTAGATTGTCTGCTCTGATATTGGGTCTTTTTCTTCATGTCTTTTCTGGGATCAGTTTTGCTAATTTGTATTTTTCTAGAAGTTAATTCATTTTACCTAAAGTCTTAAAATCATTTACATAAGTTTATGCAAAGTAATTTCTGATTTTTAAAATTTGCCTGTTTTGATGATTATTTCTTTCTTGGCCTTTCTGATTCTGCATGTTTTTTCCTTTATGCCTTGCTTCCTGATTAGGTTAGTGTTTGTACACTTTTTTTATGGAGTCATCCTTTATTGGCTTTTATTCTGATTTAAAAAGTAAACATGTTTATTGAAAAATGATTCACAAAATTTGGAAGAAGCACAGCTAACAGGATAAAAATCAGCTAGTCTACCACTCAGAGATAACCTTTGTTAACAGTTTGGTGACATTTCATGTGTTGCTATGTGTGTAATCAATTGCATGTTAATTTAACACAATTGAGATCAGTTTTCTGTGCACATATTCGTATTAGTCTCCTAGGGCAACCATAACAAAGTAAACTGGGTGGCTTAAAATAACAAATTTATTCTTTCATGGTTCCAGAGGCCAGAAATCCAAAATCAAGGAGTAGTCATGGCCATGCGCCTTCCAAACAGAACTCTAATCTCTGTTCCTCTTCATGTGGCTTTCTTTCTGTGTGTTTGTATTTCCCCGTTCTTTTAAGGACTGTATTCACTGAGTTAGGGCTCATCTGAAGCCAGTTTTTTAGGTCATCCTAATTATGTCTGCTAAGACTATATTTCAAATAAGGTCACAGGTTTTGGGTGGACATGAATAAAGGGGGTATACCATTCACCCAGGGCTTCCCCTGTGGCTCAACTGGTAAAGAATCGCCTGCAGTGCAGGAGACCTGGGTTCAATCCCTGGTTTGGGAAGATCCCCTGGAGAAGGGAAAGGCTACCCACTCCAATATTCTGGCCTAGAGAATTCCATGGACTATACAGTCCGTGGGGTTGCAAAGAGTTGGACATGACTGAGCGTCGTTCACCATTCACCCAAATACTATATTCTGTTACTTCCCCTTCTGTTTATTACAAGGCCTTCTTTGTACTTTTGTTTTTATAGGTGAACTTTAGGATCTGCTGCTGGCACTGTCAGTGCTAGAATTAATCAGCATTGTGATGAGCTAGCAGCAAACTACATTTACAGTTTTCCCACAGGCACAAATTGCTGTCTTTACCTAACAAAACATCCTCATAGAAAAGAGGAGCAGGGTGCATTATGTTTCCTTAGAGCTTATATACTGGTTCATTTTAGAGGATGAAAATGTTCTTGAAAATAATTTAAATGTATCATATATAAGTGCAGAGACTGAATTTGATATTTTTAAACCCAAATTAAAGCAAATATTTAATCAAATTGTGTCATTGGAAAACTTAAAAAAAAAATGGGTGGCTTGAGTGGTTTTTTTTTGGTTGTTGTTGTTGGTGGTGGTGGTGGTTTTTCCTGGACCTTTATCATGATACCCATCCTGGTCCTCACGTACCCTGTAACATTGTCTAGTTATCGTCAACATTTCTTTAACAAATATTGGTCTAGTTCCATTCCTGTTTTTGTAACACAAAAGTTAATGGCTTTTCCTTATTGTGATGACATAATAAATAAGTACTTACTGTTGTGGCTGTTTAACATTTTACATTTTAATCAGTCTGGATTCAGGATTCTAGAAGGCAGGTTATGGGCAAGGACCCAAACATTCTTTGTGGATATTACATGTAATGTACTGTGTGCTATCCGGTTGTTTTTGCTTGTCTCCTTAAACTGACTGAAAGGTAAGTATTACACCACACAAGAGAAGACTCTACAAATGGACATCACCAGATGGTCAGTACTGAAATCAGATTGATTATATTCTTTGCAGTCAAAGATGGAGAAGCTCTATATAGTCAGCAAAACAAGACCGGGAACTGTGGCTCAGGTCATAAATTCCTTATTGTCAAATTCAGACTTAAAATGAAGAAAGTGGGGAAAACCATTAGACCATTCAGGTATGACCTAAATCAAATCCCTTAGGATTATCTAGTGGAATTGTGAATTAGATTCAAGGGATTAGATCTGATAGACAGAGTGCCTGAAGAACTATGGACAGAGGTTCCTTACAATGTACAGGAGGCAGTGATCAAGACCATCCCCAAGAAATAGAAATGCAAAAAGGCAAAATGGTTGCCTGAGGAGGCCTTACAAATAGCTGAGAGAAGAAAAGAAGCTAAAGACAAAGGAGAAAAGGAAAGATATACCCATTTGAATGCAGAGTTCCAAGGAATAGCTAGGAGAGATAAGAAAGCCTTCCTCAGGAATCAATGCAAAGAAATAAGAGAAAAACAACAGAATGGGAAAGACTAGAGATCTCGTCAAGAAAATTAGAGATACCAATGGAACATTTCATGCAAGGATGAGCACAATAAAGGACAGAAATTGTAGGGACCTAACAGAAGAAGATGATATTGAGAAGAGGTGGCAAGAATACACAGAAAAACTATACAAAAAAGATCTTCATGACCCAGATAACCAGGATGGTGTGATCATTCACCTAGAGCCAGACATCCTGGAATGTGAAGTCAAGTGGGCCTTAGGAAGCATCACTATGAACAAATCTAGTGGAGGAGATGGAATTCCAGTTGAGCTAGTTCAAATCCTAAACGATGATCCTGTGAAAGTGCTGCACTCAATATGCCAGCAAATCTGGAAAACTCAGCAATAGCCACAAGACTGGAAAAGGTCACTTTTCATTCCAATCCCCAAAAAAGGCAATGCCAAAGAATGTTCACACTACTGCACAATTGTACTCATCTCACATGCTAGTAAAGTAATGCTCAAAATTCTCCCAAGCTAGGCTTCAATAGTACATGAACCGTGAACTTCCAGATGTTCAAGCTGGATTTAGAAAAGGCAGAGGAACCAGAGATCAAATTGCCAGCATCCATTGTATCATCGAGAAAGCAAGAGATTTCCAGAGAAACATCTACTTTTGCTTTATTGACTATGCCCAAGCCTTTGACTGTGTGGATCATAACAAACTGTGGAAAATTCTTCAAGAAATGGGAATACCAGACCACCTGACCTGCCTCCTGAATAATCTGTATGCAGGTCTAGAAGCCACAGTTAGAATTGGACATGGAACAACAGACTGGTTCCATATCGGGAAATAAGTACATCAAGGCTGTATATTGTCACCCTGCTTATTTAACTTATTTGCAGAGTACATCATGAGAGATGCCGGGCTTGATGAAGCACAAGCTGGAATGAAGATTGCTGGGAGAAATATCAATAACCTCAGATATGCAGATGACACCACCCTTATGGTAGAAAGTGAAGAAGAACTAAAGAGCCTCTTGATGAAAGTGAAAGAGAGTGAAAAAGTTGGCTTAAAACTCAACATTCAGAAAACTAAGATCATGGCATCTAGTCCTGATACTTCACGGCAGATAGATGGGGAAACAATGGAAACAGTGAGAGACTTTTTGTAGTCGGGGTGCTCCAAAATCACTGCAGATGATGAGTGCAGCCATGAAATTAAAAGACACTTGCTCCTTGGAAGAAAAGCTATGACCAACCTAGAGAGCATATTAAAAAGCAGAGATATTACTTTGCCGACAAAGGTCCGTCTAGTCAAAGCTATGGTTTTTCCAATAGTCATGTATGGATGTGAGAGTTGGACTATAGAGAAAGCTGAGTGCTGAAGAATTGATGCTTTTGGAACTGTGGTGCTGGAAAAGACTCTTGAGAGTCCCTTGGACTGCAAGGAGATCCAACCAGTCCATCCTAAGGGAGATCAGTCCTGAGTGTTCATTGGAAGGACTGATGCTGAAGCTGAAACTTCAATACTTTGGCCATATATGTGAAGAACTGACTCATTGGAAAAGACCCTGATGCTGGGAAAGATTGAAGGTAGGAGGAGAAGGGGATGACAGAGGATGAGATGGTTGGATGGCATCACCGACTCAATTGACATGAGTGAGTAAACTCCGGAGTTGGTGATGGACAGGGAAGCCTAGCGTGCTGCATTCCATGGGGTTGCAAAGAGTAGAACATGACTGAGTGACTGAACTGAACACCATTTTCAGTGTTAGGAACATGAAGACAAAATTATATCAGTTGTTATTGGTATAATTGGAAGTGTAATTTAAGCCTTAGTATTCAAAATTTTGCTTATAGCACTGCAGACAGGATTTTCCACCTTAGATTATTGTGAAAGTGATGCGCATTCAGCAGCAGTCTTACTTGAAACTTTTCATTCATCTTTTCCCAGGCTGGTGGTAGGGGGTGCAGTGCTTTTCCTTCTTGCTGGGCAGCAGTGGTGAGCAGCCCGCCACCTGCCAGTCCACCGAGAGGGTAAACACCTGCACACTTGCAGACATTCCTGACCCGAACAGCCGTTGTTTTTCAGTTTCAGTACAGAATTCTGTACACTAGAGGTCCAGCACTTTATTGTCGAGTAGGCTTTATGTTAGGTGGTTTTACCCGACTGTGGGATAATGTAAGTGTGTGTAAGGAGAGGTAGGCTAAACTAGGAGGTTTGGAAGCTTACTGTATTAAATGCATTTTAGATATAGCCATATTCTCAATTTCGAAGGACTATCTTAAGACCTAATCTCATTGGAAGTTGAGGAAAGTGTGTAGTTCATATTAGTAAATGTACACACAGGCCCCAGTGTAGAGACAGGAGATATATATGTGTGTGTGTGTGTGTGTGTGTGTGTGTGTGTGTAAGCATCCTCTATAAAGTTTTCTGTAAGGAAACCCATATTTAAGAGCTGAAGTGGGATTTTGCTTAGTTAGTTTTTTATTTAAATCATTTAAATTCTCAGCCATACACTATCCCTTCATCATCATCATAGGTTTAAAACAAGTTATTTGTCAAAAGGTCAGAGAAAGTCATTGTCAAACTGCCTTTATTTTATGCTACTGACTTGTTTTATGTTGTTGGATTAAATAAAAGGGGACTTTTTAGGTATTTTGAAAACCTGCCTTAAAAAAAAAAAAAAAACCTGTCTAACAAGAAATTACTAATATTTTTTGAAGGGTAATGATGATATAAATTTGCTCTCCATCTCCAGCAAGCACACAAATGCACCACTGTCTAATCAGCTTGGTGTGACCTGAGAAGGCCTACTTACTACATTATACTGAGAGTTTTTATGGTTTATGTCAACAAAGAACTTTATCATAGAATTTTTGTGGGGAAAAAAATGGTTTGATTTTACAGAATGCTTTGCAGAAATAATGGCAGACTGGATGAATATGAGTATAACCTAAAGTGCCTGGCTCTCAAAGAAACTTCCTATTCCTTAAAAAAAAAGGTCTTTTTACCCTTTTCCAAGTTTTGCGTTCCCATTCCCAACACCATCCCCGTCAATACTTAGCAAGTGGTCATTACATTATGGTTCATACTGTGGTATCAACTTTTCCCAAAGGTGCTCCCCTCAAACTAGTGAGTCATTTCTATGATGATGGCTTATTTCAGAGCTTTCACAATCTCTCATTTGGTCTTGTGGAACCAAATGTTACACTGTCACAATCAAGGGGTAGATTACAGTCTTTGATAACATGTCTCAGAGTTGGAGTAAGCACTGTTTCTTCACCTGAGATGTGTTTCAGAATTGAATCCTGTAAACTGTTCTCTGATAAGTAATGCCCTGTGTCTCAGATTAGTACCTCAGTCATTACTCACATACTATGGAGTAAGAAAGTCAAATTATGATATAACATTATTGGGTTGTCAGTGTTATAAATAGTAAGCCAGTATCAACTAATTATCTTTTTTGTCTGAGTATTTTGTATTTAAGAAAACTGATAAGGTTCTTCTCATTAAAATCGAGCCAGTGTTACTTTTCTACCTCCTATAATTGAAATCAGTTACTTCAAAGAATTGTAGATCTGTATTAACCACAGAAAATAAAGAAGAGTAACTACATAATTGCTCATTCTGGGCTTCTCCTTAATAAGGCTTCATTCAGAGTCAAAGAATAAGGTTTGTTAGAACAGATGTGTTCCAATCACGTAAACATTTAAGAATTCATAGTAAAATTTGTATCAGTGAATTATGTTATACCAGTGTGGTATATATATTTTAAAAGTGTTCCTTGTCAAGTCACAGTGAGATGCTGAGTTACCCTGGGGAGAAAGGAGAGTGGCTCAGTGTTCATGCTCTTGTGACACATGTTATAGAATGCTTTAAAAGTCTTTTCAACTTCTGTGTGTTATTAACTGATGGCAGGAGTATGTGTTTCTCCAGTCCATAGATGATGCAAGAGCTTGATATATGTTTTCTGTTAAAACAATCGTTTGGCTTCATTGTGTTTGCGAGTTACTCAGTTGATCTGACTGTTGAGCAGTTTCTCATAGTGCCATTTTCAAAGGTGTTTTCTACATTTTTAGCCCTCATGTGGTCAGCGTATCTTGTTGCAAAACTTTGATTTATCTGTTTGCTGTTTTATTTCCCCATGTTTTGTATGCTCAAGTGTTTATCTCGAGTATGTGTTTTTTACCTATATTGATGAATTGTTTGGCAAAGATGGCAGTCTGCTAGGTTGTCCAGAAATGTTTCAGGTGGGTTATAAGCAAACATCTTTCTAAATTTGCTTGGGAAAAGATTTAGAGTATAGAGATTCCCTGGTAGCTCATCTGGTAAAGAAGCCATCTGCAATGCAGGAGACCCAGGTTTGATCCCTGGGTGGGGAAGATGCACTGGAGAAGTGATAGACGACCCACTTCAGTATTCCTGGGCTTCCCTGGTGGCTCAGCTGGCAAAGAATCTGCGTATATATATTTTTTTACCTATGATGATGGATAGTTTGGCAAAGATGATAGTCTACTGGGCTGTCCAAAAATGTTTCATGTGGGTTATAAGCAAACATCTTTTTTAATTTGCTTGGGAAAAGAATGAGAATGTGATAGGCGTGCCTTGTAGATTTCTTCTGACTCCAGGCCTCTATGGATACAGTGATTTGGAGTTTTTTGAAGTGGCACAATATTTCATTATTGCTGGCAAATGTATTTCTTTTGGGTTCATTTAGAACTCTATCTTAAGATGGTTGGATGGCATCACCCACTCAATGGACATGGGTTTGGGTGGACTCCGGGAGTTGGTGATGGACAGGGAGGCCTGGTGTGCTGCAGTCATGGGGTTGCAAAGAGTCGGACACGACTGAGTGACTGAACTGAACTGAGAACTCTATCTCCTGTATTCCTGATGGTCTAACTGATACCTGAACTCTGCTTCACCCCTTTGGTGACAGAAAACACCAACTAACTAGATACGGCCCTGTGGCGACAGATGATCTAAGTGTTCACCTTCTGATGCATTGAAATCTTTGATCACTAAGCACATGAGGCTTTTCTATGCTTGAAAAAAAATGCTAAGTTGAAAGATTTATTTATGGTATATGAATATTTTTCTTATATCCTGCATTACAAATGGATTTTTATTACAGAGATAGGAAGGTAGCAGTAAATCCCATGCCAGAAAATGTTACCTCTCATCCAGTGTTCTGAGTGAATATTTTAGAGGATTTCTCAAGAACCTTGCTCACTCCTGCCTGTGACGCCGTGAGCTGATGTGGAGGCTGCCTAGTATCCGTGGTTGCCCTGGCTCCCTCCACTCCGAGAACTCCAAAGGGCTGAAGTCTAGGGTGTAGCCTGCCCTGGGCGCCAGTGGATTCTCTGCAAGAAGTCTGTGCTTGCTTTCCATTGGTGCGCCTCAGAAATCCCGAAAGTAAGCAGAAGTGCTTAGGCCTAAAATGTGTCGACAGTATTGTCACTGCTCACAGCTCCTCAGAAATGAGGATTGTAATAGTGCCGGCAGAAGAGAGTGTGGGCTTCTGACTCTGATTTCAGCGCCTTTTACTGCCAGTGGTTACGGCAACACATTTAGTCTCGCTGGAGTCAAGTTTTCATGTCTGGAAGCCGGTCTGTTCTTTAACGGGGGTGATGGCGGTGGCCGTGGCGGAGGAGGAGGGGGAACCCTTGTGCTCTGTTTGTTGGTGAGAGTATGGATTGGTCGCCACTGTGGAAAACAGTAGGGCGCTCTAGCTCTATGGACTGAGATGCTCAAAATATGAACCTTGTAAAGAATATGTTACTGGTGTAAGACAAGGTCCATACAGAAATAGTCAGTGTTGAGAAGTTTTGCATCAGGTTTTTAAGTTTGTTTTTGGTCATTTTGGATATAAGTAACGTTTCATTGTGTCACTCCTGTGCTTTTATGACAGCTCTTGTGAACTTTTAGAGGGTGATGCGATTCTTCTTGGCTGTACTTGTGACATGAAGGCATATCCCTTGGTGACACACTGTGTGCACTGTAAAGACTATTAAGAACTTGTGCTGATAATATACGTCTAATAAATGAATTTTTAAGTGATCCCAGTTTACAGATACTGACTCAAGTTGGTTATTTGTAAGTGCCTTAATGAAGGTATTGCCAGATTCCAAATATGGGCAGGCTCCACAGGCCCCTAAACCTCTTGTGGTCTGTTATTTCTTTTAAATTTATATCTCCTCTCCATTCTACTTTTTTTTTTTTTTTTTTTAACTAAAATTTGAGGGATTATGATGTTACGTTATATTTGAGGGGAAAATTAATTTCTTTTTATTCACAGAGTAAATTTGGTCCTGGAAGAGAGGTTTTTGCAACATGTAATTATTTAATGTCCTCTTCATAGAGGATCCACAATTAAGTAGATGTAGCAACTCACAGTCTATCTGCAGCCTTTCTCTTTTGAGATAGAAGTGGAGTTTTGAGGGAAAATTGCTCTCACGGGAAGCCAGTCCCGCATCCTGGTGGACTCTGCCAGCTGGCTTGAGGAGAGAATGGTTGTCCTCATGGACTTCATGGAAATGCAGGAAGGAGGGGGACCTGCTGAATTAAGTCCTTACGACAAAAAGCTGTGACTGTTTTCTCCCTAAATATAATAATTTCTTACTGTGACATATTTCATCCTCTGATTTATAGTGTTTCTTTTTTGTCTTTCTTGCTTGCTTCTTTGGTGAAACTTGCTATTTTCAGGTGTTTTGATTTGGAGGGAAGTTATAAATGGAATTGTGTATTTTGGAAGAGGTCATCAGTCATCACATGCCTATCTCCCTTTTTTATTTTTAAACGGCACACGAGTGTCTGACTCGCACGTGGTGTTTCTTGCTTGGCCGGCTGGTGCCAGACGCTGTGCCTTTTGTTTTTAAGAGATAAACGTCTGGTGGTTTTTGTTTTTCTGTGAGACACATGTGAGTCATACTTATCATGAACTGCGTCCTTCTTCCAAGCGTCTAATTATTTTGAACAACTTATCTAGGCATTTAGAAGCTAATAGGGTAAAATTTTCAACTGTGTGTCTGTTTATAAAGGATAGCTGACTCATCTATACTTTTTATTCCTTCATAGGTTGCTGCCGTTTTGTCTTGGTTGAGTATCTACCAGTCCTGTTGGCACCAGCTTTGTTAAAAAAGTGTCACTCAATCTCTGTGACTTACATCCTTCTCAGACATATGCAGTACCAAAAATCTAGATTTCATTTGTGTGTTGAATCCTGTGAGTTACACTCTCTAGTTGAAATGGCTCATAGTTTTAAAAAGCAACACTAATTATAAAAAAGACAACTGAAATATTTCATATATTATTGAAAAACCTGTTCAGCATGATCAAGATCCCCTTTATTTCCCAAATATAGTATATGTAATGGTTAAAAGAATGGATGTGGAACCTGCCCTGTCTGGGCTTATATACTAACTAGCTCTACCAGTTAACTGGTTCTGTGATGTTTGTAATATTTGTCAAATCACTTTGTCTCTATGTACCTCAGAAAAATAAGGAACAATAATAGTACCTACCTCAGAAGGTTGTTTTCAGGATTAACTTAATATATATAAAGTGCTTACAACAGGTAGGTTTATGTAAGTCTTAGCTGTCATTAATCATCTTTGTGATTGTCTAGTGTTACTAACGAATAAAACTGTTAATAACAAGAATTTATTCTATATTAAAAGTATGTACTGGGATTTATAGTTTTTAAAGCTAAAAATTTCCTGTAGAAACCATTTTTTACCCATAACTCTTTAAGAAGTGAACAATTGAAGCAAAACACTTTTTGCTACCAAAGACAATTGCAAAGTAGTGTTTTAAACATTAAAAAAAAAAATTGTGCCTGGAATTGTATGAAAGACCAAGGAATGTGATTCTACCATTTTTACCATTCTTTGTTCTTTTAAGATTTATTTAAGTTCCTAGTTCAAGACATAAAACATCTGATTTTCTACAGAAACTAGATACCAAATCTTCTATGTCTTCTATCTAAAACTTCAGTTTTCATTGAGTTACCACCTAAGTTTTCTTGACTGTTGATACACTTCCACATTATTGCTTTAAATAGTCTTTTTTTTAATTGGGAACATTTCCTTGAACATTCACTTAAAGTATCAGAAGAAGTTTTTGTTTGTGGTTGGAAAAAATGTCTTTAACCTGCCAAGAGAACTTAAAATTGCATAAGAAAATGGGTGTTGATGCTGAGAAATGGTGTGTAGGCTGCAGATCTCTTGTTCTGTCTGAAAACAGTGATGAAACACAAACAACAAATGTGGAATTGCTGGTGCTCTATTTTTGTGTGGGAAAGACAACTTCAGAGAAGGAGAAAACTTTCTGCCTTTTTAATAAATTTTTATTATATTTAGGCATGGGATTTTCTTGGCAATCATTATAGGGATCATGAAAGGCTAATTTCTATAAAAAGTCCTATGGTGCCCATTTCATTATATTTGTGTTGAAATTTAGCAGGAGTTTATAACTTGGGATTCCTTGTGGATCTTTAGGTGATCTGTGAACTCTGAAAATTATCTATAGAGTTTACCTTGTTTTTGAAGACTTTATGATATTTGTTTTCACTAATTAATTTTTACTTTTTTTTTTAACATAGTAAGATATATATAACAACATTAACCATTTGAACCATTTTTAAGTGTACAGTTAGTTCATTGGTATTAAGTACATTCATATTTTTGTGTAATCATCAGCATTGTTCATCTCTTAGAACTTTTCATCATCCCAAGCTGAAACTCTCTGTGCCCATTAATCAGTGACTCTCCATCCCGTCCCCGACCCCAGGCCCCTGGCAGCCACCATTCAAATGTCTGTCTTTAGGAACTTGACTACTCTAGATACCTCAAATAACTAGAATTATACATTTGTCCTCCTGGCTAATCCTCATTGCAACATGGGTCAGAGTTTAATGTTTTTAAGGCTGAATGACATTCTTTTGTATGTATAGACCACATTTTGTTTACAGATTAAACTGCTGACAGACATTTGGGTTGTTCTGCATTTTGACTATTGTGAATAATTCTGCTATAAACACTGATGTGCTGTTTAAGTTTCTGCTTTCAATTCTTTTGTGTGTATACCTAGAAGTGGGATTGCTGGATCATATTGTGATTCTGTGTTTCATTTCTTCAGGAACCAGCTTACTGTTCGCCGCAGTGGCTATATTCTACTGTCTGTAGAATTCTGCGTTGTCTACATTTTTCTTGGGAATCAATTATGAGATTTGGTCAAAGTCTCAAAGTGAGCCATTGTTCTAGTATTTAGTCCTTATCAGGTTCATTTTAGTTCCTACATACCTAATACAGTGAATATTGTATTCCAGGCATTATTTTAATTAAGCCACCCACTTGTTTCCTTGTTCTACCGAAACTTCCCTGGGAAGGTGAAATGCACTGCATTACCTTTCAGCTTTAGTCTTATGACTTAACATCAAAATAGGTAGCTGTAGGATTAAGTAGAATCTTGTGTTCAAGTCATCCTGAAAAACAATTTTTTTTTCAAGCTTAGCAAAAGACTGAGATGACAAAACACAAAAAACAGCTTCAAGTATTTTATCTCAGGTCCTTCTGTCCTGATGGTATGGCAGAGATCTGACATTTATAGTTTTGATTTCTCAGATTCATAGAAGAGACTGTATCATGTACCTCTTAGTACTTGGGTTAGCTGTTTTCAATGTGACTCTGATAATGTGAATATGATAATAACTTTTCATAAGTATTTTAACAGTAGGTTTTTTATTCTCTAAGCTTTAAAAGAAGCAGGTGATGCTATCTCACCCCACCTCTTTTCTCCTCTTCTGTCAAGGATCCTTCTTGTTGATGGGACCGGGGCCTGTCTCAGCATTTTCTTTGGTCAGGAGAAAAGGTGGACAACAAGTAGTACCATTAAACTGCATTTTAGAAAACATGCTTTTTTCTTTTCTTCTTCAAATTAGTTAGCTGAATCACTCAGTCTCCATTTCTTACTGGTAAAATGAGAGGATTGAACTAGAACTCTGATTTTCTTCTGTGTGTGTGGGGGGGGAAGGAGTATGATACTGGACTCTTAGAAACACCCCAAATTCTGAAACCTAGCACATTACCCAAGTAATCTTTATGGAGTCTTGATAATATGTCTATGATATAATTCTTTCCTAATTTGAAGGGTCTGTCTTGTACTGAAGCTGAAACTCCAGTACTTCGGCCACCTCATGCGAAGAGTTGACTCATTGGAAAAGACCCTGATGCTGGGAGGGATTGGGGGCAGGAGGAGGAGGGGACGACAGAGGATGAGATGGCTGGATGGCATCACCGACTCGATGGGCATGAATTTGAGTTAACTCCGGGAGTCGGTGATGGACAGGGAGGCCTGGCGTGCTGCAATTCATGGGGTCGCAAAGAGTCGGACACGACTGAACGACTGAACTGAACTGAACTGACTGATCTGTCTTGTAAACCTCATATCTCCCAATATAAGGCATTTTTCAAAGTTGGCACCTAGAAAGAATGCAAGTGCAAAGAAAGTTGTCCAGGTTAAAGTGAAAGTGGAAGTCACTCAGTCGTGTCCGACTCTTTGACCCCATGGACTGTAGTCTGACAAGCTCCTCTGTCCATGAGATTTTCTAGGTAAGAATACTGGAGTGGGTTGCCATGCCCTCCTCCAGGGAATCTTCCAGACCCAGGGAAGGAACCCATGTTTCCCACACTGTAGGCAAATTTCTTTACCATCTGAGCCACCAGGGAAGCCCTGTTCGAGTTAAGGAAGGTATAAAATTATTGTGGCAGACAGCATTTAATTGGTTCTTAGAAGCTGTTAATGGATTTTGCTGCATATATTGTTGGTAGCATTCACATATTTCAACTACAGATCATCAATAACCTAATGATAATGAAATATAATGATTTATATAATGCTAAGTTAAGAGATATACCTTACTTCAGTGGCTTTGTTTGCATTTTTCTGTGGTATTTACAGCAATCTTCCTCTGACTTTCAGGACATCAAGTGGTCTTGAGTGCAAACCTGTACTTTATAATCTCTAAAAGAGAGGGACTATGTTTTAAGAGCAAAAAATTTCCCCCAAAGTCTCAGTGCATTTTGTTGATAAGAATTTTATTCTTGCACAGTTCAAAACTAATTCCAGTTTCCATAAGAATGCCCTGTGCTGATTGGCTTAGTTCTGAGTTCCTGAAATCATTTATTGGAAAAGGGAAAGGGATTTCTCTGTAATCATGCGCTACTCTACAACTGCTGCTGGAGCCGGTTTTTCGTGAGCTTTATGGATGACATGAGGAAGGAATCGATCCCTGAACAAAGCCAATATTCTTTTAGAAAAAGGGAATGGGACTAAGTCCAGGGCAGGAACCTAACGACATGCCCTATAGTTCACTTTTCACTCCCAGACCCCTCTCATACATGTCCTTAACTAAAATTTGCCCTTCAACAAGACACCCTCACCACTTCTCCAAACAGGGACATTTCAATACCTCATTCAGTTCCAAGGCCAGTTCTTCTTTCTCCGGTCTGATGGGACCCCTCTCAGTCTTGCAATCTTAGTCAGTGTACTTGACAGCAAGTGAGTTTTACCACTGAGAATGTTTCCTTTTTCTTGTCTTCCATGGCACATCTGGGTGGCCTTTGGGAAGGACTGTCCATTGGGAACTGCAGCTTCTAGTAACTCTCCCACAGTGGATGGGAGGCCGCCTCAGAGCAGTGGTTTTCGGTGTGGTCTCTGGACCAGAAGCACAAGTATGACCTAGAGAGCAAATTCTTAGGTGTCACCCCAGACCTACTGAGTCAGAATAGGGCCACCAGCAACCCGTCTGTTGACAGCACTTTCTAGAGCTCTGGACCTACTCTCGAGTTTCCGAGCCGTTGACATAGACATTTAGCAGGTTTTATGGTTTCTTTGGCAGATTAGCTCCCGTAAAACCCAAGTAGACTACTGGTCGATTTGTGGTCACTTCCCATTCTAGGTACCCAGACTTGTTCTTCTTGAGCCTGTTAGAACCTGAAGCCTCCACCCAGGCCCGGGGACCTTAATTTAAAGGCCATTGCCCTATCTTGGCCTCTGCTTGCTCCTTACCCTTAGGCTGCATTTCAAATACATTTTCACAATGAAGTGTATTGTCGTCTTTGTTAGTCTAGGGCAAGGCCTATTAGCTGGAGGTGCTCTGGAAAGGACAGCTGTGGGGGCGGGAGTTAGGTGTCTTCTAGGCTGCAGTCTCCTGTCCTGTGGAATCTGACTTCCCAGACTGTTTCATAAACCTTAGTTTGGCTTTCACAACTTACCTTTTTGTTTGCTTGGAGTCTGCATAAGGCCAGACTTTTAGGTTATTTGGGTTTTAGATGCAGAGAGAGCCTCTTGTAGCAAAGATCTGTTGTTTCCCCTCTCTGCTTTTAGCCTCATCATTTTTGGGTTGCCTCTCAAAAAAGGCTGAGAGAGAGAGAACGCTTGTGTCCTTCAAATTAACCCTCTTCCTTGCCCTCCTTCCTTCTTCTGAGCATTGGAGCAATAGCCTGTGGGTTCCAGCTTTGACCTCCTTTTCCTCCTGTGTAATGGAAAGGTAATATTGCCCACACATGCACTGTTGAGTTGTGAATTGACTGAGTACCTGGTGTCATTTGTTTGGAAATGGCAGTGGGAAAAGGTTTCAAGTGAATCAAACTGATGATTGTGTCTCAGTTCAGTTCGGTCACTCATTCATGTCTGACTCTTTGCGACCCCATGGACCGCAGGCCTTCTTTCATCCAGGCGTCCCTGTCCATCACCTACTCCCAGGGTTTACTCAACTCATGTCCATTGAGTTGGTGATGCCATCCAACCATCTCATCCTCTGTCATCCCCTTCTCCTCCTGCCTTCAATCTTTCCTAGCATCAGGGTCTTTTCAAATGAGTCAGTTCTTCATATCAGGTGGCAAAGTACTGAAGTTTCAGCTTCAACATCAGTCCTTCCAATGAACATTCAGGACTGATCTCTTTTAGGATGGACTGGTTGGATCTCCTTGCAGTCCAAAGGACTCTCAAGAGTCTTCTCCAACACCACAGTTCAAAAGCATCAATTCTTCAACCCTTAGCTTTCTTTTTATAGTCCAACTCTCACATCCATACATGACCACTGGAAAAAACCGTAGCTTTGACTAGACAGACCTTTGTTGGCAAAGTAATGTCTCTTGTGTTTCAAAGGCTATTTAATTTGCTGAATTTTGCTCATTAGCTCACTGTACATGTAATTAATTTGCATGTTATGCAAATATTTTCTCTTAGAAATAAAAAGGCAGCACCACCAAGGCAATCATAGCTAGAAACTCAGCTTAAACTTACCTTCTGTGGTGAATTGAATGACTTTACAGGAAGAAAGAAATAGACGCTCCTGCTCCTGTAGCACATTGCAGTGGGGGATGCCTGGCAGGCTAAGGAGTAGTGACTTTGCAGGGTCTGCAGCTGTTCTAGGTTAACATTAGTCTAGCTTACAAGCTACTTTTCTTGAAATTTAAATGCCATAAGATATTGATATTTGATCATGGATATCAGAACATTAATGGGATCTTGTCTGTTAATCTAGCTAGTTTTGACTATGTATCTTGAAGTCAGATGATCTAGGGGTTCTTAAGTTCAAATCCCAGCCATACCACTCATTAGCAGCCTTTAAAAAAAGAACTCACTGGACTATAGTTGCTTTACAATGTTGCCAGTTTCTGCTGTATGGCAAAGTGAGTCAGCTGTACATACACATGTGTATCCCTTCTCTTTTGGGTGTCCTTCCCATCTAGGTCACCACAGAGCATTGAGCAGCGTTCCCTGTGCTTGATTCTCATTAGCCATCCATTTTACACACACCTGGTCTCATTCAACCTGTTTTTTCATGTGTGAAAGAAGGTCAATAAAAACATGAACCTCACTAAGTTGCTGTAAGGACTGAAAGTGATTTTTTGTTTAGTCACTAAGTTTTGTCTGACCCCATGGACTGTAGCCCACCAGGCTCCTCTATCCATGGGATTTCCCAGGCCAGAATGGGTTGCCCTTTCCTTCTCCAGGGGATCTTCCCAGACTGGGGTTCAAACGCGCATCTCCTGCATTGGCAGTCGGATTCTTTAACACTGAGCCACCAGGGAAGCCCAATAAAGTGATTTAATACGTGTAAAGTGCTTAAAATAGTACCTCACACACAGTAAACATTGTGCCCCTATTAGCTTACTCTTTATTATTATGATAGCAGTAGTGTTTTGTTTTTAAGAATCTGTAGTTGAAAGATTATTTCTTTATAAACTGTATACAAATTGTACAGTTTTTTTTCCTATTTATTTTTATTCATTGGAGGCTGATTACTTTACAATATTGTAGTGGTTTTTGCCATACATTGACATGAATCAGCCATGGATTTACATGTGTTCCCCATCCCGATCCCCCCTCCCGCCTCCCTCTCCATCCCATCCCTCTGGGTCTTCCCAGTGCACCAGCCCTGAGCACCTGTCTCATGCATCCAACCTGGGCTGGTGATCTGTTTCACCCTTGATAGTATACTTGTTTCAATGCTATTCTCTCAGAACATCCCACCCTCGCCTTCTCCCACAGAGTCTAAAAGTCTGTTCTGTACATCTGTGTCTCTTTTTCTATTTTGCATATAGGGTTATCATTACCATCTTTTTAAATTCCATATATATGCGTTAGTATACTGTATTGGTCTTTATCTTTCTGGCTTACTTCACTCTCTATAATGGGCTCCATTTCATCCATCTCATTAGAACTGATTCAAATTAATTCTTTTTAATGGCTGAGTAATATTCCATGGTGTATATGTACCACAGCTTCCTTATCCATTCGTCTGCTGATGGGCATCTAGGTTGCTTCCATGTCCTGGCTATTATAGACAGTGCTGTGATGAACATTGGGGTAAATGTGTCTCTTTCAGATCTGGTTTCCTCGGTGTGTATGCCAAGGAGTGGGATTGCTGCGTCACATGGCAGTTCTATTTCCAGTTTTTTAAGGAATCTCCACACTGTTCTCCATAGCGGCTGTACTAGTTTGCATTCCCACCAGCAGTGTAAGAGGGTTCCCTTTTCTCCACACCCTCTCCAGCATTTATTGCTTGTAGACTTTTGGATAGCAGCCATCCTGACTGGCGTGTAATGGTACCTCATTGAGGTTTTGATTTGCATTTCTCTGATAATGAGTGATGTTGAGCATCTTTTCATGTGTTTGTTAGCCATCTGTATGTCTTCTTTAGAGAAATGTCTGTTTAGATCTTTGGCCCATTTTTTGATTGGGTCATTTGTTTTTCTGGAATTGAGCTTCAGGAGTTGCTTGTATATTTTTGAG
This sequence comes from Dama dama, assembly GCF_033118175.1. Classification (NCBI taxonomy): domain Eukaryota; kingdom Metazoa; phylum Chordata; class Mammalia; order Artiodactyla; family Cervidae; genus Dama; species Dama dama. The sequence goes on along the minus strand of NC_083687.1, from coordinate 39,174,028 downwards.
ATTAATCCTTTGTCTGTTTCTTCATTTGCTATTATTTTCTCCCAATCTGAGGGCTGTCTTTTCACCTTCCTTATAGTTTCCTTTGTTGTGCAAAAGCTTTTAAGTTTCATTAGGTCCCATTTGTTTATTTTTGCTTTTATTTCCAATATTCTGGGAGGTGGATCATAGAGGATCCTGCTGTAAATTGTACAGTTTTAAAATGCAATAAAATAGTATTAGGTTGGAAATAGAGATATTGGGAAATATTGTGAGGCTTTTAACACATATTAGCAGATTTGTCTTCAGAAAAGTTAGACCAATTTGCACCCTTATCAGCAACCTTTGAGAACCCTGGAAATGGAATTACCAAGACAAATTAGAATGATTTTATTTTGAAAAATCTGAAAATGAACTGATTTCCCCTATTTTATCTAGAAGAAAAGTTGAATAGGAGATACTGAAATTTTCCAGTAGGATCTGTTGAAAGCCAAAAAAAAAAAACCAAACAGAAGGTAAAACATCTACTCTGGAGAGACTAATAAATAGCATTTCCTATCATTTGTTTTATATTCTCTGGAAGTTGTGGGCACTCAGCTACCTGGTCTGATCTCCAAAATTTGGGTAAACGTTTTTACCCAAGCATGATTCTTTAGAAAGGATTAAATTCTGTATTTAATTGGGATAGCTTTTATCAGTCCTCTCCCTGTCCCACAAAAAGGGAAGAAAAAGAACTTTTTGGGGATCACTAGGGGTTCTTGCAGTTGTTCAAGGAAATAGGTGTAATATGTATGAAGGAGGAGAACACTGTACACAAAACAAACCTTTGTGCAGCTGAGACTTGAGTGCAGACAACGTTTTGGAGGTTTTGGTGTTTTGCTTCATGGGCAGCAACTTTACATTAGGGACCTGCTGGTCCCCTCATTTTATCGTTGATATGTGCTATTTTGTCTTGGGCCTGCTTTAGGTATAATTGCCAAATGGAAGAAATAGGTAGCTGGATTTTACTCATTCAGTTATTTTAATTCTAATTAGAATTGTACTTCTCAAATTTGGAGGTTTTGTTGAAGTTAAAATGGTGGGTAATTGCATAAATGCTTAGGTGTTACTTTTACATTTCAATTTAAAACACCTCCTCTTCATTATGTAATTGCACCATTATTTGGCCCAAACTATTTTCCTACACAGGTTAGAAAATTATCTGAGTTTAGCCTTCTAGTTTTAAACACAGTTGGAATATAAGATTTTTTTTTTTTCTTTCTGCAGAATGTTTAGACCCATGTTGGAGCAATACCTTTTATCCTAGGCACCAAAATATGGTACCTGTTATATGTTATAGAATTCATTCCTGCTAGTATTTTCTGTGAGACTTGACCCTGGCAGATGTCTGCCTCCAGAGCCACTGAGGAAGCAAAAACAATAGCTCTTCGCTGATACTCTTACTTTTTAAGAGATTTTGGGGTCAATTATTCAGGTTTTTATTCTCTTGGTGTAATTAGTGTGCGATTCATCAAACTTTGAGGAGATTAACCCTTAGATAAGTGTTGCTGGAGATTACTTCTCATATGTTATTCATTAGAATACTTGGAAGTGAAGCTTCAGTTTTCCTTAATAGCAGATAACGTTAGCAATATGTTAACTGTTAAGCCACAAGAAGTAAATTGTTATTTCTAATATCACCAAGTAAATTTGGCCTCAACTCAGGCATATAAAAACAGTACCACTTTTTACAAATGCATATGCCTTGGTTCCGTTCTTGTAGATTCTGATTCAGTATGTTTGGAAAGGGGACCAGTTGTCTCTATCTAAAAAAAAAAAAAAAAAAATCAAAACAAACTCAGAGATGCAGTGAATATTTAGGAGTGAAAGTGGCAGAACTCTCTGTGTGTATGTCTGTATACTTGCACATCTGTGCTTTACATATAGGTATATATCTACTTGATTATATTACCTTAAAAAGAGTATTCATTACTGCTTTTTTGACCTTATCATATATATATATGATTTACACACACTTTGTAAGTAAAGTGCCTTATTACTCTGTTAGCAGATAAATAGTTGCCATCAGAGTCCCTGTTTCTTTTTCAGCATGGACATATATAAGTTAATTCACATCTTCTGCACATAGTCACTTTGGCCAATCGGGTGTTTTTGCTTCACTAGTCAATATTACTTGATGACTACAGCTATCTCCACTGAGAGAAAGAGAGATAATCACTTAACCTTAGTTGTTTGTACTGCTGTTATTGTTCTATAAAATTAAAAATAACAATCAGATGGAATAAAAGAATATTTTGGAAAAGTATGTGCTTTATGAATGTCAGGATTTCCTCATCTTTCACCATGCTGTTTTGGTAAATACATTCAGAAAACAGTTGTTGCTGTTATGGGTGTGGAACTGTATCCCCCAAGGAGTAAGCCACTAGCTACAAATAGAACACATTTGGAAATCCAACTGGTGATTTTTATTGTTGCTTATGAATTATATTCTATGTTTGTATCAGTTGGCATGTTATTTGATTTAGGCTAATATTCAGTAAAAATCATCTTTTTTTCTGCTTTTTTCACCTATCCATCTTCAATTCTAAAGGCTATCATTGACCAAAGAAGGCATGCAAATGGCCAAAAAACACATGAAAAGATGCTCAGCATCACTAATTATCAGAGAAATGTGAGTCAAAACCATAATGCGGTATCACCTAACACCGATCAGAGTGGCCATCATCAAAAAGTCTACAGTCAGTGCTGGAGAGGTTGTGGAGAAAAGGGAACCCTCCTATACTGTTGTTGGGAATGTAAATTGTTACATCTACTATGGAGAACAGTATCTATGTTCCTCAAAAAACTAAAAATAGAACTACCAATTCTTTGCAGTATAGCTCTGAACTGGAATTGCTGGATCATATGGTAATTCTACTTTTACTTTTCTGAGGAAGCACCATACTGTTTTCCACAGTGGCTGTACCATTTTACATTTCCACCAGTGCCCAGGGATCCTGGTTTCTCCACACAGTCTCCAACACTTGTTTTTTGGATTTGTTTTGTATTTTGGTAGTAGCCATCTTAATTGGTGTGAATTAGTATTTCACTGGAGTTTTGACTTTTATTTCTCTAGTGATTTGAGTATCTTGTCATGTCCTTCTTTTGGTCATTCATAGGGCTTCCTTGGTAGCTCAGCTGGTAAAGAACCTGCCTGCGATGCGGGAGACCCTGGTTTGATTCCTGGATCGGGAAGTTCCCCTGGAGATGGGATAGGCTATCCATTGTGGTGTTCTTGGGCTTCCCTGGTGCCTCCAATGGTAAAGAATCCACCTGCAATGCAGGAGAGCTGGGTTTCAGTCCTCAGTTGGGAAGATCCCCTGGGGGAGAGCATGGTGGTCCACTTCAGTATTCTTGCCTGGAGAACCCCCCTGGCAGGCTACAGTCCATGCGGTTGCGGAGAGTTGAGCACAGCTGAGTGAGTAAGCACAGGCATTAGTCATTTATGTATCTTCTCTGGAGAAATGTCTGTTCCAGTCCTTTGCGCATTTTTGAATTGGGTTGTTGCTTTTGTTTTTACTGAGGTTTTTAAGTTCTCTGCATATTCTGGACATTATCTTTTATCAGATATTTAGTTGGCAGATATTATCTCCAGTTCTGTGGGCTGCTCTTTTACTCTGTTGATAATGTCTTTTGATGCAAAAAATTAAGAACTTTTCCTGAAGTCCTTTGTCTGTTTTCTTACATTGTCTGTGTCTTTGATGTCGCATCCAAGAAATAATTGCCAAATCCAATGTTATGAAGCTTTTGTCCTTTGTTTTTTTTTCTAAGAAGTTTATTGTTTTAGGTCTTGCATATAGGTCCTTGATCCATTTGAGTTATTTTTTGCGTATCATTTCAGGTAAGGGTCCAACTTCACTTTTGCGTATGGATATCTAGTTTTCCGAGCATCATTTGTTGAAAAACTGATTTTTACTCTCTTGTCAAAATCTTTTGACCGTATACATGAGGGTTTATTTTGGGGCTGTCTATTTTATTCCACTATTTTACATGTCTGTCTATGTCAGTATCACCCTGTTTTAATGTAGCTTTATAGAACGTTTTGAAATCAGGAACTGTGAATCCTCCAGTCTTTCGTTTTGTTCAAGATTGTTTTGGCTGTTTGGGCTACCTTGATATTTTATATAAATTTTGGGATAGGTTTTTCTATTTCTGCAAAAAATGTCATTGGAGTCTTTTATTTTTTTTAATGGATTTGCATTGAATCTTTAGATCATTATGGATGACATTGACATTTTAATGATATTAGGTTTTCTAATCAAACATGAGGTCTAGTCACATTTATTTATGTTTTATTTATTATCTATGGGTAACATTGACATTTTAATGATATGAAGTTTTCTAATCTAAATTGATGTCTACATGTATTTTTGTGTTTTCAATTTCTTACAGCAGTGCTGTAGTTTTCAATGCAAAAGACTTTACAGCACTTTGGTTCAGTTAATTTGTAGGTTTTTTATTCTTTTTGATGTTATTGTAAATGGAATCATCTGCAGAGATCGTTTTACTTCTTTTTCCTAATTTCGATGTCCCTTCTTTCTTTTAGTTGCCTAATTGATCAGGCTAAAACTTTAAGTATTGTGTTGATTTGAAGTGGTGAAAGTAGGCATCCATGCCTTGTTGCTCATCTTAGAGGAGAAACTTTCAGTTTAATCACTGCACATGATGTTCTTTGTGAGTTTTTCATAGATGGGTTTTTTTTCATTATGTTGAGGAAGTTTCTGTTTCTAATGTGTTGATTGTTTTTATAGTGAGAAGATGTTGAATTCTGTCAAATGCTTTCTCTTCATCAACTGACATCATGTTTTTTTTCCTCTTTCATTCTGTTGATATAACATACTATGTTGATCAGTTCACATTGTTGAAACATCCTTGCATTTCAGCAATAAATCCCAGTTGGTTGTACTATATAATTCTTGTAATGTGCTGAATTCTGTTTCCTAGCATCTTGTTTATTGAGGATGTTCACACGGGATTTCCTTCTCCTTTTCTGTGATTTCCTTCTCTTTCAGTGGCTTTCTATGACTTGAGCATTAAGGTAATTTTGCTCTCAGAATGAGTTGGAAAATATTCCCTTTTCTTCAGTTTTCGGAAAAGCTAGAGAGGAATGAATTATTATTAGTGCTTCTCTAAATGTTTGATAGAATTCACCAGTGAAGTAATCAGCTTCAAAGCTTTTATGTGTTGAGTGATTTTTGATTACTGATTCAAGCTCTGAACTAGTTACAGATATATTCACATTTACTCTTTCTTCCTGATTTAGTCTGGATATGTATGTGCTTAGTCATGTCTGACTTTTTGCACCCTGTGGACTGTAACCTGCCAGGCTCCTCTGTCCATGGGATTCTCCAGGCAAGAATACTGCAGTGGTTTGCCATATCCTCCTTCAGGGGATCTTCCAAACCAGGGATCGAACCCAGGTTTCCTGCATTGCAAGCAGATCTTCACTGTCTGAGCCACCAGGGAAGCCTATTTGGTCTGAATAGTTTTTTTTTATTTTCAGATATCTGTTCATATCAACTGGGTCATTCAATTTGTTGGTGTACAATTGTTCATGTCACTCTTATAATCCTTTGAATATCTTTAGAGTTAGTAATAATGGCCCACTTTCATTTCTGATTATAATAATTAGGCTCTTCTTTTTTTTTTTTTTCTTTATCTAGATAAAGGTTTGTCATTTTTATTAATCTTTTTGAGGAATCAACTTCTGGTTTTGTTGATTTTTCTCTTTTTTCTCTTCTCTATCTTCTCTCAGATCTTTATTTTCTTCTTTCTTCTAGTCTTGATTTTAGTTTATTCTTCTTTTTCTGTTTACTTACATTGTAAAGTTGACTATCGATATGAGTTTGTTTTTTTTTTGATGTGTTTTTAGCTAGCTATGAAATTTCCCCATAGTACTCCTTTATCTGCATCCCATAAATTTTGGTGTGCAGTGCTTATTCTTGTTCATATCTAATTGTTTTCTAATTTCTCTTTTGTGGTTTCTTTTTTGATTCATAGGTTATTTACAAATGTGTTGTTTGATTTCCACAGTATTGTGAATTTTCCTCTCCTTTTTTGTTACTCACTTCTGACTTCATTCTCTTGTGATCTGAGAAGAAACTTTGATACCTGTCTTTTATTTTATTTTATTTTATTTTTTATTTATTTTTTTTTAACCTGTCTTTTAAAATATTTGGAGTCTTAACTTTCAGTCTAACATCTGGTCTGTCCTGGAGAATGTCCCATGTTTATTCTGTTGTCATTGGGCAATTTGCATTCAGATCTCCCCCTGGAAGTTGCTAGCCATCAGAAGACTCCAGAATTCCAAAGTAGTTACATCAGACAGATTCTGCCAGTGCAGTTGTTGTCTAGGTGGGGAGACAGATTCCTAGAGCTTTCCACTCTGCCATCTCACCGTAATCCTCCCCAACAATCATATATTCTTACCTAGAGTAACTTATTGTATTTTATGAGATGTAGAGTACAATCCATGATACAGGAATTTCCGATAACGATTGCATCTTTCACTTGGCCATCTGTGCAAATTTGGACAAATTCTTTAATCCTTTTCAGCCTCAGTTTCCTGTATGAAAGTTAGGAAAAATGATACTTACACCAAGATTGTTGCAAGGATAAATGAAACAATTAGTATAAAATTATTGTGTAGCTGAGTGCCTGGCAAGCATTCCACTGCCGTCTTTTACTCTTACTAGCACTTCCCCACCCCAGATGCTTTTAAAGCTTGTGTTGACTTTTATGGAGATTGATTGATGTTGATGATAAAGATATCTTTCAGGTAAAGGAAATGAGAAATAAGGAAACAGAGTTTAAATACATTGACACAACTCCTTGAAGCAAAGGATGTAGCACAGCAGTTAATGGGAGTAGGATAAGGAAAAACTGTAGTTGCAGTTGTTATTTAATTTAATACAAATAGAAGAAAGGTTAGCAGCTGTGCTCCCCGACCCTTCTATCCCAACCCCTGCAATTGCAAAGGGCACAATTATAGTTAAAGACAGAAGCAACAGTTATTACAATGAAATTTTGGAGTAGGACATTGAGATTGGATATGGAGGCAGGAACTCAAGTGGAGAGATTTGTTCCATGGGAGGAGCCCTGGCCATTCGTTCAGTTCAGCCGCTCAGTCGTGTCCAACTCTTCACGACCCCATGGACTGTAGGCCTTCTTTCATCTAGGCCTCCCTGCCCATCACCAACTCCCAGAGCCTACTCAAATCTCATGTCCGTTGTGTCAGTGATGCCATCCAACCATCTCATCCTCTGTCGTCCCCTTCTCCTCCTGCCTTCAGTCTTTCCCAGCATCAGGGTCTTTTCCAATGAGTTGGTTCTTCACATCAGGTGGCCAAAGTATTGGAGTTTCAGCTTCAGCATCAGTCCTTCCAATGAATATTCAGGATTGATTTTCTTTGGGATTGAATGGTTTGATCTCCTTGCAGTCCAAGGGACTCTCAAGAGTCTTCTCCAACACCACAGTTCAAAAGTATCAATTCTTCAGTGCTCAGCTTTATTTATAGTCCAACTCTCACATCCATACCTGACTACTGGAAAAACCATAGCTTTGACTAGATGGACCTTTGTCGGTAAAGTAATGTCTCTGCTTTTTAATATGCTGTAGAGGTTAGTTATAGCTTTTCCAAGGAGCAAGTGTCTTTTAATTTCATGGCTTCAGTCACCATCTGCAGTGATATGGAGCCCCCCAAAATTAAGTCTCTGTTTCCATTTTTTACCCATCTATTTCCCATGAAATGATGGGACTGGATGCCATGATGTTAGTTTTCTTTTTTTCTTTTTTTTTATTTATTTTTTCAGTGGGTTTTGTCATACATTGATATGAGGTTAGTTTTCTGAATGTTGAGTTTTAAGCCAACTTTTTCACTCTCCTCTTTCACTTTCATCAAGAGGCTCTTTAGTTCTTCTTCACCTTCTGTCATAAGGGTGGTGTCATCTGCATATCTGAAGTTATTGATATTTCTCCCAGCAATCTTGATTCCAGCTTGTGCTTCATCCAGCCCAGCATTTCGCATGATGTACTCTGTATATAAGTTAAATAAGCAGGGTGACAATATACAGCCTTGATGTACTCCTTTCCCGGTTTGGAACCAGTCTATTGTTCTATGTCCATAGGAAGCTTAAAGAATTTAGGATATATTCTAGTTTTTCACGTATGTTATTTTTCCTTTGCTTGTTCAGGATTTTGTTCTTGGCAAACAAATTATCATTTGAAGCTCCAATCAGATTTTGCTGATAAAGAGTATCTTTGGATTTGTTTAAAAGATCAAAAAGTTTGTAATTTTCCTGGAAGTACTCTTGAATACTTTAAAAACCATGATGAGGGTTCACAATAGACTATATTTAACAATCAAGTCTGGCGCAGCCTGCAGGGTTTCTGTTTGTTGAGCTTTTGTTTTTTCTTTGCTTCATGAGGGTTCCATATGGAAAGCCACAACATGATTTCTCCAAGGTTTTGGTCTACAAAGGACTTATTTTGTAAAATTTGAAGCTTTGAGAAAGATGATGCTCTGTCAACTGATTAAAAATAAATAAGGATTAGAGTATGTGAATGACACAGAAAGTTAGTTTGAAGTGTTAATGCTATTGTTAAAAACAATAGTTTTCGCATATTTAAAATCATCTTTGTCTGGAAGCAGAGACAGAATCCTCAGTCACATAATTTTTTCTCCCCTTAAAAAAAGAGATATCAGTATGGGTGAATTTTTAAAAGTATAACTCTGATTTTTAAGTCATTCTAAAGCTTGTGATATCAGAAGATGCTCCTTAGGAGAAAAAGCCTAGTGTATCAAAACTTTTAATTTTCATTCACTCTATGTGGTTTAGGTATCAAATTAGCATGTTATGCATTTGAACCCTTTGAAATATTTTTTTCATAATTTTAAAATTGTGGAAATTCATTATTTTGTTTCATTTCTATAATGTAAAACTATTCTACCACAGATGTCTTTCAAGATGTAAGTTATCCTGCTAAATTAAATGCCTGGTCTGCCTCTGCCTTCACTGAGGTTTTCAGTTATTTCTTGGCGTGTGGCCATCTAACAACCTGCACAAAGATGGGTAGGCGGAGTGTGCTAGCTTTACCCTTCTGTGACAACAGGGTATGTCTGTTCAGGATTTTGCTTCTTCCTTACAGTTCAACAGCCATCTCTTTTTGGTTTTGGCTTTCAACAGTCAACCCTCAAAGATCTTTTGTTTTCTGACAGTTAAAGAAACAGGCTCAGTGTTCTTACTCTTTTTTTTTTTTTAGTGTTCTTACTCTTAAACAATTACTTAATTGTTTACAGATAACTGAAACTACGAAAGGTTTCTGTGATGAATCTCTTTTGTTGGAGGCTTATGTGTGGAAATGATTGGTCATCATAATTCCTGGTGATTGAGAAGATTGTTTTTAAACCAAAGAGCCTCAAAAAGCTCACTCTTTTCTGATTTTCATTGGCTGTTTTTCTTGTGTATTGTAACAAACCTCTCTCCTTTTTAAATGTAAGATGTAGCAGACTTAGTGCTTGATTAGTGCTGTTTTAACATGCTTAAGAAATACTCTCCATAGAAATTTTCACTTTATTTAAATAATAATAGGTATTATTGTGGTAACTGCAGATAGGGATGAACCTATCTTATACAGTGGAGAGTTTAGAATGTCAAAAATGCATCACATCAACAAGTCTAACCTGGAGGGAGCAGCTTAGTAAAGAATATTTTGAATTCTTAATGTAACATTTATACTTACTGCCTTGTTTTGATTATTATAAATGTTTCCGAGTATCAGTCACCTTGTTTTATTTAAAACAAGTGCATTTAGTACATTTTCCTGATTGGTTTTCCCCGGGGAGTGCATTCCTACCTTTATTAAGTGAGCCAGTGGGAAAACATGATTTGGTTTCCATAGTTGATTGAAGTCAACCTATCAGCAACACATCAGTTCCAGAGGTCAGGTATTCCTGGAACATGATGGTGCATAATGATTTCCTTACAGAATTGTTGAGCATGGTCACAGTGAACAACCACTGTCCGGTACTTACTGATCACTTAACTAGGTGCCAGCAGTATTCCAAGTGTTTTATTTGTGTTAATTCATTTATATTATATATACTTAAGTTGCATTTTTCCCTTCTGTTTTCCTCCCCCCCCCCCGCCCCCAGGCTAGTGTCCCTTAAGAAAGTTATTTCTAAGAAATAGCCCAAGTTAGAAATAGTATCAGCTTTTGTTGAGATTGTCTAATTTATGGAGGTCTGCATTGGGAGTAGGAGAAATAAGAGAATGGGTCAGGAAAAATAGATCAGGGGAAGTAGTATCAGGGGGTAGAGAGCATTTTCCCTGGAAGGGTGTTGGTTCAACTTGAGTGAATGGCAGAGGGATCCTGGATGGATGAATATGGGGTGTGCTGCATCGAGACCATCATGGAGCCACTGGCGAGAGGGGCAGAGAGAGCACTCAGCTTGTAGGACCTTAGCTGTAGAATTTAAAAGCCATGGCAAGACCAAGAGAGTGACGCATTGTGCCACAGAGCAGCTGTAAGGTGAAAATAGAACTCTTATAAACAACAAGGGTGAAATAACTAGTTTGGGCCAGTGGACGGACAGGAAGCCTAGCCTGAAATTTCCAAAGAATGAAAGAGAAACGGGTTTCAGACAAATAATTCCATACACAAGAGGACTTCGCTAGTGGCTCAGATGGTAAAGCGTCTGCTACAATGAGGGAGACCTGGATTTGAACCCTGGGTCGGGAAGATCCGCTGGAGAAGGAAATGGCAACCCACTTCAGTACTGTTGCTTGGAAAATCCCTTGGACGGAGGAGCCTGGCAGGCTATAGTCCACAGGGTCGCAAAGAGTTGGACACAACGGAGTGACTTCACTTTTATTTTTCCATATACAAGATGATGAGTACCAGCTGTGTCTTTGAATATCCGTGCTGCATCACTTTACATCTCATGTCAGATGATTGCTTATTATATCTTATCTGCATTTGTGTGTTAGGTATTGATGGGCTTCCCAGGTGGCACTAATGGTAAAACCCACCTGCCAATGTGGGAGATGTAACAGATGAGGGTCTGATCCCTGGATCAGGAAGCTCCCCTGGAGGAGGTCATGGCAGTCCATTCCTATATTATTGCCTGGAGAGTCCCATGGACAGAGGCGCCTGGGGGTCTACAGTCCATAGGGTTGCAAAGAGTTGGACACGACTAAAGCAACTTAGCGCGCACACACAAGATATTTGATACACATTTACCCTGGGGAGGCAGCTTGTTATGGCAATAGGAGGGAATTTGAAATCTGATGGACTTGTGTTTTGAATTTTAGTTGTTAGATGTCTTGAACAAGCCACTTATCTGACTCTGCTCCCCCTGCACTGCCACCACAGTTTCACTGAGATTATAATTGACATATAATATTGTATGAGCTTAAGACATAAAGCATAAATATTTGATACATGTATATATTGGGAAATGTTTGCCACATTAAGTTAATATTCCTCCTTTTATATAATTACAGATTTTTCTTGTAATGAGAACTTCTCAATTCTCTTTTCTTACTGCTGTTCAGATATACAATACAGTATTGGTAACTATAGTCATCATGCTGTACATTACACCCCCAGAATTTATTTTATAACTAGAAGTTTGTACCTTTAAGCCACCTTCACTCTTTTTCCCCACCTCTCACAAATCCCACCCTCTGGCAACCAACAGTCTTTTCTTTGTTTCTATGAAGTTGTTTTTTGTTTTGCTTTTGTTTGTTTGATTTTGAATTCCACGTAAAAATGAGATCATACAGTTTTTTTCATTCTCTGACTTATTTCACTTCACATAATGTCCTCAGGCTCCATTCATATTGGTGCAAATGGCAGTTTTTCCTTCTTTTAATGGCTAAGATATATCCCTTATATAAATATATCACATTTTCTTCATTCATGTATTTGTTGAAGAAACAGGTTGTTTTCCATGTTTGGCTGTTGTAGGTAATTCTGCAGTGAAAATGAGGTTGTGGGTACCTATTTGAGATAGTGATTTCATCTCCTTTGGAGATATACCCGGAAATGGAACTGCTGGATCATATTAATTCTATTTTTAATTTTTTGAGGAACGTCCATACTGTTTTTCATGCTAGCAATACCGATTTATATTCCCACCAGTAGTGCACAAGTTTCCTTTTGTCAGGTGTTGTTAACTCTTGGTTTTTTTGATAATAGCCATTCTAACAGGGGTGAGATGCTATGTCATTGTGGTTTTCATTTGCATTTCCTTGATAAATTAATAATCTTGAGTATCTTTTCCTGTGACTGTTGACCACTTGAATATTTTCTTTGGAGAAAAGTCTAGTCATAGTCTTCAGCCATCTTAATATTCAATTATTTATTGAGCTGTATGAGGATTTTTATATCTAGAATATTGACCCCTAATCGGATATTATGAATCCCTTATTATGGAAAAGGTCAGTTTTCATTCCAATCCCAAAGAAAGGCAGTGCCAAAGAATGCAGGAGGAAAAGGGGACATCAGAGGATGAGACGGTTGGATGGCATCACCGACTCAATGGACATGAGTTTGGGTACACTCCGGGAGTTGGTGATGGACAGGGAGGCTGGCATGCTGCAGTCCATGGGGTCGCAAAGAGTCTAACACAACTGGGCGACTAAGTGGAACGGAATTATGGAATAATAATCCTCTATTATGAATCACTTGTTTTGAATCAGATACGTGGTTTGCAAGTGTCTTCTCCCGTTCTGTCGTCTGCCTTCTCATCTCACTGGTTGGTTTCCTGTGCCGTGCAGAAGCTTCTTAGTCTGATGTAGTCCAGCTCGTTCATTTTTGCTTCTGTTATTTGTGCTTTGGGTGTCACATCCGAAAATAAAATCGTTGCTCAGAACAATGTCAAGGGACTTTTCCCATGTGTTTTCTCCTAGGAGTTTCTGGTTTTTACATTTAATTTTAATTGTAATTTATATGGTTTCTGATTTTATATCTGAGTCTTTAATTCATTTTCTATTAATTCTTCTCAGTGATATAATAAGTGTTTTTGCAAGTGAATATTCAATTTTCCCAGCACCATTTGTTGAATAGACTGTCTTTTCTGTATTGAGTATTTATTCTTGGCTGTTTTGTCAAATGTTAGTTGACTGTATAGTCATGAGTTTATTCCTAGACTCGCAATTCTTTTACATTAGCCTATATGCCTGTTTTTTTCACTAGCACCTACTATTTTGATTACTGTAGCTTAGTAATATAGCTTGAAATTAGGTATTGAGCTGCCTTTGGCTTTGCTCTTTTTAAAAATTTTTCTTTCATCAATGTGTTTAACTTTTCATTCTGCAGATCTTTAACCTTCTTGGTTAAATTTATTCCTAGTTATTTCATTGTTTTTGATGCTGCTGTAAATGGGAGCATGATTTAGTCTTGGTGGGCTGCGAAACATAGAAACATAGAAACCTCTATGTTTCTAGGAGGTTTTATTTATTCTAGGTTGTTTAGTTGGTGTGTAGTTGTTGCCACAGTAGTATCTGATGCTCCTTTGTTTTTCTATGGAATCAACTGTATTACCTAACTTTTTCAAAGCATCTGTAAGATGGAGACAGTAACACCCAATCTGAGAAGAGTTAAATGGGATAATGTATGTACAGTGTCTAGAAACATGCCTGGTGCTCAGTCTGGGCTAAACAAAAGGAAGTTAGTCTTCCACAGTGTGAAAGTGAAAGTCGCTCAGTTGTGTCCGACTCTTTGCAACCCCATGGTCTCTACAGTCCATGGACTTCTCCAGGCCAGAATACTGGAGTGGGTAGCCTTTCCCTTCTCCAGGGGATCTTCCCAACCCAGGGATCGAACCCAGATCTCCCGCATTGCAGGCGGATTCTTGACCCGCTGAGGCACAAGGGAAGCCCTAGTCTTCCAAGGAGAAGTTTTAAAAAAAGCTTACTTTTTTTCCTTATTATGGAACACATGAAAGTTCAAAAGAGAAGACATGTAGCAGGGGGGACCAGAGCCTGTGTTCGTATGAGAGACCACAGTTTGCGTGTGTGCGTAAATGGCTTAGAAAGAAGGGATGTTAGATTTTTAAGAGTATGTAATCAGTTAAACAGTTACAAATCCTTGCCAAAACAAATGTGTTGTTTTACTCAAGAGTTCCCTGCAAAAATAATTATAAATTAAGCATTACATTGTTGCCTCCTGATTTATATGATTCATATGTATTTTTAAATTATATATTGACAAAATGACACATTGGCCACTTGTAATTATTAGAAGTTTAATTTTTCTCAGTTTGAAATTTTAAAGCATTTTCTTAGTGATAGTCTTTAAAAACCTTGCTATTTATTATAGCAGTTGAATCTTTGAAGAGATGTTATTCTTTGTTTTGTTCAGTGTTGCTGAGACTTATATTTTTGGCAAAAGGATATTTTATTATGTGCAATGGTTTTTTTAATATAATAAAATGTATTTAAACTATTTTTAAATTATAAGAGTAGAACCAACATTTTCATTATTAAAAGACAATTCTTTATCATCTCTTTATGTATTTTGGGAGATAATTCTATTTTTTAATTTTTTAAAACTAATGTTGTCATTCGGTTTCTTTGACTAATATAATCCCAAAGAGCATTCATTGGACCTGTTTTAATATTTCTTTCTGATTTTGAAGAGTTAAAGATATTATCTGAAGATTACTAAGAATGTATTTTCTTATGAGAATTCTATGTTGCTGATTTATTCTTTAGTTAAAAGTTAAAACTTTTTCATTTATGAATAATGCAGTATATATAAGTGATACTAAAATTTTAGTTTTATAATTGCCAAATAAATTCCATTGGTTTAAAAATCAGGAATTTTTTTTTTCTTTTGAGTGACCATTTTAAGCATTTATAAATTTTGTTCCATATTAATGTGTGGATTTGAAGTTAATATTATGTGGTTTGTACAACCATTCTTGAATAGTTGAAACTTAAAAGAATTACAAATTGCAGATTTCTGTGCCTGGTGGAAATAAAATAAATATGAAGTTTGGTAGATACTCATTTTTCATATCTCTAATATAAACTGGCAAATGATACTAAAACAGCAGTTTGGTGTATATTTTGGATATTTTCCCCCCGTGTTAAGTGTCTTTAAAAGTTTTAACTGTATTTATCGCTATCATTTGAACAGGTGTCTCAATGCTTGTACCTACTGCAAAACTAAACACGCCAGAGGAAATTTGGCCAGTTATCCGATTGATGAGTTAGTAGATAGAGCCAAACAGTCTTTTCAAGGTAAGAGTTTCTAGAATTCTGTGATTTCAGTCTCTTTAATAAATTTTAGTAGTCTTCTAAGTAAAACTTGACTTTAGGTTATGCTTGTTTAGCTTTCTGAAGAGTTTACAAATGTTTCAGCTTATCTAATAGAAGGTGGTGTCAGATTCAGGTTATGATATTTGCATGACTTTTCTTTCACACTCTTCTGTTTTCTTATGACTCTACGGTAGGTGACATACTTTGAAATTTATCACCTGTCTTTATATTTCATGGAAAAGACAAAAAAATAAAAATGAAAGCCATGACCTTCTGGTGTGTGTTAATTAGACTTCTGTGGAGTGAGTGAAATATCTTTTAAAGATTTCTGTCTCTTTCTTTGGTAATTTTTGGGCCATTTAGAAAACAGAACTAATAAGGATTATCAAGAGTCTTGGAAAGAGAAGGTGGATTTTACTTTGAGCAAGTAAAGATAACCCCTACTCATCCATAGGACTGTTGGAGCTGGGAAGATTGGTAATGGTATAGAGTCCTAAAAATGATTCTTTGTGTGGGTGGCCAGCTACTTCTGATTCATCACTTGCTGGAAAATGTCATTGCCTTGATATCTCTCAGCATACAGTAAGACATTTGCAACATGAATCACAATTGTGTTGACACATAACCATAAATTTCCTCTTTTGTCTTTGTTTATAGTATGTATATATAACATTGGTGTGTTTTTATAACCAACATGAGATAATCTATTGTCTCATAATCTTGTGGGTTAATACTTATCGACAATGTGCTTTTCCTTTTAGCAAGTAACTTAGAGTGCTACTTCCAGTACTTCACACGCCAAATCTCAGAAAGTATGTGTTACAAACACACGTATTTAGTCAAAAGCTTTTATCAACATGAATTTGAACTGTTCTTTAAAACAAAGAGAAAAATACTCTTGATTAATTCAACACTTCTGGACAATTTTTTTTTCTAACTTTATATCCTTAGCACAGTCCCGTTTTCTGTTCACATTCAACTTGTATTGAAAGAAATAAATGGAAACTCATTGACTCTTGTAGTTGTCCTGTTTCAGAACCAGCTGAATTGGCTAATCAGAGAAGTCTGAGTGGTTGTCTTTTCTGCAATATGGCTACTTTAAGGATTCTTTAGAAAGGGAATGAATTCGTACAGAAGCCTACTTTGTTTGAAAAATGATCCTTTGCTGGCATTCTTACTTGGTGTTTGTTTTTCTCTATATCTATTGAATAGCAGAGATATTAGAACTGTATGATCTATCCACTAACTCTGTGATTAGAAGGCATACAAATTACAAGTGGGTTTGCTGATTAAGATGAGTGACTCAAAGAATATATCAGAGGTTAACAGTGACTTAGTGGCTGTTTCTAGAGAAAGTATTAAAAGAGATTTATTTAATATTACTTTCATCATCATGATCAGATACATATGTGCTTGGTTAGTCCCGTTTCCCACCCCCCACCCCCCACACCCCGCCAATGAAATGTGTGCAGGACAATGTTTTTCTATTGTCTTGTTGATTGAAGGTTAATATTTGAACTGATGGGCTCAATGGGTTGATACATGGAACTGTTACTAAAATACCAAGGTCTTAACTTTCTAGGTAAGCTAGTGTGTTTAGGGAATTTTAAGTTGTGAGTATCTGATGCTCTTTGCCATAGGATAGTTTGAATTCACAGCGCTCTGCTGGGTTCCAGCCACGTGATCTGACAAAGGTACTTGATGTATACAAGTCATGGTTTTCTCATTACTATGACATGTAGTGTTGCTTGTTGTTTGAATTTGAGATAACTTACATGAAGTCATTGGTTGTGCCTTTATCATAAAGAAGGCATGTGACTTAAACTGGAGGAATTTAAAATAAATTGAAGAAGAGAAGTCTAATTTTTTTTTGAGAAGTCCAATTTTGAGTGAGAATATTGTAATATCTATAACATTAATGATTAGAACCATGAGACATTTTCTTTTACTTCTAAAATATGTTTTATGAAGAATGTCTTTACAGATAGGAACTATTGAGTATGACAGTCACCTTTTGCTTTCTCAGTTCGACAAATGCAAAATCATGTTAAGGATGGCCTTACAATTTCACAAGAGGAAATAGCAATCTATAAGCTCACAGTTTAAAGACATTGAGTTAGCAGCATCGTCTTTTGTTCTGCAACAAGCCTTGGTATCATAATGGTTGTATAGACTTCCTATGAGTTTTTAAAATTGCTGTGAGTTTTTAAATTGAAAAGAATAATTATGAAGTTAAATGTAATATTAGAAATAGCCCGTTTTTCTTCTTTGGTGACTCTTGCATATCTCATTCTTTAATAATTAAGAAATTAGTAATATTTAGAGGATAGAGCCCCTTAAATTCTACATTATTCCATTATTAAATTTTCCCATAATCAGTAATAAACATTATGGTTCTTTGAGAATTTAATTAGAAAAGTCTAAATATGCTGTCACTAAATTTTAGTGTTTTAAAGTTGTTATGTCAGTGCAAGTTAAATTTCCCAACTGAAAATTGCATTCCTTTTCTTACTTTTTCTTAAATTTTTAAATGACTATGTGTCACAAATACAAAATGGTTTTTAGAAAATCTCTATACCAGTTGTAGAATAAAGATTACATCCCTGGTTGCCTGTCATGTGATAGACTATACAATAAGGTAACAATTTCTTTCTGAATAGCATATTCATGGAACATTTTATATTCATAAACATTTATTTCTTAGACATCTAATGAGTGAAGAGACTAGTGCTAGCCCATAGGCAAGGGAACATTCAGAAGAGATTCTGAAATAATCATGAAATCATTCTGAATATAAAGTGGCTTCCTAAAGTACTAAAAATATGCTGACTATACATTCAGCTGCCAAGAATGGGAAAAGGAGCCCATTAACTTTTGAATGGATATCATTAAACAAACTTTATATCTTTTAATAGAAACTTTACCTTTTATGAAAAATATATATAGTTTATATTTTGTTGGTTTCCTAGCTTTTTTTTTTTTACATTTTCATTGACTATTTTAACCTTCTCATGTGTTTTTCATTTTTGTTTCAGTTCTGCATATGAGTGTGATATTTACCAGGTTAATTTCTGGGTATCATCTCTTTGTTCTAATAGACCGTTGGGAAACCTCCCACCCTCACTTCACCTGTGCTGAGCTTTAGGTTTTAAAAATTCCTAGCCATGACAGTCTTTGGGGACTGGGGTTTGACATGGTTGCATTTTAGATATCTGGAAAAACATGTCAAGCAATGACCAAGACTTTGTTGGGACCAGAATGAATTTACAAGCTAGTGTTTTCTAGGATATTTGTATTGATTTTTCTCCAGCAGCTAATCAATCAGTTTCAGTTGTATAAGTGATGGAGCAAACCTTTTTAAGTGTGCTGGGTGAGTGGTGTGGAAACAGCACCTTTCTCTGCTGTCTCTGGAATCAAAATGTAGAGATGATGGATGAGCTGTTTTCATAGCTCTGGTATGCTTTTCTAGATCTCATTTCTGTGTTGTTACTTTTTTTTCTTCCTCATAAATCTGAACAGCCCCCCACAAGATAAGTGGCAAAAACTGGTTATGGAAAGGTGAATAAATTAAGATGAAATATTCAGAGCAAGGAGAAAATTTCCTGATGCTTAGTAATTTAGAGGTCTATGTTGGAATTTGATGAATTCAGTTTTATTTCAAGACTTGCAAAGATACCATCTAATGTGTATGAGGTTAATTATGCAATGCAGCTGGAAAACATTACTTCCTGCCCTTTTGGATAGGAGAGAATATGAGCAACAATTGATTTTTCTGATGTATAAACTTGAAATTGTTGAGTTGTATGGTTTACATGAAGTCGCATTTGACTTATAACCTTTAGCAATTAATACTGTATATTGATTTTCATCTAAGATGAAAAAGAGACCAATAATTGCATCCTATTAATTTATATGGCAGTTGTTTAAATGTCTCTTTTATTCTTTTATCTTTTCATTTGTGCTGTGTTCAAACTGAGAAATCTATTTCTTCTGTAGGATTAATAACATTAATATATATATTTCTTATACATTGTCAACTTCCACAAAAGGATTTTAGGCAGGTTACATTAAAGGATTATATGTAATAGACCATAACAAAATAAAATCCTTTATATGAAATACTGTATTGTGTTTCAAAAGAGGAAAGATAATTATACCAACTCGTGAATCTTGGCTCTCACAAAGAGTAGGGGGTTAGGGTGATTTATATAATTTGATAATCAGTTTTTAATCAGAGAAATCCACATATCTCTAGACTGTAAATACTAGGAAGAGTTATTTGCTTACATCCTTTTCTAAGAGACATCGACAAATATAATAGAAATGCCTTTAGCCTGTAATGAGGAAATGGCAACCCACTCCAGTATTCTTGCCTTATGAATCTCTTGGATGGAAAAGCCTGTTGGGCTACAGTCCATGGGGGTCACAAAGAGTCAGACACGACTGAGTGATTTAGCACGGTGATGTATATAGAATTTCAAGATAGTCTCTCCATGGCCTTTTCTTCTGTTGACTGTTACAAAACCCCCCAATATAACATTAAACTGTGACTTTTAAAATAAATTTCAATGGCAGAGCTAAATAAATTTACGTAGTATGTATAACTTGATAGGAGGATCTGATACCTAAATAGCTGTTTGTCAGATATTCTGTTTAAATAAGCTGAGATTAATCACTTTGGTGTCAGAGAATGTTAGTAAAGGTTATCTACGGCAGACCAGAGTATAACTGACTTGGTTCTTGCCTCTTCAGACCTTTGAGTTTCTAAGTCAGTGGTGTTCAAAGTTTTCTTAGCAATAAAACAACTCTTTTTTCAAATGAAATTTGAAAAGTAAAAGCAGAATTGCCAGGATTGAAGGATTGAAGGTGGGGTCCTGTTTAATACGAGTCCTTTGCTGCTGAGGCCTTTCTTTCCTCAGAACATTTAGGATTCAGCCTGAACTGGCTGGTGTTGATTAATGTTTCTCTGCTCTATTCCTTAAATACACCAGTCCAGGGCTGGCAGATGTTTTCTTAAAGGGCCACATCATACGTGTTTTAGGCCCTGTGAGCTACAAGGTCTGTCACATCTGTTCATTTTTGTCCTTGTAGCATAAAACCAGCTACCTGTAGACATGAAAGAATGGGTGTGGCTGTGTTCGAATAAGGGTTTAGTGGTCAGCTTTGGGGAAAGGTAACTTAAATAAGATTATTGAGAACTATCTTATGGTCTCTAATATGCTAGCTAATACACATAAATTCATAAGCAAAGGATGTAGTCTCTAGGAACTAATATTCCTCTGGCATCGATTAGTATTATCAGTCTGGCTGTTCATTTTAGTCAGTTGGAAATTTTGTAAAACCAAAACCACACTGATGTCTGTGTCCCCTTGCTGACAACTGCATCATCATTTCTGTGGATTGGGAGGCCCTGCATTTTCTAAAATATAGATGATTCTAACCGTATAAGCCAGAGTTTTGAACTTGAATTGAGATCCACTGGTTTAGATGCTTTTTTTGGTTGAAGTTATTAAGTGAACTGACCCTCTCAATCTCTACTGAGAGGGACTGTGAGGAGGAAACCCTGGTTGATTAGTAAAGAATGAGTCAGGCTAGGGAGGGTGGCAGGGCAGAATGAAAAGTGAAAGTGAAGTCTCTCAGTCTTGTCTGACTCTTTGCGACCCTATGGATTGTAGCCTACCAGGCTCCTCTGTCCATGGGATTTTCCAGGCAAGAATACTGGAGTGGGTTGCCATTTCCTTCTCCCATAGTACTGTTCATTTGTAGATACCACCCTGCTGGTTAACGGCTGGCTTCAGAATCCCCTGATGGTGCTTACTTAGGTGAAGAGGTTCAATGATTTTTGTTTTCACTAGGTATCACAGAAGGGTCAGCTGGTATTTTACAAGTGTTTCCTGGGCTCTGTGGAAATCAGAAAGATGGAAAAGGCTTGTCTCTAAGGAGCTCCTCCTAATTCAGGGGGACAGAGTAGCCAGTTGGACTAATGAAAATTAAAGAACACAGAGCCAGGAAAGACAGTGTTCAGATGGCAAAAAACATTGAGCTTTTTTAACTTTGGATTTTGATCCATGATCTGTCTTCCCAGCTCCAGGCAGCCTTCACTGATCAGCCAAGCTTTCCCCTCGGAATCCCTCTCAATACTGAGTGCTGTTCACCACTGCTTAGTATTCTAGATAAACTCTGCTTGCCATTCTGAATCTTAAAGTTTGTGTTAGGCTGGAGGTAGACAGAAGAAACCACAGTAACTATTGGAACTGTATAGTTGTTGTTTCGACATTCATTCAACAAATACTTATTGAACATTGATTAGAAACAGTTCCTAGTTTTACTGATAGGTATGTGCTTTAGATATGTGGTGATAACAATGCATTATTATAATCAATCTTTGATTACTTCTGCCAGTAAGATAGGGAGACCAGTGGTGAGGTTTGCTTATCCCTGCTGTGGGAAAGAGAGATGCAGTCCCAGGGCTGTTTTACAAAACAGCATCTGTTTATAATTCTGTAAACTTTCATAGTTCAGAGTACATATAACCCATAAGTACAGAAAATTTGGAGCTTCTGGGAATATCATTTTAAGTCTATCCCTAGGAAAACTAGAGTGTAATCAATCCCCCACTGTTACTGGTGAGTTTTACCTTTTCCACTCTGTTTTGTTCTACAAAACAACCTGCAAGTATGCAATTAGATATGAAAAATTATATGTAATATGATAAGACCTTTGCAAAACAGATGGGAAAAGTCAAGACTTGGTGTGGAATTGGAACTTGGGAAAGTAGGCCATAGTCACATATGCTATTTCGACTCTGAACTTGTCTTAAAAGCTTATTTTCCATAAGACTAAAAAAACCAGCTTGGCATTAGATTTGAAAGAAAATTTTCACTTGTGAGCTCTTGTAGGGAATGGGAAAGATGCATTAGGTCTCAACAGCATCCCCTTAACACTCAGATCCACATACCAAGTTTCTTACAGTTGTATGTTTTGGCATTCCTTGTTAGGACTTGCAGCCATGCCCTGTAAAGCATAACACTCTGACAGGATTTCTTGGGAGCCTAAGAGAATACATTCCAAGTGTTTGGGACTTGCTAGTGATCTGGCTCCACTCCCATGGTCCTTGGGTACTACAAAGGAATCGTGCTATAGAGGCTAATAGCTTAGGGTTTGCACACCCGAGATTGTTTTGGGAGATGATACGTCAGAGTGCAGGAAGAAGATACGAGGATTTGTATTGATTTGTATTTTCTCTTCCTTAAAAGCTTTTTTGGTATATGTTTTATACTGTATATAATAGCACATTAGTGCTTGAGTATAGTTAGTAAGTACATCTCCATGGGGATTCATTAAACCTTTTTTTAAATTCATTCAGGAGAGTGATTTTCTAAAATATGGAGACCACTGATTCAGAGAACAAATATCCTGCCCGTTTACCACTAGAAACCCAATTCTTTCCACCAGGCATCTGGTTTGAGTAGGGTTTGCTCTCTGTCAGGGTCCTAAGGTGTCCATATTCTGTTTTGATTGAGGGCAAATCCATCTGCTTTTGAGATCAAATAAGCAAAGAATAAAGTTGATGATCTTTGGAGGAAACCCGTAGTACTTAATGAAGACTCTTGCCGAGCATCTGCTCAGAGGCAGGCTCTTAGTCCTTGGCAACACGTGTTTCCACTCTGCTTCCATCTGGGTTTCAGATCACTGGAAGACTGAGCCAGGAGGGTGTCGGGTCAGGCCTCGGTGACAGTCTACATTTGGGTTTAGTAGGTGCTCAGTAAATGTGGAATTGGTGGCTGATCCTGAATTGATTATGCTCGATGAAATTCCATATGCGACTTGGAACCTGCAATGAAAATATAGCCTGGAAAAGCTGTATTTCTAAAGTGGGCAAGGGATATTGCTTAGTTTCAACTGCTCTTCCTTCACAATTGAGTACTCTGTCTCATAACACAGGCTTGATTTTATGACATCAGACATTTGGTGGTGGTGGCTTTCTAAGCTTTGCAGAAGATAATTAATTTACTTGCGGAAAGTATCTCCTGGTAGTTAACAGTACCTGTCATTTTACCAAATGAGTATATCCATGTAGGTCCCATGTTTCTAGTTATAATTAAACATTTGCTTTGACATTTCTCTTCTGCAAAACAGAATTCAGCAAACAATTTGTGATGACACGGGGACCAAAGTTAACTGAGGGTTTGCTTTCGGAAGTTTGAACTGAAGGTAATCTGTCTCTGGGATCATTTTGGTGAACTTTAAAGGCTGCAAGTTAGTTTTGGAAGGTTGTTTAATGGAATTTTAATAGCCCTTGAAAGATGTGAAAGTGATACTGCTACCTGGTGGTTTGTAAACCTGACCTTTGTGAGATGTTTTCTGGGCAAAAGTACTATTTTGTGATGCCAGCAGCTTTTATTGATTCTGCAGAGTCTGCAGTTTTCTAACACCGGCTGTCAATTCATTCCAGCTGAAAAATTATTAAATTTCTTCTCCTGCTTGTGTGGATATTAAATTGCAGTAAACATGCTTGCACAGTGTCAGGTACAGCAAGCACAATTTTCTGCGTGAAAAAAATGTTTGTTAGTGGGACCTTGGCGGTTCAGCACAGGTTATAAATTTCTGTATTTCTTCTTATTTGTTACTCTCAGTTATGGTTTTTATTTCTCTTGGTAAGTTTCTTGTTATTTGTAATATCAGAAAGAAAAGTTTGATTTAGACTGCTGACTTTAAAAACTATGCCCTTTAGTTCATTTCTGGTCTTGTCAAAAGAAAAAGATGGGAGTAAGAGGCTTTAACCAGTAAAAATATGATTGGAACAGAATGAGAAAGATCTGATGAAAGAATGAATTGAATGAAAAAGGGAAGGGATAAATAATTCGATGATCATGAATTCAGTTCAGTTCAATTGCTCAGTCGTGTCTGACTTTTTGCAACCCCATGAACTGCAGAACGCCAGGCCTTCCTGTCCATCACCAACTCCCGGAGTTCACCCAGACTTGTGTCCCTTGAGTTGGTGATGGCATCCAACCATCTTATCCTCTGTTGTCCCCTTCTCCTCCTGCCCTCAGTCTTTCCCAGCATCAGGGTCTTTTCAAATGAGTCAGCCCTTCGCATCAGGTGGCCAAAGTATTGGAGTCTCAGCTTCAACATCAGTCCTTCCAATGAATACCCAGGAATGAGCTCCCTTAGGATGGACTGGTTGGATCTCCTTGCAGTCCAACTGACTCTCAAGAGTCTTCTCCAACACCACAGTTCAAAAGCATCAATTCTTCAGCCCTCAGCTTCCTTTATAGTCCAACTCTCACATTCATACATGACCAGTGGAAAAACCATAGCCTTGACTGGATGGACTTTTGTTGACAAAGTAATGTCTCTGCTTTTTAATATGCTGTATAGGTTGGTCATAGCTTTCCTTCCAAGGAGAGAGTGTCTTTTAATTTCATGGCTGCAGTCACCATCTGCAGTGATTTTGGAGCCCCCCAAAATAAAGTCAGTCACTGTTTCCACTGTTTGCCCATCTATTTTCCATGAAGTGATGGGACCAGATGCCATGATCTTAGTTTTCTGAATGCTGAGATTTAAGCCAACCTTTTCACTCTCCTCTTTCACTTTCATCAAGAGGCTCTTTAGTTCTTCTTCACCTTCTACCATAAGGGTGGTATCATCTGCATATCTGAGGTTATTGATATTTCTTCCGGCAATCTTGATTCCAGCTTGTGCTTCCTCCAGCCTAGCATTTCTCATGATGTACTCTGCATATAAGTTAAATAAGCAGGGTGACAATATACAGCCTTGATGTACTCCTTTTCCTATTTGGAACCAGTCTGTTGTTCCATGTCCAGTTCTAACTGTTGCTTCCTGACCTGCATACAGGTTTCTCAAGAGGCAGGTCAGGTGGTCTGGTATTCCCATCTCTTTCAGAATTTTCCACAGTTTGTTGTGATCCACACAGTCAAAGGCTTTGGCTTAGTCAGTAAAGCAAAAATAGATGTTTTTCTGGAACTCTCTTGCTTTTTTGATGATCCAGCGGATGTTGGCAATTTGATCTCTGGTTCCTCTGCCTTTTCTAAAACCAGCTTGAACATCTGGAAGTTCAGGGTTCACGTATTGCTGAAGCCTGGCTTGGAGAATTTTAAGCATTACTTTACTAGCATGTGAGATGAGAGCAATTGTGCGGTAGTTTGAGCATTCTTTGGCATTGCCTTTCTTTGGGCTTGGAATGAAAACTGACCTTTTCCAGTCTTGTGGCCACTACTGAGTTTTCCAGATTTGCTGACATATTGAGTGCAGCACTTCCACAGCATCGTCTTTTAGGATTTGAAATAGCTCAACAGGAATTCCATCCCCTCCACTAGCTTTGTTCATGGTGATTCTTCCTAAGGCCCAGTTGACTTCACATTCCAGGATGTCTGGCTCTAGGTGAGTGATTACATCATCGATGATCATACATAACACATAGATCCTTTTGAATTGCGGAATTCTAGTTAAGCAAGGTGGAATGATGGTGAGGTAGTAAAGTGGTTCTTAAACTTTCCTGTCTCTGAGACTAATTTTTGGACGTTGGAGGTGTATGTTTAAAATGCAAGTATCTGGCCAGATACCACCCTTATGGCAGAAAGCGAAAAAGAACTAAAGAGCCTCTTGATGAAAGTGAAAGAGGTGAGTGAAAAAGCTGGCTTAAAACTCAGCATTCAAAAAATGAAGATCATGGCATCTGGTCCCATCATTTCATGTCAGATAGATGGGAAAAAATGGAAACATTGAGAGGTTTACTTGGGCTCCAAAATGACTGCAGCTGGTGACTGCGGCCATGAAATTAAAGGACACTTGCTCCTTGGAAGAAAAGCTATGAGCAACCTTGACAGCCTATTAAAAAGCAGAGACATTACTTTCCTGAGAAAGGTCTGTCTAGTCAAAGCTGTGGTTTTTCCAGTAGTCATGTATGGATGTTAGTGTTGGACTATAAAGAAAGCTGAGTGCTGAAGAATTGATGTTTTTGAACTGTGGTGTTGGAGAAGACTCTTGAGAGTCCCTTGGACTGCACGGAGATCCAACCAATCAATCCTAAAGGAAGTCAGTCCTGAATATTCTTTGGAAGAACTAATGCTGAAGCTGAAACTCCAATACTTTGGGAGTTTCCACCTGATGGGAAGAACCGACTCATTGAAAAGACCCTGTTGCTGGGAAAGATTGAAGGTAGGAGGCGAAGGGGACGACAGAGGATGAGATGGTTGGATGGCATCACCAACTTGATGGTCATGAGTTTGAACAAGCTTGAACAGATCTGGCCAAATTTGTGATTCAGTAGGTCTGCCATGGCCCAGGAATTTATATTTTCAAATGAATCACTCCTAATGACCCAGATGCAGGTGTTGTGAGGAACACTTCCAGAAACTTGTCTAGAGATTTTTCTTGATTAAACACACCAAGTCATTTGATCAGAATATTGAAGGGAAGAAGAAATGTACTGTTTATGTCAAGAATATCAGCATAAACAACATAAGCTACACAAATGGTCTTCTACATGTTCATCTTATTGGAAAATATGTCTTTCGTTTCTCTGAATACCTTTGTCAATGGATGTGAAGTGACAAGCTTCAGTGGTGGGTGTGGGACAGTAGCAGTGTTTCATGAGTCAGGCCTGATACAGAATGTGTGTGTGCACACGTGCACATTTGATGTGGCATGATTAGAGCCCAGAAATATGGTCGAACTCAAAAAAAGTAGCCTGGAAAGGCATCAAAGCAGAGATCTGAGCCAGAGATTAAAACTAGAGTCTGAAACCAAAAAGACAGAGAGAAAATATAATCCAAGTGCCTGGAGAATAAATTGGTGAAAGTCCTAACTAATTAATTAGAATGGGCCATATTGCTTGCTTGCTACTTGCAGAGTGATGAACCTAATTCAGGGTTTAAAGGTAACGTGTGTAATGGACAAAACGCACTTTTGGCATTATAAACTGTTTGAAATATTTAAGCTTAGGCTTTTAATTTTTTTGTTTTGGCTGTGCTGCTTGACATGTGGGATCTTAGTTCTCTCACCAGGGAACCAACCTGTGCTCCCTGCAATGAACACATGGAGTCCTAACCACTGGACCACCGAAGAAGTCCCATAAGCTTAGTTTATTTTATGTTTCATAATTAATTACATATTTTATAAATGCATTTTAGAATCTAAGATTTAACAAACCCAGCGAATCATAATCCCTGTTTTCTTCTCTCTAAATATCATGTGGATGAACAGTGAAAAATCTATTCCTCAGTGGCCACCATTGACTCACTCCCTTGGTAGTCATGCTTTTGTGTAGACAGGGCCCTTCTACACTGGCTCTCTGCTTGGCATGTGTCTTGCTTTGGCCGTTGGAGCATGAGAAAGCCTGATGCAAGCAGTTTTATAAACACTGGTATACTGAAGCTTGTTCTTATGGAATGTGGCTTGGATCCCTGTGTCTCCTTGAAAGTGGTCCAGCTAACCTACTGCAGTTATTGCATGGACATAGTCAGCCCACAAATGTAGCAGCTGAGATTCGAGATGTGAATGAGGAAGCCATCTTTAATGTTCCCACTATCACACTGATCAAAAAAACAAAACCTAATCCACGTCGCAGAGCTAGAGCAATAATAAATCACTGTTTGGTGCCACTAACTTTTTGTGTAGTTGTTTTGCAGCATTAAGTATATTGTGTTAGCTATTTTAAAAGTGTGTTTTAAATTAAAATGTAATAATGCCATCATTATATTTATAGTACCTGTTCATTTAGCCAAATGGATTCAGGATTACATTTTGGTTATAAACAGAAAGGGTTAAATTCTGTGACCTTAAGAAAGCTGTTTGTTCTCTCTCAGGTTCAGTTTTTTCATCTGAGCAGTAGAAATAAAGCATACTTGTTAGATAATCAGCATGGATTTTAAGCAAGATGCTGTTAATACTAAATCTATGATACTTTGAGAATACTTAAAAACTGTTGTTTTTGGTCAGTCACTAAGTCATGTCCAACTCCTTGCGACCCCAAGAACGGCAGCACGCCAGGCTTCCCTGTCCATCACCAACTCCGGAGCTTGCTCAAACTCATGTCCATTGAGTCGGTGATGCCATCCAACCATCTCATCCTCTCGTCCCCTTCTCCTTCTGATTTCAGTCTTTCCTAGCATCAGGGTTTTTCCAATGAGTCAGCTCTTCGCTCCTGTGACCAAACTTCTGGAACTTCAGCTTCTGCATCAGTCCTTTGAGTGAATACTCAGGGTTGATTTCCTTTAGGATTGACTGGTTTGAGCTCCTTGTTGTCCAAAGGACTTTTGAGTCTTCTCCAGCACAATTCAAAAGTATCAGTTCTTTGATGCTCAGCCTTCTGTATGGTCCAGCTCTCACATCTATATATGACTACTAGAAAAACCATAGCTTTGACTACATGGACTTTTGTCGGCAAAGTGATGTCTTTGCTTTGTAATATGCTGTGTTTGTCATTGTCTTCCTTCCAAAGAAGTCTCTTAACCTCGTGGCTACAGTCCATGTCTGCAGTGATTTTGGAATCCAAGAAAATAAAATCTGTCACTGCTTCCACTTTTTCCCCTTCTAATGAATGGTCACTATTATTGTGTTTGTTCTTAATGACTTAGTAAAAGGGCAAGAAGGGGAAAGGGGAAGAGAAAAGAGAAAATGTTGTTGCCATTTTATTTTTCTTTCCAAATCTGCCCTGTGTGTATTGGTGCATATAGGAACATGCCCAAGCCTAGCTATTTTTAAGAGGAAACATTGACTGGTAGATGTGCTTCTCACAATTTAAAGGGCAGACAGATCATCTGGAGATTTTGTTAGCATGCAGATTCTGTTTCTGATGGGTCTTGAGTGAGGCCTGAGAATTTGCATTTTAAGTTCTCTATTGATACTGATAACTGCTAGTCCTCATGACCTTTCATATTTTAGTCCTGAATCCTCTCTTCAACCACCATCTTTCACCATTCATAATTTGTTCTTCACTCACTCAAAAATTTTTCCTCATACGTCTGTGATAGCGCTTGCCAGGTGTAGTTAAAGTGATCTGTTTAAATATTTATATTTTTCTGCGTTACCTCCGCTGTGATCTCTCTGTTAAGAACTGCTTGGGTCTCACTTTTCTTGATATCACAATTAATGTTCAATAAATGTCTTGATGCATGCCCTTATGATTCTCATAACTGAACTGGGAACTTCATCTTCCATTTTACTAATCAGAAATAGTAAATGTTCAGAGAATGAACCTTCTCAATATCTGGCTGTGAATCCTGGAGTTTGAAGGAATAGTCAGCTAGTGTCCTTGCTTGGGAATGAGAGAGGAATGGATTGTTCACAGATGTGAATAATTTTGGGAGGATAATGGGGATTGGGCACAGTTCAAACTGTTTCTTTTTGTGAATATTAATGTACACCCATACTATATCATATAAGCAAATAGTAGAAGATTAGAATGTTTGAAGCAAATTTAATGTTCTAGGTAGGAAATGTTAAAGAAAGCTTGTATTTAAAAAGATAATATCTGTTTTCTTTGAAAAATTGGGTTGCTACATATTATGTATAAGTGAATTCATTTCTGCTTTTGTATCTATATTTGTTCACTCTGGCTACATCTGCGCTTTATTTTTTAAACTAGAAATAATTTATATGCAATGGTCTGACCTTCATTTACAGTTGTTACTGACTTTCAGATATAATTCACTGTGTAATTAGTTTTAGTAAAAAAATAATAATAAGGGGAGGTGAGTAGGAGAAGCCTGGGACTATGTTAAGTGGAGAATAATTGAATAAAGATTTAAAAAATAATTTCTCTAAATGTGTTAGCCCTGTATTTGAATATTTCCAGCAGGATTATTTCTGCACCTAAATTTTCAAATAGTATGTGATTATAAATTCATAAATATTGTAATCACATGAAAATATACCTCTCCCTGTGAATTTTGAAAATCTGTAAATTTTTTTGCTCTGATTGACTGACATTTTGCTGAATAGTTCTTGATTTGAAATGAGTACATACAGGGAAGTGTATGTTGTTTCATTTTTTAAGACCCTTGGCCAAGATTAGTGTTAGATTTAATCTTAATTGTTATTATTATTTGTTTATTTAACAAACATTTGTCAAGTACCTAGTAAGTGGGGATATGTGACAGTGAAATCCTGCTTACATTCTACATTTTCTGTAGTGAATCTTGGGACATCTAGAGGAAACAATTTGTAATTTTTAAGTATGACTTAATAGCAGGTTATGAGACATATATTTTTCTTCACTAAAATACAGAATTTGATAAAATAAAAGTTGCTACTTAAAAATGACAGACTTGTTCAGAATAATTCATATCAAAGGAAAAGTAAATGGACACTTGGATCAGTATATTTTAGGTAAGACAGGATATTTCTCAAGTTGGGTTTCAGCTAAGTCTTGACATCTAATCACATATTCAGCCCCTACTTTGCTAATTATTTTTAAACATGGACTTCAGGAAGCCAAATTGCCATCCCTAAGCAAAGAAAAAATTATTTTGTATGCTGCATAGTATTTATCATATTCTACCACCAAGCAGCATAGAATTTTCGCACATCACTAATTTTCTTCCTTGCTTTATTTTATTCATATTAGTGACACTGATTTTTTGTGTATGATGAATAGAGGTACTATTGTAAATCTCGTTCAGACAATTAATAAAACTGTGTAAGATGTGAGTGTCAAGTAATGTTCTTTGTACTTTACATCTAGCGTTTCACTTCACCCTTAGGTTCATGGAGTGAATTATAGCTGCTGTGCTTGTTGGCCCTGTTTTACTGCCGCGCAGGTCCCTCTGAAGGTCTGAAGAAGAATGTGGAGATAGAGATTCCCTGATGGATGGGCCCGTGTGCTTTGCACTGTAGCTTGCTGCTCCTTAGGGAGAATATTGCAAATGCATTAGTTGCCGTAGCGCACTTTAACCTGTTAGGATAGCTGGGGTCGTTTCGTCAGCTGGGATCATTTTGAGAGACGCCTCTCGTGGAGATGCAGTCGTCATGTTCTCGAATGGCGGCACTGCCACATTCCACAGGTGTTCAGCTTCTTTGGTCATCGCTCTTTCAAAAGATCAGATACCTCGAAAAATAACAGAATGCTGAAAAATCAGGCCCACACAGAAATTTAGGTTCTAGGTACCTTAGTACACCAGGAGAAAGTATTTACATTTAAGTCCGTTCATTAGTTTATTAAGGTACATTTAAAACTCTGCCTTATTGTAAAATTACCTGTTCTTTTCAAGTTTGGAGATTTAAAAATGTTTGAAAGTGTATTTCAGTGTACGTGAAACGAATATAGAAATGATGTTAATGATGCAGAAAGATTAGTTCTATATGTAACTATTAACTTGAGACTTCGGATCCGTGAAGATCCTTACTTTGTAGTGTACCCATCAGAGTAGCTTGATTGCCTAAAATCTATGTTCTCCTCACACCACAGACTTGCACTAAATGAACTGTGAATTTTAATTTGAAATGTATTTGGAAACCAATTTCTATTAAAAAATGGATTTATAGCTTGAAAACTGGGTACCTCAGAAATGCCAAGTAAATCCAGTTCATCTTCAGTTGCCAGTTGTGTCTGTTTTTAATTTTAGGCAATTGCATTTGTGACCCACTCTTGTTTGGCTTTACTTTTTGAGAACCAGTGCTCTAAAGAAAGAAAAAATAAACCCACTTTTGTTCCTAGTTTATTTGCAAACCAGGTCGGACGCCCTTGATTAGCTCTCAGTTGGAGGATAATTTGAACCTTGACAGACTGAACCCAAACAGCAGGGCTTCTCTAGTCTGGCCAACAGATAGAAAAAATAAAATAAAAGCTAATTCCAGTTCATAAGCCATACAACAGGACTGAACAAACGTGCAACTGTTAATGAATAGCTATTTCAAATATTTACAAAAGGCCCAAGAAAAAAGAAAAGATTAGCATCTTAGGCAGCTGTTCTAAGGGAACCCTATTAAAAATAAACATGATAAGTGATGCTTGAGAGCTTATATATCTGTCAAATATCAAATACATTAAAAAAAAAGCACTATTTCAGAAAAACAAAAAACTATTAAGACTCTTTGGAGCATGGCTATCCTGCTTTGTGGTTTAAAGTGGAATTTTATTTTTATCCTTTTTTAAATGTATCATTTCTAACCCCTCAAATATTCTTAGGGATGCTGTTTTATAGAGTGTAAGGTTATGGGTAAGTGAATAAAATCCTTTGAATGGTATCCATTGTGATTACATTGGTTAGGAACTTTAAAATTCAGCTGTCTGTCATTTGAAGACGTACTGTTAGTTTTTATTTTATGGGATTGAAGATGACATAATGGTTTGAATATGGCTGTAATAACATTTTAGCATCGTGGCAATTGTGCTAGAAAATGCTACGTAGAGATGGAAATTATTCCTGACTCAGTGAGGTGTTGGTTCCCCACACTAATTACAAGTGCAGTTATTACTGTCTCTGTGTGCTTTGAGCAGTGTTTCTGCAAATCCACTCCAGTCTATTTATGTAAAGTACGCTTTGTGTGCTTAGCTAAAATAAAAGATACTCTTCCTGCTGTACTTTAGTGACTTACTTGGCATATCTTTGGAGTTCAAGACTTACCATTCATGTGTCTAACTACTTTTGATTCTTTGAAATTGTGGAGAGGAGCAGTTTGAATTTTCTGAAGCTTGAATTTGTATTTGAGTAGCTGTGTTCTGTGGAGAAGGCAATGGCACCCCACTCCAGTACTCTTGCTTGGGAAATCCCATGGACGGAGGAGCCTGGTAGGCTGCAGTCCATTGGATTGCAAGAGTTGGACACGACTGAGCGACTTCACTTTCACTTTTCACTTTCATGCACTGGAGAGGGACATGGCAACCCACTGCAGTTTTCTTGCCTGGAGAATCCCAGGGACGGGAGCCTGGCGGGCTGCCGTCTATGGGGTCACACAGAGTCGGACACGACTGACGTGACTTAGCAGTAGCAGATGTGTCCTGAGGCTAAAGTGGAAGATCAAGTCACTTATCTGATGAGTGAGTTTAGATAGCAGCTCAGCATTTGTCTCATGTGATGTAGAGTAAGTCTCTTGTAATTTTTTAGTTGTAAATGACTAAATCTTCGTTTCTGTGTCCAAGATGTCACCTAAAGGAAAGCCAGTACTAGTGGTGTAACCTTTGTGGATTTGGAGATCTGTAGATAATGAGCTACTGTATTAATAATTGAATATTTGAAAAGTTTAAAAAGCTTAGTTTGATTTGAGGTCATTTCTGATTTGTAAAAGTGCTTTTTCAGGAGTATAGATCATTTTGTGGAAGTTCAAAAAACATGTCAATGGTTGACACCTGCATGGATGTGATGTCTGTGATATAAATATAGAGTAGCTTGGTCGTGATCTCAACTATAAGTCAGATCAGACATACTGATGGATTCTTAGGCCCACTGTTTCTTTTCAGGCCAGTTTCAGAACCAGTACAAGAGTGTGGCCATCCTCAGTCCATTCTAGAAAGGGGGGACCAGGCTGACAAAGGATCATGAGATGTTGTGATCTGGTCCTAGACTTCTCTGACTTCACATTCCATTCCTCTCCAGCAGTACCTTTATGGACCCATTTCCCCTATCCCCACCCAAACTGGCACAACTGAATGCTCCATAGTACCCTATCACCTGAAATAGCCTTTAATCACCATTAATTCATTCTTGCCCTCTCATGTAAAGGTTAGAAAGTAGGAGGGAAATGACTGAAGAACGTAAAAGTGATGTATAAAGGGGGCATGAGTCTGTAGTAAGAGCATGAGGAAGAAAGACAAGTCAGTCCTTTTCAGTTACAGGTGGCTTCTGTGTCATAAACAATGTTACTATTAAATCACTGTTTCTTTGAAATGTACACACTGCATATACACACACCTGAAGGGAATTATGACGTACACATGTAAGGAGACCAGTATTACAGTTTGATATTTTTAATGGTAACTTTTCTGTTTCTGCTCTATTGAAGGGGTACTCAATATCACCCCCTTTCTGAAAGTGGTTTTAGTGAAATCCAAAAGGGTCTGTTCCTTTGAAAATACTTGGGTTTAGACTCCATTGATAGTATTACATTTTCATGCTGTTCTGCAGTTATAGTAGACCCTTAAACTTAGAGACTCTCTTTGTGCTTCATCATTGTAATTCACACACAGGGCTGGTACATTCTCTTCAAGACAGTTTGTCTTATGCCTCCAGCTGCTCCCCAATAGCCATTGTGCTGAATAAGCACTTATTTCAGTATGTCCTTGATACAATTAATGCAGGCATCTGCAGAAGCGGCGGCGGCGGCAGCAGCTGCAATGCCTTATGGAAGCCAACTTCTGCTTAGCATTGTGATAAAAGAAATAGTTTTGAGCTGGAAGCTAATGTTGGCTTATTTTTAGCATAAAAAGAGTTGCACCTGCCAGGGCTAGTGGAGGACTGAGGTTTGTTGATTACACGTTCTTGTTAGTGCCATTGTTATTGGTAAAATGGGGATGATGTCATCCTTATCAGACTGAATTGGCACCCTGTAGAGTGACAAATAATTTACCCTCTGCGGTTTTATCAGCATGGGCCGCATGTTAGCAGCAGCCAGAGTGCTGGGTTTTCACAGTTGAACGCTGTGTAACTGCAGAGGTATATGAAAATGAAAGGGATTGATACTTGTAATCAGTGCACATAGTCACGGCCAAGGTGTAATGAAACATAAGTGCACATTTAGGGTAATTATGCCGCTACCAGGTGGGGCCCTGGGGCTTTGCATGTATAGACTCTGCTTGAGGTAGCGGATGTGCAGCGAGGGACCCTGCAGCAACCATCTGGTAGATTCTCATTTTCTCATTAATTCTTCTGTCCCCTAAGTCTGGGCTACATTGACTTGGAACAGCGCTTCATCTGTTCAGTATCTCATCTCATCTTAGCTGGGACTTGCTTTCAGCAGTAGTATTGATATGATGTAATTCACAGTCTCAGCTATGTGAAATATATTAGAGCAAATCATCGAGGTGATTGTTTTGTTTTTGCAGTAAAGCTAACTGTCTTTGGTAATATCCACATGGCTAATTATAAACAATTCACCACTTTCGTAGTTACTTTTTAATAACATAAGTAGAATAGCTGTTCACATTGGCTAAATGTACATGGTTCTCCAAAACATTTTATAAAACACAAGATTATTTTATTTATAAAATTTACAAAAGTGCATTTTCTTTGGTAATTACTAATTATATGTCTTATTTCTACAGGGTGATATAATTTTTGTCTCAGATAATAACAAAAACTTAGTTTACAGCCAAGCTTAGGGATAAATTATTTGCACAACAATATAAGCCCACTCCAGTGTTCTCGCCTGGAGAGTCCCAGGGACGGGGGCGCCTGGTGGGCTGCTGCCTGTGGGGTCGCACAGAGTCAGACACTGAAGCGACTCAGCAGCAGCAGCAGCATAAATACACTTAATGCCCCTGAGCTGTACATTTAAGAATGATTAAAATGGTTCTTAAAAAAAGAATAAGGAAGTGATATTTGAAGTTATCTATGTTTTGTAGGGAAGTTAAATGCTTGAAATTTGCTAAATGAATTTTATAAATATTTTCACATAATATTAAGAAAAATAAATCTAAGGCACCTAGCATAGCATCTGTAGGTAATTCTCATGACTGCTTTATTTATTAATATAAATATTAATATTTTAAAAAGTTTTAGTGAAATCTGTAGTATACATTCATATAAATACAAAAAATAACAAAGTAACATCTACTGGATGACTATTTTACACCATATATTTTATATCAGAGTTTTTGATATATCAGAATAATGTGGACAGTCTTCTGGAGTCTGTGGTTGCATTTAACTGACATGAGATTAGTGATTTCACAGTCTTTAATAAATACAAATATAATATTCGTATGGTCTGCATTGTTCTCTAAGAGCTTTTTATAAATAATAAAAATACCCCTACTGAAATTTTCCACCAAGGGAATCCCCATGCATTTTGTCATTCCATTTCCATGAATTTTCCTAAAATGGAAAATGAAAGAAAACTATATCAGCTTCTTCTGAAAACTCTAGGCACGCCCCCAGCGATGGCCCTGCATCTGTCTGTGGGCTTCTCTAGGTGCGGCAGTGCTGCCGTCTGAACATCGCTTCAGTGGCTCCAGCCTGGTACCAGATACCCCCATCTGTATGGAAGGAGAGGGTTAAAAGCAATTGACTGCTTTAAAATACCCAACTATTTTTTGTTTTGAATAAGGTTCCTAAAACATTAATGTATCTCATTTCCCCTCCTTTCTATTTCTATAAATTCATTTAAGGCAGCAGATGAGAAGAGGTTGAAAACTCCTTGTAAGTTATCTCTTGGGAAATTATTTGATTATTACTTACTTAGTAGTATGGTAGTGTACAGAAAACATGTCCTCAGTACTTTATTCTCTCAAAGTTTACTCATTTGTGTTCAGAGCATTTAAATAGGATATTTTCCCCCTCATACATTCAACGGGTATTAGCTAAATCACCTGTTTACTAGGCTGTGAGCTTAGCCCAAGTCTGGGCAAGAGGTCAAACCATTTGAATCCTGACTTGGCCACTAACCAGATATGACTTTGAGCTAGTGATTTAACCTTCCGAAGCCTTAGTCTTCTCATCTATAACCTGGAAATAAGAATCCTTTACACAAATCATGAGAATTCTCGATAATGTATTCCTAGCAGAGGGCCTGTGAATGGGCACTCAGTGGACGGTTGCTGCGGTTACGGTTTTTTACTTACAAGTGTGATTAAGAACCTGTATTCCAGTGTTTAGATTATCTTCAAAGAAACCATTACCCAGAAAAACGCAAGAGCAAGTCATCCTATACTGACTAGCACCACACGTTTCTCAACGGCAAAGGTGGATATTTACCTACATAGTTCCAAGGTATTTAATAGATTAG
Source organism: Dama dama (assembly GCF_033118175.1). NCBI lineage: Eukaryota > Metazoa > Chordata > Mammalia > Artiodactyla > Cervidae > Dama > Dama dama. Next base: position 39,136,835 of record NC_083687.1, on the reverse strand, counting down.
AAATGCAGCAGCCATGTATTGATCAATTAGGAGAAATACTTACATGTATATCCCTTCTCATTATGGTATTATGTATGTATGTATTATGTATGTATTATTTTAAAATACATAAAATACATAAGAATAAAAGAAACCAATTATATTGAAATATCATCAATGTGCAGAAAGGACATTTTTGTGGTACGGGTTTTTAATGAATATATTAAATAGCAAGATGCAGCTACATATCTAATAATTTTAATAATTTCCTAATAGTGATATATCAAAATATCTGGAATAACTATAATATATAAAACTATAATTTTTATGGACAAAACTTATAGGTACTGTAAATACCTGTAACTTGGTACTATTATTCTAGAAATGCAAAAATTTGGCAAGATTAGTGAAAGCAGAGTTGTGATTTTTTTTTCCCCTCTCATTCAAGTTCAGGCATTCTTTCCTCCACCCCTCAAATCTGTCATACCTTCAGATTTTTTGTACCCAAAATAAAACCCCCAGGTGGAGCATAGGTAACTTTCAACTAGCTTTCTTAGTGAAGGAAGAGATGTATACAACAATGACAGAAGCTAATATATACACTTATCAATATCAACAAAACAATCCAAAAATGATTCAGACTAGCTGGTTTTTTGTTGTATTAGCCCTTGACCAAGATCCCTGATAAATGGACTCTTCAATACTACCTCTGTCCATCCCGTCATGGTTTTATACTCAATAGTTCCTTGTTATTTGATTATGTTTACAAATACACTTAAGTATTTTATTTGAACTAGAATACAGATTTTCCATGAAATTGATATTGCTTCTTGTTAGGTCTGTCATAGGTCTATAACATTCACTTAGTTTACAAGAAAATATCTATTCCTTTACCTGTGAGCAAAGATTATTCAGAAACACAGTAGACTTGGAGTTCCCAAACCATGTGATGTTAGCTTGAGTAGATACCTAAATTGAAATCTTCAGATTATTTTGTCCAAACATGGAGCAACAGGAAAGATCCAAGCATGTTTCTTAGAAATTGTAGTTGCATAGTTTTGTATATCTTTAATTATAGAAGATTGTAGGCACAAAAATATACCATGTTTTTAAAAACATATTCAGCAACTTATATTATTGAAAACATTTTAATTTAAAGTACATACTTTAAAGCAGCAGTACTTCCTTTTTTTTTTTTTTTTTTTAAACTCTGAAAAGCTTATTTTTCCTAATATGGGCTTTTCTGATTAGGGTTTTGATTATCAAAATTGTACTCAGAGCTAAGTAAAAGTAATTTACTGAGAGTCATCAGAGTGCAGAGAAAGATGAATTTTGGCTTTCAAGATGGATGCAGGATTATGTAGGAGGTACTTGTAAGCTGAATGTCAAAGGACATGTGGGATTTGATAGATGGTCATGTGGTAAAGGCCTTTCTAGGCTGGAGGAAGTAATGAGAAGTAAAAGTGAAAAGTGTTAGTCACTGGACTGTAGCCTGCCAGACTCCTCTGTCCATGGGCTTCTCCAGGCAAGAATACTGGACTGAGTAGCCATTCCCTTCTCCAGGGGATCTTCCCGACCAAGTGATCGAACCATAGCCCCCTGCATTGCAGGCAGATTCTTAACTGCTGAGTCACCGGGGAAGACAGCTCTAGACTGGAGAAAGAGTACGATCAAATACTGAAGAGTGACATATATATTTTCATTAGGAGCAGTCTGAACAGCTAGGTTCATATCAGTGTGTGATGGACTCTATAGAAGCCCAATTATTGAAGATTTATGTCCACAGCTAAGAAGCTTAACCATTATTTTGTAATTATTGGAAGGAAATAAACTTTTCTTTTTTTAATCAGAAAAAACATAGGAACACATCTACGTTTTAGGGAAATAATTCAGGTTGTGTTACGAAGGATGATGAGAAAAGGGAAAAATTGGAGAATGAGATTGTCAAAGGCTGTTTGAATGTTTCAGGTGAGAGACTTGAACTTAGCATTGGGAATTTTGAAAAGGATGTGTTAGAACCAAGGGATACCTTAGGATACAGATTTTTAAAAATTAGAGGATGGGAAAAACATACACAGTCGCAAATAACTGACATTTTAGCCTGCGTGATTGGAAAAGGAAATGGAAATCGAAAAAGGAGGAGCTTGCTTTAGAGGAAAAGGCAGTTTTAGGCTTAGGCTCAGTGTAGTGTTGGAAGCTTTTCTTCATAGAAAAATTTAGCTGCCTATTGCAAATTCTCATCTGACGCTGTCCTAAGAAGCTCAAGTTTAAAGAAGATTGGGGAGTCAAACTTTAAAGCAGAAAGCTAAAGAGGTGCCATCTGTTTTGCAGAGGTTGACTAGGATGAGATTTAAGAAGATATCATTGATGTGTGAAAATTAGGAACTCATTGATTACCTGAAGAGAACAATTCTATTATAGTAGCCAGCCCCATACTTTAGAATGGCCTTGGAAAGTTTGTCTAAAATATAGGCTTATTAAATCTTTATCACCGGTCTCTAGGACTCGGGCAGGGCCTAGAAGTCTGCTTGGAAAATTACTCAGATGATGGTGATGATGATGGTCATGTTTATAAGTAGCTGATACACATACACACACACACATATACAAATATATATACACACACATATATATGATTTTTTTATATACTAGACACTGTTTTAAGTTGATTATAATCATAGTGTCATAAGAACTCTATGAGGTATGTACCATAATTGCTCTATTTTACAAATGAGAAAACTGAATCACAAAGAGATTAACTTGCCCCAGTTTACACAGCCAAGAAATGATGACTCCACAGCTTGTGATCTTGACCACAGCATTGCTTCCAGTGAGTGCCGAGAATCAGTAACTTAGCACACCCGGCATCAAAGGCAGCTAAAGGGAGACCATTGACTCAGCCTTTCATCTACCGAAGTCCTTAGTCATTGTATTTATTTATTTCTTTGGGTGTCTTAAAAGGCATTGCTTTGTTTCCTGTTATAATTCTTGTAACCCTGTTTTGACCTTGCTTAATTTTTAATATTATTTGAGCCTTGAAAAATGTAAGTGACTAGGTTTCTTTTCACCTTCCAGAGGCCCTAGGCAAGTGATTGCAGAGGGCGTTGGATTGCAGTGAAATTAGTAGGTGAGGGGAGGCAGAGAAGTCAAAAGTAGCTGGGATTTGGGGGTTAAGGAGTAGTGCCTGGCTCAGAAGTCTATGTAGAAGGGACTTTGGGAGACCATCTGAGGTGGGGAAGCTGTGGCTTTAAAACAAACACAGTGAGTCCACAGTGAGTTATGTTAACTTGTACTACTTGGTTAGGGCATTGGGCCAGGGATACAGAAGGAAATAATTGAGGTTGGGAGTTGGGGTCAGGGGGAGATTGCTAAAGCCCCATTGAAAACTACACTTCAGTGTCCCCAACTATGGACAGAAGAACAAAAATGATGTGGTAGATGATGAAATTGTATGGAGGGACTGCTATTTTTACATTAGGGGCTATTTATGCATGTGTCGGTATGACAAGGAAAAAGAAAGTAGAGATAAAGATTTTGGTCTTACTGAAGAGACAGATCTTGCATAATGGGAGAGCAATTTCAAAGGAAATGGGAAAGGATAGCAAGGTTAGACAAGCAGAAAACTAGGAACACTTGTTACTGTGACACAAAAAGGAAAAAGGAGAGTTCATGTCAAAAAAAAAAAAAAAAAGAAATCTTGAAGTGATAGAAAGAAGGTTAGAGACTTTCAAGATGAATGTTCTCCAGTTTTTTTTAATAAGTTGGTCACAAGGTCGTTGGCTCCCAGGACTCACTGGGGATTTGAGGAGAATGGTTGTATATCACCTGATAATTATATGTTTCTGTAGACCTTTAAGATTAGTAAGAGAAAAAAAGTAACAGAAGCTTTTAGATGTTTCAGTATTTAAAACGTTTCATCTTCACTGTTGTTTCTGAGATGTGTTGGTGGGGGTTGGAAGACTCATTCCAGGAGGGGGCAGCAGCGCTATAAGTATTTAATTTGGGTACATATTTCTTTCCTCTGTTCACTTGGCTTTTAAAAATTAAGTAATAATGTGTTTTCTGTCCCTATTACCTTAACTAATGAAAAAAATACAGTCTATAAAGGTACTTAATTGTTTTACAATTTATTAGTTCGTCTCACACTACTAAGCATAGCAGTTGTGGAAAGTACTAAGAATTATCCTTCTATGTAATAGTTTGATTTGAAAATTTTTGATTTGAGATTGGCCTAATCTTGCCTCATCTCTGTGTGCGACTTGTATAATAAGAAATTAAAAAAAAAAAAAGCTCACCAGCTTAAATGGCTTTTAAAATGTAAACTGTGGGAATATAGGACTAATTGTGCTTGTTGAAAGAGATTTTAACATATAAACATTAATTTTTATTGAGCACAGACTGAATTGAAAAAGGCTAAACTTCCATGTTAAAATAATTTGGCAATCTAAGTGCAGATTCAAAATTTCTGAAAATATAAATAAATTAAAATGTTAGGCAGTGTTTTGCCATCTGTAATGAATTAGCATTCCATTTTACCAGCTGCTGCTGGGGTTTGGAAGCTAACTCAGGATCTGAACACACTGGTGGGGTGGTTGCTGATATAAGAACCTGTAGTTTAGACTGAGGGAGGGCTGGACCAGTGATTAGAGAAGTTACTGCAGTTTTAAGCAGCAGAGATTCTTCCATCTGAGGCAGGAAATAAGGGCACACTTTGTGTATAGATGTTAAGTACAAAGGAGGAAGATGGGTACCACTACCTGCTACTAAGGAGTCAGAACATTCAGGATGTTGTTCTGACTCTTCAGCAGTAGTATTTGAGCAAGGAGTTGTCCTTGCAGGGGAAAAAAAGAAAAAATGGCACCCGTCTTTTATCTCAGTTCAGTCACTCGGTCGTGTCAGATTCCTTGGGAACCCATGGACCGCAGCATGCCAGACTTCGCTGTCCGTCACCAACTCCTGAAGCTTTCTCAACCCTACGTCCATCGAGTTGGTGATGCCATCAAAGTGTCTCATCCTCTGTCATCTGCTTTTCCTCCTGCCTTCAGTCTTTCCCAACATCAGGGTCTTTTCCAATGAGTCAGTTCTTTGCATCAGGTAGCCAAAGTATTGGAGCTTCAGTTTCAGCTCCAGCCCTTCTAGTAGGTACATTTTAGGCTAAATGGCAGTATTTGTATATTGCCATGAAATTTCATACTCCAAATTCTCAATATTTTTTCCTCTTGCATTTTATTTCCAAAGCTTTTATTCTGAGCCTAGAAGAGAGAATGATTTCTTGGAAAGAAATTGAAGTAGACATACCTAGAAGTAAATTCAGACTCTGTCATTTCTTAGGTATGTGATCTTGTCAAAGAAGTTGCTTAAACCTTCTGCGCCTCAATTTCCCCATCTATAAAAGAATGATGGTATCTATCTGGTGAAGTTGTCAGGACAATTCTGACACCTTGGAAAGCCACCTCACTCTGATAACTGTTTCTATAGCCCTGAACATATTTAAATCGAGGGAGAAAAACAACAATGGCTTATGTTTGGTCATTACGCCTTTCTGAGGGAATAAGACCCAGCTCAGTCATCTGTTGATTTCCTCCACCATGTTAAGATCTGTGATACTGTGAGTAGTAACCAAGACACAGATGTGAAGCTTCATTGAGCAATAATGTGCCAAAACGGCGCTGTATTCATTTCACAGATAGGAGATTACATTGGTAGCTCAGCTGGTAAAGAGTCCACCTGCAATGCAGGAGACCCTGGTTCAATTCTTCAATTCCTGGGTGTAGACTTATCAAAAGGACAAATGCTTACTAAAAATTTGTTTGCTTCAGAATTGAAACATCGGTGTCCTACATCCTTACGTTGGCAGTATCATGAGAACTCAATACATTCTGCTTCTAGAACAGATTTCGAATTCAGTGTGTGATCATTAAACATTTTGCTATTTTTCCTCATATTGAAGAGGACAGTCACTTTTAAGTGTTTTGCTTTTAGCACCTTTAAGTAATGAAAACAGTTATGCAATAGATTGATCAGTTCCCAGTGTGACACACACATATGCACACATCTCTATGTTTCCCTCTTACCTCTTGACTGTCGATCTTCTTCCCAGTTAGTCTTCTAGATATTGTAAGAAGTCTTCTAGATATTGTAAGTCTTCTAGAATTTACATGCTAGCCAGAAACCACTCAAGGTCAATATTTATTCAGTCAGCACACAATGTTTTTAGTGTACTGTGTGTGCTAGGTATGGGAAGACCTAGCTGTGACTGTTACAATCCTGGCCTCACATAGCTGACATTCTAATGGGAGTGGAGGGGGTGATGGTTTGGACGGCTGCAAATGTCTGAGAAAAGACAAGCATTTGTACTGTGATGGCCAGTGCTGTGATGGGGAAGACTAGCGTGGTGAGGGGAGCTTTCCTGTAGCAAGTGGTACAAAATCTGCAACACTTTACCCAAAAATGTCTATAATAGCAGTTAGGACAGGGATATGAAAATGCCTCCGTTGTTCGATAAACATAGTGATTCTGACTCTCACAGATTTGTGCAGGCCATATACAAACCTGTGTGGTCTAAGACCTGACCACAATTTAGAGAATTTTTAGGTAAGTACAGTGAAAGTATCCTGGGAGTTTTCAGATCTCTCTTTGTCTAAAATTTCTGTCCTGTTACCACCATCACAGAACCTTCAGGTGTCCTCCCAGGTTGACCAGTCCTGAGAGTACCCACCAGGCCTGCCTGAGCCCACTGACGCGCAGACGTGTCATCAATTGACTAGTGACTCACCTTTTGTTACTCTGACTGGCCCTGACTGCCTCCTCAGCGGGAGTTCAGTGTGAACTCAGAACCTCTTTGTGACCCTAAATTAGTTCTGTGTGCATTTCTCACTGTTACTCATCCATGCATGACTCACGGCTTGGCTCTCATTTTAAACGTGTGCATTGGGGTCACTCTTAATTGAGCCTTCCTTCTCTTAGAAGCAGAATCTCTTATCCTGTACTTACCCTGTGTTGACTCAGCCTTTGAATGTTTGAAGTGTCTGTGTTTGGCTTTGTATGGTTATAATCCTAGCTCCATAGCCTGGAAATTCAGGCTACTTGTGGTCTCTATTTCCAGCCGGTGGCCTAACCACCCCACTTCCTGCTGCTCCTGTCAAGCTCACCTACTTAGACTTTTCCACGTGTGTTTCAAGCTTTCCCACCAAGATGATGGATCTTTGCTGACCTGTTTCATTCCTTCAGGTCAAGCTCGAAGTTGCCACATTGGTTTTGAAATTTGAGGTGATTTCTCCTACCAGAAATAATTTCTCCCTATTTGAAACTGTCTTGTATTTAGTAATACTTTTCTTTTTCTACTTTGCATTGTAGTTTATTTGTTTTATGCCTTACCCCCCTCTACTAGAGCATAAGATGTTTTTGTCCATGTCCCGTGGAGAAGGAAACGGTAACCCACTCTGGTATTCTTGCCTGGAGAATCCCATGAATAAAGAGGAGTCTGGTGGGCTCCAGTCCATGGGATCACAAAGAGTTGGACATGATAGAGTGACTGAGCACATATGTACTGTCTCTTACATACAGGTTCTAAGTAAAATTTTGCTTAAATTGAAGGAAGTGGGGAAAACCACTAGATCCGACCGTTCAGGTAGAAAGTGGGGAAAACCACTAGACCGTTCAGATATGACCTAAATCAAATCCCTTATGATTATACAGTGGAAGTGAGAAATACACTTAAGGGACTAGATCTGATAGCGTGCCTGATGAACCTGGACGGAGGTTTGTGACATTGTACAGGAGACAGGGATCAAGACCATCCCCAAGAAAAAAAATGCCAAAAAGCAAAATGGCTGTGTGAGGAGGCCTTACAAATAGCTGTGAAAAGAAGAAACTCGAAAAGCAAAGGAGAAAAGGAAAGATATACTCATTTGAATGCAGAGTTTCAAAGAATAGCAAGGAGAGACAAGAAAGCCTTCCTCAGTGATCAATGCAAAGAAATAGAGGAAAACAACAGGACTGGAAAAGGTCAGTTTTCATTCCAATCCCAAAGAGAGGCAATGCCAAAGAATGCTCAAACTACAACACAATTGCACCCGTCTCACACGCTAGTAAAGTAATGTTCAAAATTCTCCAAGCCAGGCTTCAGTAGTACGTGAACCATGAACTTCCAGATGTTCAAACTGGTTTTAGAAAGGGCAGAGGAACCAGAGATCAAATTGCCAACATCCGCTGGATCATCAAAAAAGCAAGAGAGTTCCAGAAAAACATCTATTTCTGCTTTATTGACTATGCCAAAGCCTCTGACTGTGTGGATCACAAATAAACTGTGGAAAATTCTGAAAGAGATGGGAATACCAGACCACCTGACCTGCCTCTTGAGAAACCTGTATGCAGGTCAGGAAGCAACAGTTAGAACTGGACATGGAACAACAGACTGGTTCCAAATAGGACAAGGAGTACGTCAAGGCTGTATGTTGTCACCCTGCTTATTTAACTTATATGCAGAGTGTATCATGAGAAACACTGGGCTGGAGGAGGCACAAGCTGGAATCAAGATTGCCAGGAGAAGTATCAATAACCTCAGATATGCAGATGACACCACCCTTATGGCAGAAAGTGAAGAAGAACTAAAGAGCCTCTTGATGAAAGTGAAAGAGGAGAGTGAAGAAGTTGGCTTAAAGCTCAACATTCAGAAAAGTAAGATCACGGCATCCAGTCCCATCACTTCATGGAAAATAGATGGGGAAACAGTGGACACAGTGGCTGACTTTATTTTGGGGGGGCTCCAAAATCACTGCAGATGGTGACTGCAGCCATGAAATTAAAAGACGCTTACTCCTTGAAAGAAAAGCTATGACCAACCTAGACAGCATATTAAAAAGCAGAGACATTACTTTGCCAACAAAGGTCCATCTAGTCAAGGCTATGGTTTTTCCACTGGTCATGTATGAATGTGAGAGTTGGACAATAAAGAAAGCTAAGCGCCAAAGAATTGATGCTTTTGAATTGTGCTGTTGAAGAAGACTCTTGAGAGTCCCTTAGACTACAAGGAGATCCAACCAGTCCATCCTAATGGAGATCAGTCCTGGGTGTTCATTGGAAGGACTGATGCTGAATCTGAAACTCCAATACTTTGGCCACCTCATGCGAAGAGTTGACTCATTGGAAAAGACCTTGATGCTGGGAGGGATTGGGGGCAGGAGGAGAAGGGGATGACAGAAGATGAGATGGTTGGATGGCATCACCGACTCAATGGACAAGAGTTTGGGTAAACTCTGGGGGTTGGTGATGGACAGGGAGGCCTGGCGTGATGTGGTTCGTGGAGTCGCAAAGAGTTGGATACGAGTGAGCAACTGAACTGAACTATCCATCTTAATGTTCTTATGCATTTCAAAGTAAGATGCAGACATCAGTACAATTCATTCTAAATACTTCAGCAAGCACGTGTGGCTATTTATTTTTAAATTAGTTAATATTAAGTAAATAAAAACATTCAGTTGCTCAGTTGTATTAGCCAGATTTCAGTGTTAAACTGCCAGTGTACCTAGTGGCTATAAAATCACTGGAGGAATATCCCATCACGCTCATAGATTCCACCCACATTCAAAGGGAGGGAGTTATGTAAGGCATGTACAGCAGAGGGCGAGAATCTTAGGGACCATATTTCAGTTCTGCTCACCACAGGTGGGAAAGTGGCAGCTGCCTGGAATTAGACATCCTGATCTTGACGACAGTGCAACAACTGTGAAAACGAAGCATGCCAGAGAAGGTAAGAAGAGCTCAAGTTCAGTTCCTCATGCTCTGTTTCCCATCCAGTCACCTATTAAGAATTGGGTTTTCTTATGCTTCAGTATAGATCTGAGAAGCTCCTGTTGAAAGAATAATTGGGGCCCTAGGCTAATCTATAACAGAACTCATGGTAATCCTTAAAGTATCCAGTTTTATCTATGGCTCACAAATGACTTTAGACCACTCTCTTACAAAGGATGAATTTTAAAAAACTCACACTGAACAAAAATTTCAGCAGAAAAACAGAAAATAAAAAAATCAAGTACTAAAGACAGACAAGTTTCCATCAGTACAAAATGTGAATATAAGAACTTTCTGGAAACTTGTTCTTAACACGCAAGACACTGAGTCCAGAAATCAGAGGAAGCCTTGGTGAGAAGAGAAGACATCACAGTAAGTAAAGACTACTTGAAAAAGAAAAACTTGTGAGGAAAGTCAGAAACTACCTTGGATGTTATTTCACAAAAATCTGTACATAAATTTTTATAGTGGCTTTATTGATAATTGCCAAAATTTGGAAACAATGCAAAGGTACTCCAATTGGTGAACTGATAAAACAGCTTATAGAATGTTCATACAATGGAGTACTGCTCAGCAATAAAAAGGAATAAATGTGCAACAATATGGGTGAATCTTAATTACACTATGCTAAGTGAAAGAAGCCAGTCTGAAAGGTCTACATACATATATACTTTATGATTCTATTCACAAGACATTCTGGAAAAGGCAAAACTACTGGGACAAAAAACAAATCTGTGGTTTCCAGGGCTTGCAGTGAGAAGAGGGTTGGACAGGAAAAGAACAAAGAGGACATTTTTCATGGGTGATACAGCTGTTTAATGGGTTAATCAGGTGGCTCAGTGGTGAAAAGTCTGCCTGCCAATGCAGAAGATGCAGGTTCAGTCTCTGGGTTGGGAAGTTCCCCTGGTAAAGGAAATGCCAACTCGCTCTAGTATTCTCACATGGAAAATTCCATGGACAGACACCTGGCGGGCTATAGTCCATAGGGTCCCAAAAATCTGACCTGACTAAGTGACTGAGCACGCACATCTGTTTAATATCTTGATTGTAATGGCAGTTACAATTTCCAAACAGAATGAATTTTAAACTATGTAAGTTTTGAAAAAAATTTTTAATTTGAAGGCAGATATAGGAGATTTGAGATTGCATAAAAATAAATAAGGACAGACTTAAAAAAAATAAAACCTTAACAAACAAATAACAGCAACATGGTAGCAGATAGGAAAAACATTTCGCAGAGAGCCATTTCTGGAATAAGCAGAGTTCAAGCAGGAAATCAGATAATACGGGTGTTTACCTAGAAAGCCCAAAAGAAGCAACTAAAAATCTACAGGATTAATAATTAATAAGGAAGCTCAATCAAATGTCTGGTTAAATATAGCAAAATCAATAGCTTGCCCATCTGTAGATGATAAAGTCAGAAGACATAACCAAATAAGAAAATCCATTCACAGGAATAAGCTAAAAATAAAATCATAACAAATAAAGGAAAAAAATTAAGGTTTTTAGAGTTACATATCATATATATAGAATATATGTTTATAAATATTTAAAGAAGGGGCGTGTCAGGTGGTGCTAGTGGTAAAGAATCCCTGCCAATGCAGCAACTCAGGAGACCTGGATTTGATCCCTGGGTCAGGAAGATTTCCTGGAGAAGGAAATGCAACCCACTCCCATATTCTTATTTAGAAAATCTCATGGATAGAGGAGCCTGGTGGGCTACACTCCATGCGGTTGCAAAGAGTCAGATACGACTGAGCACTTGAAGTCGGCATAGTGAAGAAGGAATAATACAGTGGAGAAAGGAAGGTCTCTTTCCAGTGATCCCTGAAGTACAGTCCCAGACCACCAGCAGCAGCAGCATCTTCAAACCTGAAAGAAATGCAAGTGCTCATGCTCTACTCTAGATCCACTGAATCATAAACTCTGGGGACAAGGCCCAGAGACCTGTTTTTAATAAGCCTTCCAGGTGACTGTGATGTTCCTCAAAGTTTGAGAACCAAGATGCTGATGCTGGTTTTGGGATCATACTCGGAGAACTGGTAGTTTATTTAAGGAATAGTGATGAAACAAAGACTTAGCAGATATCTGGAAGAACACCGCATTAATTTCTCATTATATATACACAGTTTATACTTAAGGGTACCAAGTGGGGCAGTGGTAAAGAACCTGCCTTGCCAATGCAGGAGATGCAAGAGACATGGATTCAATCCTTGGGTCGGGAAGATCCTCTGGGGGAGGAAATGGCAACCCACTTCAGTATTCTTGCCTGGAAAATGCCATGGATAGAGGAGCCTCGTTCAGGAACTATAGTTCAAGGGGTCTCAAAGAGTCAGACATGACTGAGCGACTGAGCACACACACACACATACATGTTCTCGTATATATATTAACAGATTTTATCCAGCATAAGCGCCAGATGGAAAAAGAGTAGCTAAGGGCGATGCCTGGGTAATGCCCCATCCTCAGAGAGCTGGTGACCCCTTGCCGAGGAAACACCCAAACCCATCCAGCCAAGTCACCTGTGGATGTTCTTCCACCTGCCACGCTGCTCAGGTGTCACAAGAACCAGTAATAACAAATTTCATAATCTTCCTTTAAGCCTTATGGGAACTTAATTAGCAAACTTCTGCCCTTTATAACATTTAACTCAATATATATATAGTTATATAACATATAACTCAAATTTCTAGATAGTCAACCTTCCAATATGTTTTCAGATCTACATCATAAATTCAGGAGACTTTCTGCAGATCATATAAGATATATAGGTCATAGTGAAGTGAAGTTGCTTAGTCGTGTCCGACTCTGCGACCCCATGGACTGTAGCTGACCAGGCTCCTCCGTCCGTGGAATTTTCCAGGCAAGAATACTGGAATGGGTTGCAATTTCCTTCTCCAGGGGATCTTCCCAGCCCAGAGATCAAACCCAGGTCTCCTGCATTGCAGGCAGATGCTTTACTGTCTGAGCCACGAGAGAACTATATAAATAACAGAAATACTTATTATGACATAGCATCTTTTACATTAAAGCAGCAATGTAAATTTAAATGTAAATGTAAATTTACATATTTTACATTAAAATATTGTAAAAACTGAAAGAATTTCATTTCTCTCATTGGGGAGTGGGGGCGGGAAGCCCATAACATAAAATATGTAGAACTTCTTACCCTTACCTCACGTTCCCATTTTAAATATTCTGGAGCCCTCACCAAAACTTCTTTGTGTTGATGCATCAGGAAGTTACTTACAACAATTCCAGTATAATATTCCTGAGTGCTTCTCTGCCTGTTATGTTGAAGACATAGAATTTATTTATAAAAATAAAGAAAAAATAATAGTTGAACTATTAAAGTCACAACCTCTGAGAAAATTAAAATGACTCTCTTGGTGAACCAAACACTGGAAAACAATGGCAAGAACATGGCAGACATTCCTGCTCGTAACAGCCAAGGAGGCCTGAGACAGAAGAAGAAAGGAGCAAGCAGATGTAAAACACAGTAAGACAGAAATTGAAAGAACGCTGGGAATAGCAAGAGGATAATCAGCACCACAGTCCTGCCTGTAATTAAGAAATGGGCAGTCGTGGTGAACTTTTTAATTGACAATGAGGAAAAGCCTGTTTAAGAAACATGGTCAACTGCTTGCTTTTAATGGGTTGGATTCTCTCACTAAATATCACTACAGGATGCAGGCAGCTAATAGCAGGGATAGTTGCACAGACAAGGACCCGGAAGTCCAGGAAATCAGGGATGACTTCTGAAACGAGAGAGGTAACAATAATTAGAGGAGGTCAGGGGCAAAAAGTGTAGAAATTCAGCAAGGATAAGAAGGAATTAGCTGATAGAAAGGAAAATGAAGTTTAAATTAATTTCAAAACACCAGGCAGAGACAGCAGTAAGCCTGACACCAGGACATACATTTTTGCTTCCTGTATCTTGGAATCTCAGGCTTTTCATATATAAAATCAGGAATAATAATTACCCAAAAAAGTTGTTTTGAAGATTAAATGACATAGGAACTATTCAAAAACCTTGTACATAACTGGCAGGAAATACTATTTATTGAGAGCTTTTTAAAGCATATATGAGTTGTTTTAAACCAAGAGGTGTATTCTGTTCCTCTTAACCAGGGTGTACCAATACTGTACTTTAAAACTGAATGGAGATTCTTACTGCACTTTCCTCTCACTTCTAAAGTGTTCTCTGCCAGTTCAGCTTTGTCAGTGGTACTAATGGGCTTTCTGGGTCCAAAAAATGGGAAGAAAGCCCAGATGACCATCAGCCTTAACACTGTAAAATACTTCTCTGTTCTCTTAGTACTGGAAAGATCTCTGATGAGAGAGATTTATTTAAAAACATAGGGTGGTTATGGTTGGCTTCAAAGGTTCATCGACTTACTCAGTGATTGAATGAGTGCAGAACAACAGTGCAAAGCTGCTGTATGTAGGAGTGAGGGCAGGGGAGGTGAGCACAGAAAGGGGTGCTGGAGATCAAAGTCTTCAGGGAAACAGGGAGAAGCTCATTAGGTAACAGGTAAGAAGGACATTCAATCTTGCTGCTCTTGGTTCCTAGCTAACATCTGGGAGCCCACCCCTTTCCACTAGCAAAATTTTCAGTTCAGTTCAGTCGCTCAGTCCGACTCTTTGCGACCCCATTAACTGCAGCACGCCAGGCCTCCCTGAGTCGGTGATTCCATCCAGCCATCTCATCTGCAATGTACACCACCACTGGCGTACATTCAGTATAATCAAAATTTAAAAGGTTGACAGCACTAATTGTTGGCAAGGATGTTGAGGGACTGGAATTTCACTCATTGTTGTTGGGAATTGAAGTTTCTAACCACTTAGGTGGTTTCCAGACCACCAGACCACCTGACCTGACTCTTGAGAAACCTGTATGCAGGTCAGGAAGCAACAGTTAGAACTGGACATGGAACAACAGACTGGTTCCAAATAGGACAAGGAGTACGTCAAGGCTGTATATTGTCACCCTGCTTATTTAACTTATATGCAGAGTACATCATGAGAAACACTGGGCTGGAGGAGGCACAAGCTGGAATCAGAGACTGCCAGGAGAAATATCAATAACCTCAGATATGCAGATGACACCACCCTTATGGCAGAAAATGAAGAAGACCTAAAGAGCCTCTTGATGAAAGAAGAGAGTGAAAAGGTGGCTTAAAGCTCAACATTCGGAAAAGTAAGATCACGGCATCCAGTCCCATCATTTCATGGAAAATAGATGGGGAAACAGTGGACATAGTGGCTGACTTTATTTTTCTGGGCTCCAAAATCACTGCAGATGGTGACTGCAGCCATGAAATTAAAAGACACTTACTCCTTGGAAGGAAAGTTATGACCAACCTAGATAGCATATTAAAAAGCAGAGACATTACTTTGCCAACAAAGGTCCGTCTAGTCAAGGCTATGGTTTTTCCAGTGGTCATGTATGGATGGGAGAGTTGGACTATAAAGAAAGCTGAGTTCCACAGAATTGAAGCATTTGAATTGTGGTGTTGCAGAAGACTCTTGAGAGT
Source organism: Dama dama (assembly GCF_033118175.1). NCBI lineage: Eukaryota > Metazoa > Chordata > Mammalia > Artiodactyla > Cervidae > Dama > Dama dama. Next base: position 39,121,527 of record NC_083687.1, on the reverse strand, counting down.
CCCTTGGACTGCAAGGAGATCCAACCAGTCCATCCTAAAGGAGATCAGTACTGGGTGTTCATTGGAAGGTCTGATGTTGAAGCTGAAACTCCAATACTTTGGCCACCTAATGTGAAGAGCTGACTCATTTGGAAAGATCCTGATGCTGGGAAAGATTGAGGGCAGGAGGAGAAGGGGACGACAGAAGATGAGATGGTTGGATGGCATCACCGACTCAATGGACAGGAGTTAGGGTAAACTCCAGGAGTTGGTGATGGACAGGGAGGCCTGGTGTGCTGCAGCTCATGGGGTCGAAAAGAGTAGGACACGACTGAGCGACTGAACTGAACTGAACCACTTAGGAAATGGTCTTGCAGTTTCTTTTCAAGGTGAAAGTGAAAGTCGCTTAGTTGTGTCCAACTCTTTGCAATGTCATGGACTATATAGCCCAAGGAATTCTCCAGGCCAGAATACTGGAGTGGGTAGCCTATCCCTTCTCCAGTGGATCTTCCTGACCCAGAAATTGAACCAGGGTCCCTTGCATTGCAGGCGATTCTTTACCTACTGAGCTATCGGGGAAGCCCAAAAGTGAATGTACAGTTTTCTAATGATCCAGGTAGTCTACTCATTTACTGAAGAGAAAGAAAAGCAAGTGGTCAGAAACGATTTGTACAGGAATGTTCATAGCCATTTTGTTGACAGTAGCCAAAAAAAAAAATTGGAGACATCTCATGTGTCATCAGTTGAAAATGGATAAACCAAGGATAGTTTATTCATGCAGGAGAGTATTATTTATAGATTAAAAGAAACCACTGATAGAAGCAAACACGGATTTGTCTCAAAACGTGCTAAGTCAAAGGAGCACTACACAAAAAATACTCAAGGTTATGTTTTCCATTTACATGAGTCTGTAGAACAGGTGAATCTAACAGACGGTGAGAGAACGTTCAGTGTATTGTTTCCTCTGGGATGTGGCGTGGGAGGAGGTAGTAGAGGTTGATTGATCAGGTGTGTGGGGATCACTTTCCAGAGGAGTGCTGATGGCATCTTGAGAGTCATTTGGGTTCCACAAGTGTGTATATTTGTCAAAACTCGCTTACGATCTGTGCATTTCCTTTTATGTAAATTTTGCATCAAATAAAAAAAAAGACTCTAGTTCATGCTATAAGAGGAAAATAATTCTAAGCTTCGAAGTCAGTCGCTCAGAAGCATAAAACAACTGCATGTCTTATGGGGCTGTTATCAAAGGCCTTGGGCAGCAAGAACCTGCTGTTTTATAATGCACTCACCATGCATCTTAAAAGCAAACGCTCTAAGCTACATCTTGGTGTTTCTGACTGCTTAAGTATCAATTTGTAGACTCTGAGCAGGATGCACAAATGCTGTTTATGGAAGCTTTCCTTTCTCAAGAACTTCCTGTCTAGTGATTAAGTCGTTGGGGCCCAAATTTGAACACTGTGTGCATTTGTAAAAAAAAAAAAAAAAAAAAAAAAAAAGGTGCTCAACAATGAAAGTGGAGGAAAGTGTGCAGTAGATAATTCGATACGGGTATGACAGAGTATTTATAAAATCATCTTTTTCTGTTTGTGCCCCTTTTAATTTTAGTCTGATGGCAAAGAACCTTCTGGTGACATCCAGATTTTTCCCTCCTGATTTCTTGGTGTGCTGTCGCTCAGTCATGCCCAACTCTTCACAGTCCCCTGGCCTGTAGCACGCCAGGCTCCTCTTTCCACGTGATGTTCCAGGCAAGAATACTGGAGTGAGTTGCCATTTCCTTCTCCAGGTGTTTCTTTAACATTGCTTAAAATAAGAATCACCTGGAGTGTGGGTTCAAAATACGTTTTCTACACTCCCCTCCTGGACATTCTGCCCCAATGTGTCTGGATGGGAATCATGGTACATGTCTTTTGAACAAGTACATAAGGCAGTTCATGTCAAATTGTTTGGGAGACACTGCCTTTAGATTGCATGTAGAAACTTCAGACATGAAGTAGTCTGGTAGTTCTTAGTGGTGACCAATAATAGCTTAATTAGTAGGACAATAATAATTATACAATAATATTAGTGAATATGGCACTGTTAATGTCGTCCAGTCACTCTTCTGAATGCCTTGTTTTTATTGCCTTGTTTAATCCTCCACACAAGAAGAAGGTGCTATTATTATCATATTACAAATGAGGAAATAGGCCCAGAGAGGACAAATATTTAATTTGCCCTTGGTCACGAGGATAGAAGGTGACAGGATCAGGCTTTAAACCTAGATATTCTGGCTGCAGATCCCATCCCTTACCTAGCACTTTGCTTGGCCACAAAAATAGGTTGTGGGAAGAACCTCTTAAAAAAATTTTTTTTTAAACCTTGAGAAAATTTTTAAAAAAATACTTATTTACTTGGCTACCTCAGATCTTAGATTTGGCACATCGTGGCATCTTCCATCTTCACTGGGGCATGCGAACTCCTAGTCTCCACATGTGGGATCTAGTTCCCCGACCAGGGATCAAACCCGGGGCCCCTTGCAGTGGGAGCTCAGAGTCTTAGCCACTGGACCAAACAGGGAAGTCCCGAGAATATCTTCTTTTGAAGGTTGGAAGGAACTTTTCTCCACAAGTGTGATGAGGTAGAATGATGATCCAGTGCCTGGACCTTTCCTCTCTTTTCTCCTTACTGACTCTCTAGCACTCTTGACCTTGAACCACATAGGGGTTGGAAGGCTTTGGCTTGACCTGTGGCAGGATCACTTGTTAGCGGCAGGATGGTGGGTGTGTTGCAGCCTGTCCTTCCCTTGAGCTCACAGTGCTTCCTATGTGGCTGGATCACGGCAGGGGATGCCAGGGGTGTCACCAGTCCTCTACTCCCATGCCGTTTCACCCTTTGCTGACCTTCCTTCTCTTTTATGCATATGGGGCTCATCCACTTTTCTTGATGTTGCCTGTTTTTCTTTTTAGCTATTACTGTTTAGTCACTAAGTCATGTCCAACTCTTTGTGACCCCATGGATTGCAGCCCACCAGCTCCTCTGTCCATGGGATTTTCCAGTCAAGCATACTGGAATGCCCTCTTCCAGGGGATCTTCTTAACCCAGAAGTCAAATCCGAGTCTCTTACATCTCCTACATTGGCAGGTAGGTTCTTTACTACTTAGGGCCTTTTGTCTAATCTCCAGGGTGTTTTCTCCTCAACTCTTTCAGTTCCTGTAGCTTCCTTAGAGCTGCTCTGGTTTTGTATCTCTCCTCTTCTTTAGCATTTTGTGACTTTTGCTTATTGTGTATCTCTGTAAAAGTAAGTGTTTCCACACCACCCCCCATGAAGAATCGGTACCTTAAAGTTGAACTCAAATTTGATGAAGGCAATGTCGAAGACATAGGGACCTGGGAAACTGTACTTGAGCGATGCAGTCAATAAACTCCAGACTGAGGAACTTTATGGGATCAAAGACACGTGTCTTCATCAAAAAAAGAGTGATAGGAAGAGAGATGGAAGGGGAGCCATATAGATGAAATGATTTTAAAAGAAAATTGTGGAGTGTGGAGTGCGTATGGATCGTTATTCATACAAACTTTTAATAGATGAACACTTATAAAATTGAATACTGATGAGTTAAAATATATTTTAAAACTTTTTAAATGTGGTGATGAAATATCTGTAGTCAAGTGATATATCTGCAATTTGCCACAAAAATCTCTGGGTGGGGTCAGAAGGGAGGGCATGTATGAGTGTGTGGTCCTGGGTCTCTATGGGTTCTATTTGTTGAAGCTGATTGGTAAGTATGTGAGGGTTCATTATACTATGCTATCTACTTGTATATACATTTGCAATTTTTCATTATAAATAGTAAAAATGAAATATGTGCTTATACTCCTTATTTATCTGCATCAACCTTCAGAGTTAATGAAGCAGTTCTTACTTTAAAATGGATTCTTTATCAGGAGTTTTCATTTACCTTATAGTAACCATCCACTTCTACCTTGAACTGCTAAGATTTTGTTCCAGTATTTTCTGACAAGATTTTCGAGATAAACCAAGCCTTAGAAAGCAGTTCCCCTTAGCATCTGTCAGTAGAGTCTGATCAGATTGGTTAAATTAAATGAATTCAAGTGAGGCAAAGTCAAGTGCATGAGAACCTCCTGGTCTCCACCGAACATCTGCTCCTGGTGACAGGCTCACAGAGGTCGGGCTACCTGCTTTACCTGAACTGCATTTGAGGGAGCAGGTGCAGAGTCCTGGGCTTCTTTTGTCCTGCACCTGCCTCACCTCAGGTAAGGAGAAACAGCTGTGGAAAGCAGAATAGCATTACTCTGTAGGTGGTGGGTCTGGAATGATATCAAATAGGCAGCTCTCTTTGCAGCCTCATTTTTAATAGCTGAAAGCTTTAACTTGGCATCACAGAAGAAACACATTAGGACATCTGAATAAGGTACTAAATTCTTTGAGATTTTGATTGGAGTCAAGTAATGGTGTTTCATTTCACTGCCTGCCCCAAATGCAGTCTAGAGCCTACTTTCCTGAGGTGTTTCTGGCCTTTTCCTTGCCTCAGAGCCACAGGATAGTAGGGCTCGGTGCACCTGCCTTCCTGCTGCATGGCTCAATGGTTCTTGGCACATTCACTTTAGATCTCAGGCCTGTAGCAAGTGTTTAATAATTGCAGGAAAGTGCAGGAATGTTTCTAGTGCTGAAGAACCTGCCTGCCAATGCAGGAGATGTAAGAGTGCAGGTTTGATCCCTGGGTCAGGAAGACACCCTGGAGGAAGGCATGGCAACCCACTCCAGGATTCTTGCCTGGAGAATCCCATGGACAGAGCAGCCTGGAGGGCTATAGTCCATGGAATCATAGAGAGTCAGACATGACTGAAGTGACTTAGCTTGTGTGCACGAAGGCATGTTACATGATGTGTTAAAGCTGGATTGTTTGAGTGGGGAGGGCCCAACTCAGCAGGGCACTTAATGTAAATTTTAAGGTGTATTTGTCTCATTACATGATTTTTATTTGTAGTAAGAGTTGCACTTATCTATACAGTTTTCAAGGTTTTCTGTCTGGTAGAGTATAGAGTGTATAATGGTTAAGTAATTGATTTAACCACAGTTAAATGAATTGCTCTTCTCCTATTTGTTGACTCTCCATGACTTTAAATAACTTATTTAACATAATTATCCTCAGTTACTTGTCTACAAAGTGAGGAAAATGATAGAACTAACCTCATGCGTTGCAGTGGGAATCAAATGAAGAAATGTATGGAAAGGGCTTGGCAGGGATCAGGCTTGAATAGCTATTTAAGCGATGGTGATGATGGTAATACTCGTGGCGGTGGTGATGGTGAAGTGAGTAGGAGTAGGAGTATAGTAGTGTGTGAACAAAGAGTTTGGGTATATAACTTTGAACATTTTTAGAAATTAACATTATTTCATGCTAACAAAACAGAGCTTGCTCAAGCATTCAAGTGGTGTGATTATAAATGACATATAAATACATTAAAAAGTGTTGCAAGCTTTTGACATGTAATTGTGTACTGAGCCCATTTTTATCAAGGCAAGAATGGAATTACTGCCAAGGATACTGGTAGTTCATTTGCTTATTGGCTGCATACTTAGTATCTAAAAATGTCATTTTGGGAACTTCCCTGGTGGTCCAATGGCTAAGACTCTGTGCTCCCAATGCAGGGGACCAGGATTGGATCCCTGGTCAGGGAACTAAGATCCCACATGCCACAACTAAGACCTGGCACAGCCAAATAAATACAAATAAATATTTAAAATGTCATTTTGGAGTCAGTCTGATACACTGGTTTTCAATTCAGTGTATTATTGACCTCAACTATTTGGTTTTTAAAAATTCAGCTTAACTATTTTTTGAGTCAAACATGGTAAATTAGTAAATTAGTATACATATTCAACAAAAATCCTTTTATTTTTTACCATACCATTCAGATGGTTTTAATAAATCAACAGTAATAAATTTACTAGTGTTAGAACTTGGGAGAATTAACCTCTGATCTTGCATTGTGAACTATTTTTGCTGTGTTTTTGATCATATAGGAAATAATTCTTCAAGTGGTATCAAGGGGAAAGCACATTAACACCTTAAATTTTTTTAAAGCCTTAAATTTAAGCTGTTTTTAAAAATAATTTTGAATGATAATCTTGTTTGTAAAGGCTGCTCTTCTAAATGAGAGATTTTCCATTTGGGAAAGTTGGAAGAAGGTCTTTTATTTCATGTTTGACTGTTTCAGGTATAATAAGTGACCCTACATTTATAGAGCTGAACCACAGATCTTTAGAAATAACCATTATTTTTATTTTTCACTAAGCTGTGTACTTTCTAACTTTAGTTTTAACAAAGAAAAATAGCATGTGAGATACATAGCTATTATAGCAAAAACGGAATTTTTCAAAGAGAATGAATAGATGTTGGTATTGTCACATGCTCCTTAGTTTTTTTAAGAAATAAAATATTATAAAGTTGAAATACCCTATCATCTCCCACCAGGTTTTATTCTCCTACTTTTCTACCGAAAGTAACTGCTGTCATGAATTTGGTATTTATCATGTGTGTATGTTTTGTAACTTTATAACATTGAAAAATGGTTTCATACTCTAAAATAATTTTTAGCTTTTCTCTTCTCACTCAACATGTTCTTTTACAGTGCTATCCATGTTGGTCCATATATCTGTTTCATTTTAACAGCTCTATAGTATTTCATTTTACAAGTTTACAGTTTATTCATTTATTTGGTGATGAACATTTGGATTCTTTCTGGGTTGGGAAGATCCTCTGGAGAAGGAAATGGCAACCCACTCCAGTATTCTCGCCTGGAGAATCCCATGGACAGAGGAGCCTGGCAGGCTACAGTCCATTGGATTGCAAGAGTTGGACACGACTTATCAACTAAACCACAATTACAAATATTGAAATCAAAATGAATATCCTTATGCTTATTTCCCTGCATACATGTGTGGTAGTGGCTTCAGGGTTTATTACCTCTAAGTGAAATCTTGGGTTAATGGATGTGTTTATTTTCAGCTTAACTGGATATTACTTTACTGCTCTCATATAATCCTTCCAGAAGCATATAAGTATTTCTGTTTCCCCACATCCATACAATTCATTTTTTAGAATTCAGAATCTAAAATTTCTGTCAGAAAAATGATGTAAGCTGACAGATACATAGATCAGTGAACAGACAGAGGTGCGTTTGTTCAGTAGGTATTTACCATCATTGTGTTGATAATTTCCATTAGGAGATTTCAGAATTTGCAGGTTACATCTAACATTGGCTGTTGTGAGAAGGTCAGATAAGTCTCTTGTCTCTTTAGCTTTGTTTAACTTCCACTGTTTATAATCATTCCTAGAAAGAACAGGAATGGATTCCCGTGATAATCTGCCTTAGTGCGAGCACCGCTGTGTCCAAACCACACTCAGGTGCGTGATTACCCAGTAGAAATATGCATGTTTCTTAATCACTCCTTAAAATTCTGTTTCTCAGCTTTCTTTTCCCCTTTTGAAGAAGCTCAAAGTCTGATTGCCATGCACCATGGCAGCGTGTCAAAAATAACTTAGCATTCTGGACATAGGCTAAAAGGGAACACTGACAGATAAAAATTAAAAGATTGGGATTTGGAAATGGCTTTTTTTCTTTTGAAATCACTTTATGAAATTTAGAAATGATATTCAGGAGGCTGGATAACAAAGTCTTGGTAAAAGCATATTAAGTAGGACATATATATTATGTCCTCTATGTATGTATGCTCAGTTGTGTCCGAGTCTTTTGTGACCCCATGGACTGTAGCCCATGAGGCTCCTCTGTCCTTGGAATTCTTCAAGCAAGAATACTGGAATGGGTTACTATTTCCTTCTCCAGGGGATCTTTGCTACCTGGGGATCGAATCCACCTTTCCTGTATCTCCTGCATTGTGAGCAGATTCTTTCCTCACTGAGCCATCTACGTCCAGTTGATATAAAAATGCATATTTTGGAAATTGCTTGTATGAGTGTTTTCTGCTCATCTGAGAATGGAAATAAAAAGGTAAAGAATATTTTAAATCAATAATGAAAGCCAGGATTGGGTTTTGTGGTTTAGAAAATAAGTGTGTCTGGTTGCGTTTAATTTGTGAACTCATCAAATTAATGTGGTTCTTTCATTTTTCAGTTAACATTTCAATGTTGATTAGGTTTCTGCACCCCACTGTTTGAGACTGAGACTGCTAGATGTTACAGATTAGGTGTGGAGTGCAGCAGGGGCACCACGGTGAAAACTCCACCCCTCTTCTCTCCCTGCGTTTCTCAAAGTAAATCTGTCTTCTCAAAGAGAGCTGTGGCCTTGGAACCCTGTAGTTCGTAGAACTCAGTTGGGTTAAAATGTTCTTGAGTTCAGAGAATGGTCTCAGAAATTATTTTTTACTTAGACCTGCTGTCTCCAACAGTAAATGAAAAGGACTTGAAACTTCTGTTGGTAAAAGTGAATTTTAAAAGAATTTCTGTATGAAATTTATATTTAAATGAAGAGCTGCCAGGTAGAGTGTTGAGAAGTGTGACAGTCTTGGCTAAATGTACCTAATAATTTGGAAACTAATTGTTTTTATTGTTTCCAGGACTCCTGTGCTACTAATGTAGATTCAGAATTGTCCTAGACAATTATCTTAATGTGTTCAACAACCAGTGTTCTGCTAGAGACATGGTTATCTTTATGGAAAAGATGACGTTCTTAGACCAAAAACAACTGAGATATAAAGGGTAGATGAGAATTTAAATAAGTAGTTATCTCTCAGTAATGGAACTTATTTTAATTTTATATTATATAGAATTTTTACAGTGAAATCTTTTTTCACACAATTAATGTGAATCACACCCCCCCATTATAAAGTAATAAAAAATACATAGCTGAAGCACTTAATGGTTTTAATGCTGCATAGAAAGTAGGAGGATATATGGCAGCTGTGATTTTTGTGTCATTTATTTATTCTTTTTTTTTTTCAGTTAAATGTCTTTACAACTAATAAATCAATCTGTTTAAGATTGGATTATATGAATGACTCAGTCAAGGTCTGATGAATTGATGAAATTAAGTAAAGTCCAGGAAAAGTGTAGTTACTCTTCAGGGTGTAGTCTTGTTAATCAACAGATTTTTACTCATTCACGCCTGGGTGGAGAGGGATATCCCAGTGACTCTTGGGTACATTTCAGTTTGTGACAGTTTATAACAGCTGGGTTCTGTAATGGGGGGACTCCTTGGGCTCTGTTTTACTGTTGTTGCTTGGTCTGAGTTTTGTTTCATTTGCCTTTGTGTATCTCAGCATACACCGTCCTGTCTTTCTCCATACCTCTAGATCTTCTCTTGGTCCTTAGGGGTGCAGTCTTTCTGCCCCAACCCCCTCCTTTTGTCTCTCTCCTTGTTCCTGATCAATTTGTAGCCCTCTCTAGTTGGGGCATTCTGATGAGATATTTAGATAGTCTCGACCTTAATGACTGGAGCAGACTCACTAAATGTGACTGTCATCCAAAGAGTGGCTTCATGCTTAGTTTTCTTTAGCTTCTTCTCAGAAGTGAACTCATTTTTGTAGGAATGCTATCATTATTCTAAAGTGGCCTACTCTTGACTAATGGCTATTTTTCTTGGCATCTGAAATCTAACAGAAAACCATTCTGTTTTCTACATACTATGAATTCAGTAGGATTGGGAATACTTATAGAGAGTACTGATAAATGGACCAACATTTAAATACTACCACCATGAAAATTATTGAATAAAATAATGTTCTATGAAGTCAGTCATATATATTATCTCATTCTCTAACAGTAAGATTCTGTAGTTAATCTTATGATGGAGCTTTTTGCAAAACAGTTCCCTCCTAATTTATGTTTGTTCAAACTAGCTTATTGCTAAGATTGATGACTTCCAGAGGTTCCCTCTATACAAAATATTTTATTGCTAATGAGTATTTTGGATGTCATCTTACTAAATTCCATATTTTATTTGTATGGAAATTGAGAGCAAAAGGAGCTAAGTGACTTGCCCATGTTATATAATTATCTAACTAGTTCTAGTGAACTCAGCACAACAAAACATAGTATCCTAGAATCCTTCTTCTATTCCACTCCCAGTTCTGTGGTCTGTCACGTGCATGTCAAGTTTGTAGATGATATACAGTTATAAAGGTGGAGTCTTTATTTGTGAGAGTCTTTATTTACAGAGTCTGTTTTTTTCCTTTGAATTTTGTTTAATATCACTATTCAGGTATAACATATATACAAAACATTATATGAATCTTAAGTGTACAGTTTGATTTTTGGAAACTGAAACCATAAAATGTAACATCTAATGGCACCCAGATTAAGAACCAGAACATTCCCAGCAACTCAGAAACCAGTTTCTCATCTCCCAGTCACCCACCAGAGTAACTGCTTCCCTGACTTCTAATACATTGATTAGTTTTGCCTTTGTAAATGGCCAGATTATAAGTTTGAACTGTATTTAAGAACAATAGAAAGAAGTCATAGCAAAAGTTTGGAGGAAGAGAGGTGTCATCATCTGATTTGCATTCATAAAAGATCAGTAGCTGCAGAGTTGAGAACAAGTAGTAGAGGTCCAGAATTGAAGTGGAGGGACCAGATAAGAGGCTGTTTGATGAAATCACCTGGCGGTTTGACCTAGTGCCCTGGCAGTGCAGATGGGAAGAAATGGACAGATTGAAAACACACACACACACACCCCTTGCCTGCACAGTTGGCTAGGTCAAGTAAGCAGAATTTAGATATAAGATGGGAGGAAGAAGCAAGGGAGGCACTAATATTTTCCAGGTTTATTGTTGTGATATAATGTACTGAATAAGAAGAACCAGAAGAGGCACAGATTTGTCTCAGAAGCTCTGGAGGTCCATGTGGGGCATGTTATTTTGAAATAACTGAGCTGTCAAAGGGGGATGATCAAGGAGGTGGTTAAATATATAGCTATATCTGAAGTTTGAGAAAAAGAGGCTGAGCTGGAGATCTGAATTTGAGAATCGCTAAAGGACATGATTTAAGAAGGCATGGGATACCATAAAAGGGAGACAGAGAAATGAAGATGTGATCCAAAAGGCAATAACTGAAGAATGGCCATTGGTTGTGGATGGCAGCGGGTCACTTAGGCAGGCAATCCACATGGATGATGGATGAAGAGCCTGTTGAGGTAAAGCCCTCCTGGGAGCCCAGGAAAGCAGTGATATGCTTGGTTGTGACCTTAGGGCTTTTGCCCACAAGTCATTCATCTGTCATACTGTGGCTGTCACTGCATTCTATAGGCTAAATAGCACTTAGCTTATAAAAGTTAGTTCAGTCAATCATGTCCAACTCTTTGCGACCCCATGGACTGCAGCATGCCAGGCTTCTCTGTCCATCACCAACTCCCAGAGCTTGCTCAAACTCATGTCCATTGTGTAGGTGATGCCATCCAACCATCTCATCCTCTGCCATCCCCTTCTCCTCCTACCTTCAATCTTTCCCAGCATCAGGGTCTTTTCCCATGAGTCAGTTCTTTGCATCATGTGGCCAAAGTATAGGAGCTTCAGCATTAGTGTAAGTGGTGATTTTTGAGGGAAAATGGGTAAGTTTGAAGTTGTGGATGGAAAAGCCAGACTATTTTTAATGTATATTTGCCAGTCCTGCTTACAAAATGTCTATGCCTAATTTCTATATCTGAACAACCAAGCTTAACTGCAATCTTCCCTTCCCCCCTCCCCTTTATACACACGTACACACACATACCTTTAATGCTGAATATCTTAATTTTGATATCAAAGCTTTTCTGAGGATGTTAGTCTTTGAAACACTAGCTCCTTTAATCTTCCCAAGCATCATTATTTGGAGATGTGTTCTTGAATAAAGTGCTGCTGGAATTAGTAAATGTGTATGTTCATTACTTGACTCAGCCGAAGTTCCTTTGAGACTTTGTAATTGAGCATTAGTAATATGCATCATTTTAGAAGTCTGCAGAGATCAATCTTGATGTTCCCTCTCTTAGCTTTACTGCTCTTACGTGCCCTTATATATTTATTGGAAAAGACCAGATGATTTTCTGCTCCTGCATGCTTCAGTTCGATGGTTCAGTCACGATTGTATTTTCTATGTAGTGCATATAGTAACATAGAAGACAAAAGAATTCTGGCAACAAACATGCTGTTTTTAAATAGAAAGTGTTTTATTTGGAGGTGTGTATAACCAAACCTAAGGAGTAAATGAAACTCAAATCTCTATGCAGTCCTGTCATAGAACAGAGCTGGACTTGCTTTATTTTGTCATGGTAGACATAAATCCTTTTAGGATTAGAAATTGTAGTCTCAAAAGTGACTATGAAAAAAAACTAGTAATTAGGGAAACAAATAACAACCGTTAGCTGATCCTCTCACCACTGTGGTCTAGGAGGTATATGGATCAGTTAGGCCTGTCAGGGGAAGCAGGGCCACTGGGAGTTATGGGATAAAGGATTCCCTATAGGAAGTGGGGGAAGCGACAGATTCTCCAAGCGAGGCTTCAACAGTACAGGAACTGAGAACTTCCAGATGTTCAAGCTGGATTTAGAAAAGGCAGAGGAACCAGAGATCAAATTGCCAACATCCGTTGGATCATTGAAAAAGCAAGAGAGTTCCAGAAAAACATCTGCTTTATTGACTAGGCTAAAGCCTTTGACTGTGTAGATCATGACAAACTGTGGAAAATTCTTCAAGTGATGGGAATACCAGACCACCTGACCTGCCTCCTGAGAAATCTGTATGCAGGTCAAGAAGCAACGGTTAGAACCAGACATGGAACAACAGACTGGTTCCACATCAGGAAAGAACTACGTCAAGGCTGTATATTGCCACCCTGCTTACTTAACTTATTTGCAGAGTACATCATTCGAGATTCTGGGCTGGATGAAGCACAAGCTGGAATCAAGATTGCCAGGAGAAATAGAAATAATCTCAGATATGCAGATGACACCACCTTTATGGTAGAAAGTGAAGAAGAACTAAAGAGCCTCTTGATGAAAGTGAGAGTGAAAAAGCTGGCTTAAAACTCAACATTCAGAAAATGAAGATCGTGGCATCTGGTCCCATCACTTCATGGCAAATAGATGGGGAATCAATGGAAACAGTGACAGACTTTATTTTCTTGGGCTCCAAGATGACTACAGATGGTGACTGCAGCTATGACATTAAAAGATGCTTGCTCCTTGGAAGAAAAGCTATGACCAACCTAGACAGCATATTAAAAAACAGAGAATAACTTTGTCAGCAAAGGTCCATCTATTCAAAGCTATGGTTTTTCCAGTAGTCGTGTATGGATGTGAGAGTTGGACCATAAAGAAGGCTGAGCACTGAAGACTTGTTGCTTTTGAACTGTGGAGAAGACTCTTGAGAGTCCCTTTTACTGCAAGGAAGTCAAACCAGTCAATCCTGAAGGAAATCAGTCCTGAATATTCATTGGAAGGACTGATGCTAAGCTGAAGCTCCAGTAGTTTGGCCACCTGATTCGAAGAGCTGACTCATTGGAAAAGACCCTGATGCTGGGAAAGACTGAAGATGGGAGAAGGGGACGACAGAGAATGAGATGGTTGGATGGCATCCCTGACTCAATGGACGTGATTTTGAAAAAGCTCTGGGAGTTGGTGATGGATAGGGAAGTCTGGCGTGCTGCATTAAGGGTCGGACACAACTGAGCAACTGAACTGAACTGAACTGATAGGAGGTGGAGCTTCCACAGTGGGGCAGAAACTGAGGATGCACGTACGGGCGGGGGACTGGCCTAGGGCCTCAGGCTGCTGCTGATCCACAGGGTCAGCTTGGACACATGCGCTGGAAACCAAATGGAGGAGAGTAAGTTCGAATCTGCTGGCGTTTCTGTTTTGTCAGCACTCCTAATTACAATGAGTTTCATTCAGAGTTGGCTGTTGCGTCACTTTGGCTTCCAAGCCTGATGTGAACTCCTCCTTGGGCAGCTTTTACTCAGGACAGAGCAAAGTAGAAATAGACGGCCACAGTGCAGAATCTGAGTAACAGGGCTCCTGACAGTTGATGTTTGCTTTCAGCCACTTTAAATACCAGAATTATCGAATGGAGATAAAAGAAATGTTAATGTATTTTTCACTAGAAAACAAAAGTCTTGAATATGTAAGGTCAACTTATTAAAATTACATACTGCATATGTTTATCAGATTTAGATGGGCCTAAGTGTAATTGCTTGAAAATATTTAGTATTGATTAAAAATGTTAGGAATTATGAGTTCAAATTTAATTGAGTGAATACAGTGAATTTCTTCCTGAATCTTCGTTGGTAGGCATATGAAAAGACAGACTGGGCCTGGCATGACTCTGTCTCGATTTTATATAGCTGTGTTACAAACACAGCTATGTGACTTGGCATAAATATTTAATGTTTTTCATCTTTACCTTCTTTATTTATGGAGATTAAAAGAAATAATGTATGTGAAAACTAAGAAACAGTATACAATCTTCAGATATTACTATGTCTTCAGGGGAAAAGTTCCCTCCAATCGACAAAAGGTTAACTGATAAATGTTTTTATTTGAAGTAACAACCTTTTAACGAATAGACTATGTGTAATACCTAGTAAGTCTGACTCCAGTGAAGTCTGTCTTCAAGCAATTGTAATGTGACAGAATATTTTTATTAAAATTTAAGTATGCATATTTCTTGATTGTTGTTCTAAGAGGATTCTTCACCTGTATTTTCAGTGAAAGTACTGGGTTAGCTTTAATAATATGAAAATTATTCATTTTCATCCTAGAAATTATATCCTTGTTTACGCTGTTGCTGCAGCACATCTGAAGGAGCACTAGGCATTGATCTGTTCTAATGATTTGTCAGGTTTTGTGGTTGTTTCCTCTTTGGTGCTGTCTCCTTTCCTCATATACAAAACTACGCTCAATAAAAGCTCAAGCACTATATGTTAAAACCCAAAAACCAGTAATGTGATAAAACCATGTATGATTTTCTCTCTGTGATTTGTGTGTATGATGTGATACATACAATGGTTTTGTTGAATTTATGCCTCTCTAGGACAGAGTTCAAATTACACAGGGCTGAGAAATCTTTCTAAATATCTCATACAAGAAGAAAATTGAGGTTAGGTAATCAGAATTGATGAAGGGACCAAAAATGGGTCAGATTTTCCCAAGAATGTGTCACGGATCAGCTCCTCTTAGAATTAATCCAGCAAATCTTGACTTATTCACTATAATTTAGTTTTGTAAATCACTGATACTTTGCTTAAAAGGCCACTAGTCACATCTAGACTATTATTGCATAGGCAGTCAATAAGGTTTATCTAAATGCTTTAGGTGCTTCATTTAAAATCAACTTAAAACACAGATTTTATTTTCATGTAGTATTTGCCCTGGTTTGGTTTTGTTTTCCAGTGTTTGAAACATACAATAGTATGTTGAGCTGCACCCAGACCACCCACCAACTAGTTGCAACTCTGCCCTTACTCTCCATTTACAGGGAGAAAACTGATGCCCTCGTAGGAAGGAGGCTGAGACTCAGGAGGCAGGAAGAACAGACTCCTGGGTAGGCCTCAGGCAGAGCAAAGCTGTGGTGCCCAGAGAGGCAGACAGCAAGTGCTTGTCTTCCAGCAGGAGAGGCCCTTGGGGGCGGAGCAGTCTAGTTTACAACTTGAACCTGGTGGATTGAGCCCAGTGGGGAGCAGTGTAACTCAGTCATCACACCCACTCCTATCTCTCCAGAAGATAAGCATTAATTATTTGTGGTTATCAAGTCCTCTTTCCTCTATTCTCATGCTTTAAATGAGAAAAGGCTTGTTATTCTCAACTGGTTTATTTCTAGATGTTTCCACTTGATCATTCTTCTTTGTTCTTATTCTAGCAGCTGTTCTTTGTCCTCAGCTAGCCCACTGTTTCCCAGATGTCTTTGGTAGGAGTCATCTTGGCTACTGGTTAAGCTTCTAGCTTTCTAGCCTTTGCCCATGGAGGGTGTGCTTCTGTGATTCTGGGTGGAGCCTGGGAACGCACGTGTATAACAAGCACCTCAGGAGATTCTTAGGGTTTCGGCGGCGCTGCCTGACCTCGACCTCCGTGTGGCAGTGCACTAGCAAATCCGTATGTGGGTAGGATGCCAGCTTTGGCAGAGAAAAATACCCGAGACTCATGGAGCATACTTAGGCCCCAGATTATTCATTGTATATCTGAAGTTCAAGCTTAACTTGGTGTTTTATCTGGCAATCCTACCTTTGGGAAAAAAATAGATCTCTACTGTAGACGCACCTGTTTGAACTTATATAGCTTGGGGGCCAGATAAATTCTAACCAGAGTGAGAAGGCTCTCTCACATAAAATGGAGGTGCCTCTTCAAACCCTCAATGTGTCACCTTTCCCAAATTCATATGTTGAAGTCCTAAGCCCCAGTACCTCACCTTATTTGGTGATAGTGTTGTTACAGAGATAATCAAGTTTAAACGAAGTCATTAAGATAGGCTTTAGCCCATTATGACTGGTGTCCTTATCAAAAGGGGAAATCTTGTTGAGAGGCACTCACACAGGGAGAATGCAATGTGAAGCTGAAGGCAGCTATGAGGGTGATGCCTGGGAACACCAAAGGTGGCCAGTGACCACAGGAGGCTAGGAGACAGGCGTCAGATTCAGCCGTTGTAAGGAATCAGCTGTTCCAACACTGGGGTCTTAGACTCTAGCCTCCAGAGTAGGAATTTCTGCTGTTTAAGGCACTCAGCTTGTGGTGCTTTGTTAGGGCAACCCTAGCAAGCTAACAAACACGCGGTACAAAAATTGGGCTGATGAGCTTTTTTCCTCACTTTGGTGTGGAAAATCTGTAGAATGTGGGCTTGACAACTGGCATGACCTCCATTTTACAAACGTGAGAGCTGAAGCACAAAGTAGTTAAATGACTTACACCAGCTTACACAGCAAGCCGCTGATCACAGTGTTTCATATTTACCAACATTTATTAACGTATAAACAGGAATCATATTTATTGCCAGTAAAGTAAAAGGTACTAACCTTTGTTGAGTGATTGTCTAATGCCAAACACTTCATATACATTATCTATTTAATCTTCAAGATAACCAGTGATTAGGGACTGTTAATTTTTCATTTTCAAAAAAATCAAAATCATTTTTGATTTTCATATGGATGAAAATCAAAGCTGAGGAAGATGAAGGGTTTGGGCACAGTCAAGTAGTGCTCCTCCAAGAGGAGGGGCCAGGAATCAAGTTCCAGTCCTCTGGTTCCAAGCTCTATTCTGTACTACTTCTGGACAAGAAAGACGCTCACCACTTATGTAGCCCTGTAAAGGAATAGATGAGAGAAAAATAGGTTATTTATTTAGTTGGATTTTTTTTTTATGCTGTAGAAGTATGTATTTTGCTTCGCGTTTTCATTTTGCATATATGCACATAAATCAGTAATCTTTGATGTGGGCAAGATCACCCACAATGTGTTTGTTCATGAGTTTTTACCAAGAATTAGAAGAACATGATAAAAGTAAAGTTTTCATATTATTACAGGCACTTTTATTCATGCTGTTTCTGTTTTGCCTTTAGACCAGAATAGATGTTGTCAAATTTAATTTCTGAGTTTTAAATTCCTATTAATGCTCAGCAGTTTCCCTATAGGATTGCTGTCAGTAAAATCTTTCTGATGAGGGAAATATTAAGATTTTACTTCGGTATTCCTCCTGTGCCTTCCCCAGCATCTGAGATTTGTGGTACAGATTTATTCCTTTGCGTTTTCACTGCAATGTGTCTAGTTCAGCATTTTAACAGTTAATGTTTGCCTGGTAACATTGGAAAGGACGATTTCTCACCAGAGGTGATTTCTGGCATGCAGAGTGTGTGGCTTCTGAGATTTATTATTTTTATGGGGTGGAGAAGTTTCTCCAGGCTATTTCTGTGAATGAGAGATCAAAGTCAGATGGATCTGACAACTTTCCTCTGAGAAGGACCACCCAATAGTTTGATAGTTCTTGTTTTGTTTTTTTTTTAACCACTCGGTGATTGATGTTCCCATGATCCACTATCATTTTGTTTGGAGTGAAAGCATATGAAGAAGCCCCTGTTTCTGCTCTTGATTTTTACCAGGGAACTACTGGGTGATTTTATTGTTGTTATTATTGTTTCATTCAAATTCATAAAAATTTCCCATGTTCTTTTCCCTCCAACCACCCCCCAGCTTCTCTTTAGCTACTATTTGTTTTTCCTTCATCTAAAGTGGAGTTCAGTGAAACCTACTTGACTCCCTGTCTCAGTGGGGAAGCAGCAGACTTTCCTGGATTGGGTTCTGGCATCAACTCGGAGACCAGCTTCACCTTCTCTTGAGGTGAAGTTGGTCTCCTAGATTTTGCTGATGAATAGTTTTATCAGGGAAGTGGTGTATTACTTTGGCCTTCAGTTCCTTACCAAGGGTAGGGCATTCAGGAGTCTAGATACATGAGGAATGGGGTGATCTGATTTAGGAATAGCTGAATGAGGTGGGTAATCAGAAGTGAAATCAGAGGCATCTTGTGAAAAACCAGATAGCTCAGCAAGCCGGATTAAGTTGGAGGCACACACGGTCAGACAGTTGATCTAAGAATCGACTTTAACTCAGGGAAATTTCTGCGCATCTCACTTTCCACATTGCCTTGTGCGAGGTCACTCACTTTTAAAAAGTCCATGTTTCACACAAAACTTTCTCTATTAAAAGTATTTTCTAATGTTATTTTAAAAAAAGAAAATGAAAATCATAATAATCTTGAATTTTTCTAGAAGACAGCATTGTAGGTTAGTTAGATTTTGGAACTATTTACTCAGTTAATGAATCTGCCTGTTTTCCCTAGTGGAAGAATTGTGACACATGGTCTTTCTTGCACATCAGAGAAAAGCCACAGAGAAGAGTAAGTCATGCTCATTCTATAATTCTGCCCACATTTAAGTACTGTGAAGTTTTGTGTGTGCTTCTAATTATTTTTAAGGCTTATACAGTCATTCTGCTTGACTACAGGAAGGGATTCCAGGACTGTTGGAGACACAAAAATCTAGATTGCCCAAGTCCCTTATATAAATTTGAACAGTACAGTTGGCCTTCTGTATCCATGGTTCTACATTCACTGATTCAACCAATGGTAGGTTGGTTTTGAGCAGGGATTGGTTGAATTCCAGGATGCAGAGTCCACAGATGCAGTGAAGACCCACTAAATGCAGTGTTTGTTTTAGGACTTCAGCCTAGAGGTTGTAATCCTCTCACATCTACTTCTCAGTCTATTTACTCACTTATATTCCTACCCCTAAATACAGTTTTTCACATGGGAGGCTCCATAAAGTGATGCTGTCTTATGGAGTATTAAGAAACAGAGATCCACCCATCTTTGTTGTGTTTATCCCTGCATGATGCTGAGGTGAGCAAGGATGCCACCAGCGCTTGGCTTTCCTGGACGATCCTGCCCTCTAGGATTGACTAGTAGCAGTTTTGTACGTATCTTATCCTGAAATCCTTCACTTTATGAGTCAGAACAAAGTGTCATGTTACAGAGGTGGCTCCACGTGAATACATGTGTTTAATGATGAAAGTGGTTTTTTGTGAGAACTTAGCAAAAACTAGTATGTCAGTAGTCATTGGTTACTAAAGGTAAAAAGAAAAAGGCAAGAGGAAAAGGAGGATCAAAGCAAACAGAATTCACCAAGTGTGACATAAATCAGTAAAGGGCGTGAAGCATCAGCTGTGCCTGTACAATTTGGAAAGGGTGAGGGTGACTAATATGTATTGGAAATGTTGGCACCAGACAATTTGAAACACTGCAGATTTTCTTCCTCTCTGTTTATAATGGACTTAAATCATGCTTGAAGATACTACTTGAGCCAGACCATATTTGTTTGCTGTATTTGAAATAATTACTTGTTTTAAAACATTCTCTTTTCCACGATGTAGGGAGGAAAGCTCTTTACTTTCTTCTTTGTGAGGCTGTTTATTTGGTCTTAGCAATTTATAACTTCATCCTGTTGGCATTAGTTGTGTTTGCTGGCCACCCAGTACCTTTTGAACTTTCTTGGGTGTAATCTGGGATGTTTCCAACCTTGGAGAACCACTTCCCCAGGATGGAGCTCAGAAAACCAACCTCCTGTGCCCTAGGGCACTAGACCATGACCTCGATTCCACCAAGAAATCTAAATTCCGAAATGAGCAACTTGAGGACAGAGGCTCCACCTGTAGTCCATTTTTGCTAGCCATAGAGGTGGAGCAGCCACCTGCGCTTGGGGTGGCCATGTTTGCAGGCTTGGATTCTTGGTGCAGCGGAAGCACTGACGTTCTCCTTCAGCCTGTTTTGTCTTGTGTCATATGTTGTTCCCGGAAGCTTAGTACTGAGCCTAATTCTCAGTATACTGTTAATAAACTCCCTTTTCTCCCTAATCCGCTGCTGTTACTTACAACTAGGAACTTGAAAGGTATCAATTCTCAATTAACACTGAAGCATCTCATTAGGGTGCCAGACTAAACTTATCATGCCTGTATTTCAGTGACAGATAAAGGCAAAAGGCAGGGTCTAGACTTAAAACTTGAAGAGTGATACCATTTTTAGGACTAGACCTAGAACGGTAGGCCTGTCAATGAAAAGTGATGCCTGGATTCAAGGTAAAGGTTTGAGTTCACTCTGGGAAAAGACAGCTCCATCATGAGGTGACAGTAGATATCAAAGTCTATAATGTGAATGGAATACGTTAGATTCATGCTTGATTGGCATGTTGAAATATGGGTAATTTTTGTCTTGGTTTTAGAAAATTTTAGATTTCAATACCATTTTTTGATTCTGACTTTCCTTTGTCATATTTCCAAGATACGAAGTCTTAAAAAGTTTCAAAGAATTGGGTTCTTTGTCTACTATATACAGAAGTGACTAAGCCTAAATTATCTTTATCTTTAGGATTATTTTATGTATTATCATCCACACTTCTGTTTAGTTGATTTTCTTTTTTTTTAGTTGATTTTCAAATAATGATGCTAATTTTTCAATTTTTAGTGAACAGTATGTGCAAGAAAGTACTTAAAATGAAAATACACTTCAAAAATTGTGGACCTGTGAATTTATCATTTGTATACTCTTAGTTTAGTAGATTTATTACAATATTGAGAGTTTTACTTAAAATGAATACTGACTCTTAATTCGGGATTATGACAGTCAGGAGGTAATGTTATTTTAATAATACAGACCAAATGCTAAGTGCCTCTCTTCCTTGAGATTCAGATGGTTATCTTAAAATCCTTCCCTTACCTACACAACTGAAGGATTCCTTCTTAAAATTTTCTTATTAAGTGTAATGATAATAATAAAAATAGCCTCCATTTATTTAGTGGTGATTGGATCCAGTCTCTGTGTTGTATGTTTTACATAAATGATCTCTAATCTAAACAATACCCAGCAAGACAAGTTGTTACCCTATCATATTAATATCAAGAATTTAAGGCTCAGAGAGCTTAAGTGACTTGCTCATAGCCCTCCAGGTCTGTTTAAAGTTGATGTTTAAGAGTAATTTTTTGTTTGTTTGCTTTTGGCCATGCCAAGCAGCAGGCAGGATCCTCCCTGACCATGGATGGTACCTGTGCCCCCTGCAGCAGGAGTGCCGCGTCTTACCCACTGGACTGCTAGGGAAGTTCTCAGAGTAATTTTAAATTAAACGAAAGGAGACAAAGGTGCTTTTATTAGGAATCTTTACGTGTTGCTTAACCCTGAACCTGATCTCAGAGTGTTAAATATAGTGACCCTGTGGCCCATCCTAGCTTTTATACTCAGAGAAGAGTTGTCCTTACTCTGTGGACCAGATCTGTGTCTTGATGTCACAAGTTATTATCTTGTAACAACCAGCAGTGACTACTGAGAATGATTTCATTTCACTCCCTGTTGAAGTAACTCCTCATAGATTTCAGCTTCACTTTGTCTAGTTTCCATTCTTCACACATGGCCAAAACAGTAAAATGAGTTGAGAGTGTGCTGTGTTGAGAATGTAAACCCTCTGACTTGTTTCTCAATATCTGCAGATACCTCCACTATTTTCTTGTTCTAAGAAGGAAAAATAAGTCAAACATTTCCTCTTATCCTGGGAGATGCCAGGCCTGATTTGCACTTACTTTAGAAGCCTTAATATATTATTTGTATGCTGTTAACTGTGAATGAAGTACCTCAGATAGATTTTCCAGAGCTGTAGTGCTTAAAAGCATAGGATATTTTGAATAAAATATAACAGGACATTTGAGCAAAGTTCCACCTGGTTTTGCGATAAGGGCATGCATTCTGAGCCAACGCAGAGAGAAGAATCACATCAAACTCCTCCTGTCAATCCTCCTGTGCTATCTGGGGAACAAACTTTATATTTGAATAGATCATCACCCCGTCAACATTCAAAGGATCGGCTTCATGTTCCATAATGAATCACATACTCAAAATACAGACATAAAAGGAAGCACTGTAAATTTTTTTGTGTGTTTTCAGCTATAAAGAAATTGTGGTTTTGAAGTTTTTCTTTCCTGACCCTCTTCAGTATTCTTATTTCTGGGACGTCTGAGTAGGGGTGAAGGAAGAACTTAACAAGGCAATGATCTCACCTGAGAAATACTGGAGTGAGAGAGAGGAGACAGTATGGAAATGAAGATTTTCAGTCACGTAATAATCTAGTAACATCTAGTCGTGTGTATGTATGTACTGTTTTGGGAAGGATGACAGGCAAACGTCTATAGTGAAAAAGTGGCGAGGTTAACCTGAGGGTTCCTTCATTTCCCTATGTATTGCATTCAATATTATTTTTTAATTATTTGAGTCAAACAGCTCCAAGCTTTTTCACCCAGAAAAGTAGTCTGCAGTTTGCAAGATCTGACTGAAGACAGGGATGAGAATAGAGAAACGGGAGTTGAATTTTATGGCTTGACTTTATTCACCCAAAAACTATCCCTTTGGAAGCTTTTGTTCATTACAAAAATAGGTTATTTCAGTAAGTCTAAATAATGCACAGAAATTTCTATCATTTATCAAATGGTTTGTAGGTTCAGCTGCATCTGCATACATTTGAGTTGATATATTAAAAATAATGTATAGCACAACTTATGTTTAAGGTATAGGTCTTAAGCATTAGGAACCAGAATATTTATTAGGTGGGATGGTATTTGACTCAAAAATGTTCTATTATGCAAAGTAGCACTTATAAAAATGATACTGTCATTTTTAAAAGGTATTTAGAGGAGAAAAGCATGAACATATAAACTTAGGTATTTAAGGTGTTCAAAATTCTAATAGAGAAAATTGGTTATTAGCACACTGACTTATTAGTTAACTCTCTAGCTTACATTATAAGTACTACATTAGTGATATTCTATGATGTACTTACTATAGAAGACAGTGTTGCAAGAGCTAAAATCCACAGTACCCTGTTTAGTAAATTTTAGGGTACATTGATTTTTACTTTGAAGTGAGGATGCATTTATATATCATTTTACACCTAAATAAAGATATATTTTATAAATGAGGAAATTTTGTAATTATTTGGAAACATTTTATGGTAGCTTTTTCGTTTAGAACCACATTTTACAAAGTGTATTTTATTTTTTCCCAGTTTTATTGATACACAATTGACATATAACAAAAACAGTGTATTTTATATTGTTGGTGTCTTACATTCCATTATATATAGTAATTATCTTTTAAGTATACACATCAATAAATAAGAATTGTAAAGATACTAGAACCTCAGCCAATTTTGAGGTTCTAGTTTTAAACCAGTGATATGGGTTGGTAAATACTATGGCATCTTGAGAAGAATACTTCCAATTAATTTTCTCTCTTTTATGATAGGGATGGCCCAGCCAAAAATGTGAAAAGAAATTAATGTTGATTATCCAGACATCAATAAAAATTTTGACAAATTCCAATATATATTTTCCATAAGAATGTTAGGAAGATGAACTCAAACATATTAAAAGATATCCTACAATGGTCTATTAATATTTAGCCTGTGGATGGTTTCCCACAGATGATATCATTAAACTGGAACATTATTGTACTTTATTTAGTAAATAGAATGAAAAGCATACAGAAGGTATTGATGTATGACATGAGTATGGGAGAAACTGGTGGTGTTAACAGAATGGAAGACTCTGAATTAACTGTAGAAGATTTGGTCTAAAACATCAATAGGTGTATTAGTATGTTGAGCTTGTATAATTGTTTCCATAAAGAATTGAGGTTTAGCACTCACCCTGCTTGGGGTGCTGGGGCGTTGGGGGTCTGGGCAGCTCATTTAGATTATGTCAAGGATATGTTGTTCTTATAAGAGTTAATATTATTTTGGGGCAAACTATTGATATATAAGTATTGAGAAATAATTCTTCTGTTAGTCTCTGGGGAAATTCAGGGAAAATGGGTTAGAAAAAGAGACCTCTGAGAAAAATTTTTAAAAATTCAAATGGTTTGATTTAAACAGAAGAATCAAGTGATTGAGTTATAAGAAGAGGTACCAGCTGTCCCCCATTTCTGTGAATAGAGAGTAAGAATAAATGAGTATCAATAAGAGTGGGAGCAGGTTGCTCACTGTATTTGTACCAGAAAGAAAAAGAGGAACCTATTCTTAGGAATTTTGAGTACAGTACATAATTGTACCTGGTAATAACTATGTACTCATTTCATAAATATTGAATGCCTTCCATAGGAAGGTCTAATGTTAGGTATTGATTCCTGTTTGAAGCCAGGAAACTAAGGACTAGATACACAGTACCCTTCCTAATTCTCATTCATGAAAGTGGTTAGCAGGCTAAGTGAGACTTCTTGAGAAACGGAAAAACGTGTGTGGTATCTATTCCATGAGGTGATATATCACTGTTACATACAGTCAAGAATAGAATGGTTCTATAGAGTTCGTCACTCTTTGATGTCAATTAAACTGACCTTCATATTGAAGTGTCTTTTGCATATTCCTTAAGAAATGTCAAGAGAAGCAAGAGAAGGTTAGTAATGCGTCTTATATTTTCTTTGTCACTATTTACAGTGTATTATGTACATAGTGTAATCTGTCAGCCAACTTTAATTTCATAAGCTATTCATTGTGTTTAAACAGTGCCTTTCTTATATTAAATATTTATGGCAGTCTTTGAGAAGAATACATTAAAATGGCAGATGGGGGTTGCTTTAAACATTTCCTTGATTGAAGGCAAGGGACCCCCTTGTGAATTTATAGTTTACTTTCAAAGAAAAGTTCACAATGTCTGATAATAACCCAAGGAAGCTAGAATTCCACCAATTCCCAGCACTGTGATTTCAAAAAGCAATGGCTGCAATCTTCATGCTTCAGCACCTTCCATTTTGAAATTGTTTGCAAGGGCAGTGAAGAATGATGAACAAAAACATTTACAGTTGTATTGCCTATTAATAATTCAATAGGAGTACACCTATTTTGCATTAATATTACTTTTTCATTGATTTTTATCCACAGTAACAAAGATAAGTGGAAAATCAAATTTTTGACCTATGTTGTACAAGAAGATATGTCCTAAACTCTAGAATTCTGCAACTTAAAGGATACTCTGGGAGTCACGTCCTTGGTTTCCTGAAGGAGGGATGTGCCCTTTTGCTTTACTATTTTCTATTTGCCTTGGTAGCTGATAAGCCTGAATGATGGTTATTTATTGGAAACCATCCAATAACACTTAACCAGGAATAACACTTTTTTTTTTTTGCCTTTGAGAATGATGTCTTCTAGGTTAAACTTGGAAGAACTGTCTATCTTTAATTATATTACTGTCTTGAGTAATCATGATAAAATTTGTTCTCTTTAATAAGAGCTTTGCTGAATATAAAAATGAGTTCTGTGAATTTTTAAGAAAATCTTAGAAGGTTATTTATTAACTGTCTCATCTGACTGTTGATAATTGAGATGCTGTCTTCGTAACCACTCTTACTCTCTCTTTCTAAGTGAACAGCCTGCGTTTGATGTAAAAGGGTAATGACTATTTCTGAAAACAAGTTATTTTAGTTCATCCAACTACTTCATTAATGTTTGGTGAGAGCTTTGAAAGTTTCTAGTTGGTGAGAAATTATGACTCTTGTATTACTTAAGTCACTTTCCAGTCATTAGTGGCCATCCTTGGTTGATAAACTGATTATTTACAACTAGCAGAAAGTATGGGTGTGTGTGGGTACCATGGACAGTCTGGTAATTTCAGAGTTCTTTTAAATTTATATATTTCAAGTAGTTGCTTGACAGTTATTTAGTGTGGATGTTAGGCAGCTGATTTTCTAGTGGTAAAAATTGTGTATCTTAATTTTTTTAATGGTTTATTATGTGTATGGTCTCTAGCATCACATTTTTAATACATAATTGAAGAATTCTTCCACACATGTGCTTTCAGGCATCTTTGAATCCTCTGAAATAGCAAGCTAAATATGTGGCTTATTTCTGGAAAGGGATCCATAACTTCCACCATGTCAAAGGCAATCTCTAACCCAGAAGATTTGAGCTAAGTAGCCTATCTTAATTTCCTTATTTTCCAGATGAAGAAAGTAAGAGCCAGCAAAGTCAAATGACTTATTTAAAGGTAAACAGTATTGAAAGAACTTCTTTTAAAATCCTTTCTCCCACCATATACTGTCCCTGAGGTTTCCCTATTTTAAGAGTTACATGTGCAAAACCTGGAATTGAAAAAAATTATGGACCTTTTCCGTACAAAAATCTATTCAACCCAAGATACATATGAGCTAGAGACCTGGACTTATAATACATCTGAGATGCTGTTTTCAGTTGCATCTGAGCTTGAAGTTATTATCTGCAGAAGACAGCCAGCATTGATTCCATTTTGTAAGAGGAAGTAATGCCTCCTCCTCTGCCTAATTTTAACCTTACACAGTGTAGATTTAGCTTCTCCTTCTTCTGACATTTATTGAATAAATCTTGCTAGTTCCCAGGTAATAAGGAGGATTCCCAGTAGACCCTGGAAAGATCCTCACTTAAAGGCCCCAGCTTAGTGAAATGGCCTTCCTGTGAGGATGGTGACAACATATAGCTTTAATACATGCAACCGCTCATTTGTTGGGTTTTCTTTGGGGATACTCCTGGTCCTCTTGGGGTGAGGGCACATAGAGATATTATCCCATTCTTTCTGGTATTAAAGGCTAACTTGAGGGCAAGGATACTAGTTACCAGTGTAGGAGAATATGGAGGAGAGAGTCCCAAGGAGCAGAGATGGTCTTCATCCAGAGCCACAGTAGGGAAAGTAAGATACAGTCAAGACAGTGGGATGGGGATGTTCTGACAGGGGCAGTTACTCACAAGGAAGGAATGATAGCAGATTGGATGTTTCCTGTTTAATCTTAATCCTGTTTTTTAATAGTCTTTCTGTATATTTTGATGTCAGCAGCAGTGATTTTTGCTTTGTATTTGGCCTTTCTTTAACATTCCTAATCACCAAAATAGGGTCTTGGGGTTTGATTTGTAGCAGGCAGGGCATGGGCTAGATTTATTATTTTTAATTTTTGGTGGCTCACACTAGCCCTCATTGAAAATCTACCCCTGTCCACCTCAGTAGTTGCTGGCACCTGTGTTCTTCTCCATGGGCAGGAGGGCTGCTGATGGCCCCTTCCCACACATCATTCAAGGACCAACTCATGTCAGTGTCTCCCATCCCATTTGGACCAGAAAATATACAAGGAAGAAAGCCTAGAGATTTAGTGCACTTTTATTTAAAAAAAATAAAAAGGTGTCAGCTCCTGGCTTATGATGTAAGTACTTGTTTAAATATTCTAAAACTGTATTTTCTTTTCTTCGCTAATTTTAACTCGTCTTCATAAAGTTCATTTTCAAAAAAATTTATCAAGTTGGTTTGGATTTTCCAGATCAAAAGTGTCAGTAATTTCTGGACTTCTTTCTTGACCAAAAAGTGCCAAGAAAAGCTGCATTAAAACAACAAATCTAATTTTAAGAGCACTTCATGTGTTAAAAAGCAGACTCAAACCAAACTAATGAAAACTATTTAAGAGAAGTCAGTTGAAGTGGTTCTAAGCACTTATTTCATTGCTTTCTTAACTCCTTGACTGTTAACACTATAAACGTGAATTTGAGAAAAATTAACTTGCTTTTGAACTCTATAAAAAGTATTTTTTTTCTTTTAATTAACTTTATTGTTTTTAAAGCCCAGCATCAAGCTCTATTTCTGTGCTTGGGTAGTTCCATTTGCAAATGGGGCCGTTTCTGCATATAGGTCTGAACAGACTGTGCCACAATTATCCTTTTTATTGTAACTCGACTGTCAAATAAGTAGTTTTCTTCTCCAAATGGAAATTCAGAGTAACTCAAATGCCTTCGTAAACATATTGTCATTTCCAATTTCCAAAGG
Organism: Dama dama; assembly: GCF_033118175.1. Classification (NCBI taxonomy): domain Eukaryota; kingdom Metazoa; phylum Chordata; class Mammalia; order Artiodactyla; family Cervidae; genus Dama; species Dama dama. Next base: position 39,093,211 of record NC_083687.1, on the reverse strand, counting down.
CAATGGCCCCTGATCCAGCAAACAAAGCCCACTTTGAGACCTGAAATGGACCCAGACGGCCTTGTTACTTTGGTGTTTCACATAATAGTAATGTTTCTAGTATTTGTTGTCTACTCTGTGGCAGCCAGAGTGGGAATTGCTTTGTATGGATTATTTTGTTTATCTTTATATCTCCCCTGTGAGGTGTGGGTATAATTATCTTCATCTCACACCTGAGGAAACTTGTGCTCTGAGTTATGGAGTTGACTTTACCCAAGGCTTTCTTGTTGTTTAGTTGCTAAGTCATGTCCAACTCCTTTGTGACCCCATCGACTGTAGCCCACCAGGCTCCTCCTTGTCCATGGGATTCTCGAGGCATGAATACTAGAGTGGGTTGCCATTTCCTTCTCCAGGGAATCGTCCCAACCCAGGGATCGAACCTGCATCTCCTACCCAGCTGGCAAATGGTAGAGCCAGAATTCTAAACCAGGCTGACTCAAAAGCTCCTGTAACGTACTGAGCATCTATGCTGTACTGATACCCAGGGATGTATATTTGTGTGTGTGTTTCTAGTGATAATTCATCTTTGAAGCCTCTTCAATTTAGAGGAGTAACTATACAAAGTAGTTGGCCTTGCTGGCTTTAGGTCCTCTGTTGAGTTCTTTACTGGAAAATTTGCCATCGTTGATTTGTCACAATCCAACGTTGCTGTGCCCACTTTACAAACAATACAGAGGATTTTAATGTGGTCATTGTCACTGACTAGTAAAAGGCCATCGTGGGGCATTAGAACCTGGTCTTTCTTACAAATATCATATGATGTCACTTGTATGTGAAATCTAAAAAAAAAAAAAGAACTTATTTACAAAGTAGAAACAGACTTAGAGAATGAACTTATGGTTACCAGGAGGGAAGCATGGGGAGGAAGGGGAGGTTGAGAGTTTGGGATTGACATGTATACACTGCTATAATTAGAATTTATAATCAACAAGGACCTATACTGTACAGCACAGGCACCTCTGCTCAATAATCTGTAATAACCTAAATTGGAGAAGAATTTGAAAATGAATAGATACATGTATATGTATAACTGAATCACTTCTGTCTACACCTGAAACTAACACAGCATTGTTAATCAACTATGCTACAATATAAGTAAAAATTAAGAAAGAAAAAGAACCTGTTCTTTCTCCAAACAAAACTATTTTTCTATTTCTGGGTTTTCTATTTAGAAAATAGAAAAACTATTTTCTATTTCTGTACTATTGGACAAGCTACACAAAAGGATTAAAGTACAGATGTGGGGGGGTGGTTTGTTTGTTTGTTTTGTTGTAGTGTGTGGTGGTTATTTGTGGGATCTAATCATCTTCAGAACACTTTCTAAAAAATTGTTTCCTAACTACAGAAATATTGGAAAAATTTGTTATTAAAAAAGAATGCATCCTTTCCACAAAGGTTAAATATTTGAATCATTTTCCTGCTTTCTGCCCCATTGCTTTTCTTCCTTTAGCAAATATTAGTTAAGTAGTTATTACATGCTATGGGGGCAGGAGGAGAAGGGGGCGACAGAGGATGAGATGGCTGGATGGCATCACCGCCTCGATGGGCATGAGTTTGAGTAAGCTCCGGGAGTTGGTGATGCACAGGGAGGCCTGGCGTGCTGCGATTCATGGGGTCGCAAAGAGTTGGACACGACTGAGCGACTGAACTGAACTGAACTGAACTGATGGTCATTGTATGAAGAGCTGAGAGCACCTAAGTGAATGAAACACACCGTGTGCCCTGTAAGAACTTCAGGTGCTTTTTGAGCAACTACTGGGTACTGCTTACTTTGAGGTTTACAAGTAAAGGAGTAAAACTCCATAAGATCTTCAGGGGATTGATTTTATAGTATAGGTTATCTTTACATATTTAATATACATCTCAAAACACTGAGATCTTATTCTGTATTTTAGCTCCCACACCTAACCATAAAATCTGGCCATTGTCTTATCTCTGTTCTGTGTTTAACTGTAGTGGGAAACCTGTTCATCATGGTGACGTAAGAACTCTTTGCAAACTCTTGTTAAGGATCGAGAGCCTGTAATCCTTTTGGGAATCAATAATTGGGGAGTAGGAAATCATAGTGTGTTAACTGATTTCAGGGAGGGAATTTTAAAAGTCTTGAAAATATTTTTTTAAAGAATTTTGATAATATATTTAATTGTTGTTGCTATATACTCCCACAAAGCCTAACCCCTGGTGTTTCTCTAGGTGTGGTTATCAATATCAGCAGAATACCTAGACTTAGATAGACATCACCCAGATGTACTTCGGTAGAATTTTACCCACCCTGCTTGAATTTTTAAGATGCTTTGTAAGTGATTCTTAAGCACAGTAGCACTTAAAATCTCTTTTCTTGTTGATTTTGTATGTATTTAAGCAGAAGCAACTCTGGTTTGAGTAAAACAGAAATCACAGAGGGATACTTAGTGACTTGTGAGCCCTAAAGAAAGCCTTACTAGATGTCCATATGCCTTCTGGCCCAAAGCTGTGCCTTCCTTTACAGATGAGATGCTCTTTTCTTCAAAGGTTCTAAGTAGGGGGAGGCCAGAATTCCGTAACACCAGATTCCAGAGCTTTGAAAACTACCACTTCTCAAAGAATCTAATTTCCTAACCAACACCAAAAATTTCCTAACCAACCCTTTAAAAAAAAAATGGAGGGAGAATTTATTTTTTTTTCTACTTAGTTTCAAAGAGACCTCTTTTTCTGATGAATTCATGTAATCCCCACAGAACCCTCCCAGGAAACAGTGTTAACTTCTTTTGTTATATCCTTGCTACGGATCAGACTCTCTACTAGTTATTTTTGTGTTAATGAATTGAACAGTTAGGTGAGATGGTTATTATTTATCCTTACATCCTAGTTAAATAACTAGCCCAAAGATACCAAGTTAATCAGCGAAGATTTTAGGAATGAAACTGTGGTTGGCTGAATTGCACAACCCTCTTCCTAAGGCAAGAACAATGGAAGACAGCACTTCCCATTCTGAGCTCCACACACAGAAATTCCCATCCGATGAAGCCAACATCTTTCCAAGCTTCTCAGCAGATTAGTACTGAGTGAAGGGACTTTCTTCATCTCCCCTGGAAGAGAAGTCACCCTCTTTCTGAATTTAAGTATTTACCTTACTCATGAGGCTATAGTGTCTATACTGTCCTTTGCCTCAGAACAGTAAGATACTTGTTTTGGTTTTAGAGGTCTTTCCTTTTGACTCTTACAGGTTTAGAATAAACAGAAGTTATGTTTTAGTAAACAATATTATACAGCCAAATAGGTGACGCTGTCCATGTGAAAGTTGGATGAGAGTTGACTCTAAGACAGTGATGAGACATTTCTGAACTAAAACTAGAGACTCAAAGTTAAGATTGTCTCTGCAACTGTAACTTTAGCACATTTGACTGAATGTTATAATGTATTCACTGTAAAGTCTAGAAGCCTTATAAATATATGACTGGCAGTTGCCTTAGGCAGAAATCTTTTACTGATGCAATGAGATAAAAGTAATTAAGCTACATGTAGACTGATGGGTAATTAAATCCATGTGAAGCATTTTGTAACTAATTGCTATGTTCTAATCACAGATTGCTTTCTATTTGTCAAGGTAAGTGTATATAATTACACAGTCCTTATTTTCTTTAATCTGAAATCATCCCAGTTGGATGAATATTTTTAAGCACTGAATCTTAGACTATATTCGGTACATTTCTTGCATAAAGATAATTTGCATATTTTGTCATTTGAGGGCCTTTTATAATAAAATAGCTGTTAGGGTCACTGATGGCAATTCTGTGGTCAATAGAGATTTCTGCAATCTAGGTTCATTGTTCGTTTTCATTTATTTTAATAGTAAAGCTGGTTTGTTATTTGCTGAAACTGGTGATATTCAAAGCATCATGTGCACTGTGGTGCTGATCACAATCGTTTGAAAAGACCAAGGGTCAGTACGTGGTGTGAAAGAATTTCAGTCAAAAATGGAACTAGAGGATGTGAAATGGAAAATCTCAGAAGGATGGAATTTAACTGAGAGAATGATTTCCCATGAATATCTGATTTACAGAAGACGGAATCCTATCTCTTGCATGTTGTTCGGTCGCTAAGTTCTGATTCTTTGTGACCCCATGGACTGTAGCCCACTAGGCTTCTCTATCCATGGGATTCTCCAGGCAGTATACTGGAGTGGGTTGGCATTTCTTCCTCCATGAGATCGTCTTGACCCAGGGATTGAACCCAGGTCCCCTACATTGTAGACAGATTCTTTACCCACTGAGCCATCATCGAGGAAAGCCCCTTTTTATTGCTAATGACTATTAATAGCCTTGTAATTTATAGTAAATATTCTTTACCTTTGGTCTCCTCTGGTAACTGTTACACAAGTCATGGTTTCACGATGAAATGTAATACATTTGATGAAAAGCCAGCTACTTTCCCCCCTTGTCCTTCCCACTGGTTTTCCTCCAGTTGTTCAAGTTGCCCTGTGTGCGTGCGGAATTGGACTCCTGCTGCTGCACGCCAGACCCTCCCCTGCCCTCTCTATGGGAGAGTGTCCGCACCTTCCCAGCGATGGGACCTGCTCCTCATCAGTCATAAGTGTTGTGTTGATTCCCTTACACCACAGTTTCTTGGCCTCTAGATCTCCTTTGTGTTAGTGCTTGTGTAATAGTAAAATAGATGTCACATGGCTTGTCTTTGTTACTTGCTGTGCTGTGCTGAGTTGCTCAGTCATGTACGACTCTGCGACCCCAGGGACTGTAGCCGCCCAGGCTCCTCTGCCCGTGGGATTCTTCAGGCAAGAGTACTGGAGCGGGTTGCCAGGTCCTCCTCCAGGGGATCTTCCCGACCCGGTGATGGAACCCAGGTATATCTCAGTTTAATACCTCAGAAACATGGAATATTCTTTCCATTGCATGTTGGCATTATCATTTTCACATCTCCCTGGCCTACTCCTTATGATTATTTACAAGATAGATAATATCTCATAAATATGGAACTTAAAAATATTCTGTGCATTTACTTTTAAATTCTCTTTCATAAACGTGTCATCAATTTTGTTGATAAGTGCCTTAAGAAACTGGCAGACGTCACATAGGACTCAGTGGTGACTTCTTAATAAGTACTACTTTGTGATGTTAATGGCAGTAATAAGACCTGTTTCAAAAGCCGGACTTTTCACCTCTAATAGCAAATAATTATATAACAGTTTTCTCCTTTATGTTATGTGTGAAGCTTTTAATTTGAAGAGAAATTCTTCAAGTTTGGTTCATTTGATGGTATTTTTTTAAAAAATAAGGTGATAATTTTTAGAAGCATCCCGACATTAGCTACTTTAAATCAGGAAGTTGTACTCTTTGCTAAAGGAAATGGGTTCTTGATTTGCATTGTTTTTATGGGGGAATGGTGTTTACACCCAAGGTCACTAGTTGTGCTGTCTGCTTCTGGCTTATCATCTTCTGGCTTGATCTTTGACATTTCAAATGTGTGGAGTTCTATGGAACCGAATAAGTGCACTTCTGTATAAAGTGATGATCTTCAAATGATTCTCTAGTGGAACTTTTTTTCCCCATTAAAATAATGCTGTTTTCTTCATTTCAAAAGGAAAATATTAACTTAATTCATAGAAGTATCTCGATTGTCAGTATTTTTCAGAGAACTTTTTCTCATTGTTTTGATGTCTAGCCTTTACTTGACTGGATGTATGAAAGACGACAAATTAATTCCTAAATAGAAAACATGTATTAACTGAAACTCAAATAATTTATTATGATTATTTTATAGTCTTTGATTCTTTTCTGTTAAATGTATATTTTAAGTATTTTTTGATTGTGCAGTTTTCTACTATAATGAGGAAAGCATTTTTTTACACTTTAAAAATTTTAATTGGTGGATAATTGCCTTACAGTATTGTGTTGGTTTCTGCCATACAGCATCTCAAATCAACCATAACTATATATATCCCCTCCTTCTAGAAGCTTCTTCCCAGCCCCCTCCCATATTTATATTTTGTATTCTGCTTGAAATTCTGTGACTTTCTTCTCTTCCTGACACTTAAACCTAAGAACTGCATTTGTAGGCTCCTAGTTTAGTCCTCCATGTTCTCGTCCCCGAGTTGTCGTCTCCTTCTCTAGCACTTTCTTCCTGTCCTTTAATTAACTGAGTAACTAAATCAACAAATATACATTGGATGCTCATGAAGTCTCAGGCAGTGGTCTATTACAGGAGATACATTAGTGAAGAAAACAGGTGAAAATCTCAGTCTTATTGTAGTTTTCATCCTAGTTGGTGGTGGGTAAGAACGAAAATACACTATAAACATAATTAGAAGTAAGCTATTCTGTGTTAGACATTTGTCTCCATATTTCCTTCTGCTGGCTCTTCCCTCCTGTGCTATTCACCGAGTTACCAGGGATACTTTTGGAGATCTTAAGAATAAATAGTGAAAGAGACCCTTTCTGGGACCTCAGCTTAATCCTCAGCCAGTTGAAGTCACATGAAATAACACCAAAGAACTAGGAAATTTCAGAATACAGAATAAATCCCCCCCCCCCACACACACACAAAGGGTTTTTTATTTTTTTAAGAATATTTAAGTAAACCCATTTGAAATATTGAGATTGGATTTCCTAGAAGAGATTTTGCAGACTTAATAGAGGTAAATTAAAGCATTAAAAAATGTAACTAGTGCTCGCTTTGGCAGCACATATACTAAAATTGGAATGATACAGAGAAGATTAGCACGGCCCCTGTGCAAGGATGACACGAAAATTCATGAAGCGTTCCATATTTTTACTCCTGCAGCTCAATTCCAGAAAAATAAATGACCCAATCAAAAAATGGGCCAAAGATCTAAACAGACATTTCTCCAAAGAAGACATACAGATGGCTAACAAACACATGAAAAGGTGCTCAACATCACTCATTATCAGAGAAATGCAAATCAAAACCTCAATGAGGTACCATTACACACTAGTCAGAATGGCTGCTATTCAAAAGTCTACAAGCAATAAATGCTGGAGAGGGTGTGGAGAAAAGGGAACCCTCTTACACTGCTGGTGGGAAGGCAAACTAGTACAGCCACTATGGAGATTTCTTAAAAAATTGGAAATAGAACTGCCATATGACCCAGCAGTCCCACTCCTGGGCATACACACCAAGGAAACCAGATCTGAAAGAGACATGTGCACCCCGGTGTTCATCGCAGCACTGTTTATAATAGCCAGGACATGGAAGCAACCTAGATGCCCATCAGCAGACGAATGGATAAGGAAGCTGTGGAACATATACACCATGGAATATTACTCAGCCATGAAAAAGAATTTATTTGAATCAGTTCTAATGAGATGGATGAAACTGGAGCCCATTATACAGAATGAAGTAAGCCAGAAAGATGAACACCAATACAGTATACTAACGCATATATATGGAATTTCAAAAGATGGTAATGATAACCCTATATGCAAAACAGAAAAAGAGACACAGATGTACAGAACAGACTTTGGGACTCTGTGGGAGCAGGCAAGGGTGGGATGTTCAGAGAACAGCATTGAAACAAGTGTACTATCAAGGGTGAAACAGATCACCAGCCCAGGTTGGATGCATGAGACAAGTGCTCGGGGCTGGTGCACTGGGAAGACCTAGAGGGATGGGATGGGGAGGGAGGCAGGAGGAGGGATCGGGATGGGGAACACATGTAAATCCATGGCTGATTCATGTCAATGTATGGCAAAAACCACTACAATATTGTAAAGTAATTAGCCTCCAACTAATAAAAATAAATGGGAAAAAAATAAATAAAAAAATAAAAAGCTGTTAAAAAAAAAAGTACTAGAAAATAGAAAACTGTGTTTGCTGTTTAAATACTTGAAATATTAACAAGCTTTATATTTAAAGTCAAAGTTCCCTGGTTACAACTACAGAATTTCTGATCCTATTTGACTGTATGTTTGGTGGAGTTCACTTGTGAGAAAGACATTTAGGATCAGAAAATGTTAGTCATAAACACGTTCTGTTTATAAATGTTTTTGTAATAATTATTTGTAGTAATTAAGTAAAATTATTCTGTAATAATTTAAGTTCTGTTTGTTCCTCATTCTGTAATTGAGTTCAGTAGCCAAAATAACACCAAATCTTTTTTGCTTTTTTAGTTTCCTTTACCCTCTAAGCTCTTCTGTGGCTGTTCTAGTTTGTCTTGGAATTTAGATAAATTTCTGCCCATCACTGTGATCTGCTCATATTAATCTTCTCTGAGACTAGGTCCTGCATTACAGGTGTCTGTTCTTTCCTCCTCCTACTTCCTTTTTTATCTATATTGTTTGGACTGCTGGGAGTGGAGCCTGCTGTAATTTAAAAAAGAAACAAAAACAAAATAACATCCCTCCCTACATCCTATTGAAACACCAGAGGGTCCTTTCATAGACACGGCTGTCTGTATTCTCTCTAGGGGTATTTAAAAAGCCCGGTGTATGGAGCAGAACACACTGGTATTAAGAGGATAAACTAATCTGCCTCATTGAGGCTTATTGCAGATTTTTGGAGACTGGGGAGTCAGATGCCTTATTTTTAGAAAACGTGTCATCCTTTTGTGGTGTTTAGTTTGGTTTTAGCTTTCCATTATTTCCAAATTCTTACGAAAGTGTGGAAATAAACAATTTTTATATGATTATGACCTTTCAAAAGGAATTAAGTAGGTTGTTTTTATTTAACAGCAACATCGTCAGTCTATTCCAACAATTTTTTTTTTTTTCTGTGTATGACTGCAGTCAGATGTCAGTGTACTCTGAAAATACTGTTTCTTTGTTAACTCTTATTGTTAAAGCATTTGAAAAGATCATTTTAAAGTTTAGTAAATTTATGGATAATTGATTCATCTGAATTTACATGTACATGGGAAGTTTTACCTCTAAGTAAAAAGATGGTTTGTATTCACTTGCCCTGGTATCCTGTAATTACTGTCTGTTAACAAAGAACTGTAAGGATTGCTTAGAAGTTAAGAAACTAGGCAACAAATGTGCAGTATTTAAGTAGCATTTTCATAGTGTCCAAAGAAAATGGATTTTGATATTTTCTCATTGCCTAGTGCAGAACCTGGTACATTAATGTGTACACTCTGGGTATATTCATGTGCATATACATATATGGGGGCAAGGAAGAGGCACTTTCAAATGTTAGCTGAATTCAACTTAGTCATTTTTACTGAACACAATCTTATTAATTCAATTGATTGGAACCAAAGTTTATCGAGGGCTTCCTGTGTGCTAAGACACCATAATAGGTCCTCAGCATAAGTGTATTAGGAAGATTTTGCATCTCTGCCCGGAGGATTCTTCCATCCTCTCAGGAGAGACAAGCAGTTAAGCCAGTAATTATAATGCATTGTGGTATGGAATTTTATACAAGATGCTGGGAAGCACAGGAGAGGAGCATCTCTCCTCTCTCTCTCTCATTAGCCTGGTTGGTCAACAAAGTTTCCTGGAAGAGGTGTTCATTATGCAAGAAGAGTGAGGTGTCTTTTAGACAGAACAGTGTGTGCCAAAGCATTGAGTTCTGACCACAGCGTTCTCCAGTGTCCCCCTTGCCTGGAGTAGTGGTTATATTGTGAGAATGTGAGGGAGAATGTTCTTGATCTTAGAAGACATATACTGACATATTTAGAGGTAAAGTACCCTAATGTCTGCAGCTAATTCTCAGATAGTTCAGGGGGAAAAAAAAAGAAAGAAAGTTGTATTTGTGGATGTGGAGAGAGTGTTCACAAATATGACAAGATGTCATTCCTGAGTCTGGGTGAAAGAGGTACATGCATCTGTTGTACTGCTCTTGAAAATTTTCTTGAAATTCAACACTGTTCAAAATAAAAAGGGGCAAAAACCTTCAGGCCACTAATAAACTTTAAGTTTACAAAAATAGTATAAACATAATTGAAGAATTAGCTCATCAGTAACTATCTTCTTTGGTGGCCTGTTTGGGTATTTGTCCATGATAAATCATTGTTCTATAAAAGATAGCCTTGATTGGATCTGCTGTGATTCTATCTTTAATAAAAGTGTTACTTAAGCCCTTTTTATCTCAATGGAAACATAAGATCACTGAGTGTCTAATAGTAGGATTAGAAAGGACCAAAGAGTTATATTGTCCAATTCACCCTTAAATGAATTAGCTAAATACATAGAAGGCTACCTGTGTATATTATTATTTAGAAATGTTGCCATTGAAGAAATTTTCATGACCTTTTATATGATTAAACAGAGGGTCATATTCAATTCTGAATTTTCTTTAAGATAATTTTTTAAGAAGAAAGAGCTCATAAAAGTCTAGTGCATATACACTGTGACCCTTAAAAGAGAGAATGGGGAATTAAGAGCAGGGAATGTAATGCAGACTCTTCAGTCCATGGGATTTTTCAGGCAAGAGTGGTAGAGTGGGTTTTCATTTCCTTCTCCAGGGGATCTTCCCGATGCAGGGATCAAACCTGTGTCTCCTGTGTCTTGTGCATGGCAGGCTGATTCTTTTATCAGGTGAGCTATCAGAGAAGCCAAATAAAGATAGCAAAATAATGTATATTTAATTCCTATTCCCTACTGGCCTATATTGCCTATCTGGAGAAGAAAAGGGAGCATGAAGGCTGGGATGGATGATGAGAAAGACTTGGGAATGGAATTGTAGGAGAAAGGGAAAGACAGGGCTAGTAGTGGAAAGCACAGGAGACAGGAGGCAGAATGCGTCTTCTCAGGAAGGAAGGTGCCACAGATTTGAGGTGGTTTTTTCAGTATAAAAGTATAGTTGATTTACAATGCTGTGTTAGTTTCTGGTGTACAACAAAGTGATTCAGTTATACCTATGTGTGTGTGTATGTATCTTTTTCATATTCTTTTCCATTGTGGTTCACAGCAGTATATTGAATATAGTTCCTTGTGCTGTACAGTGAGGCCTTGTTGTTTATTTTATGTATAGTAGTTTGTATCTACTAATCCCAACTTTCTGCTGTATCCCTCCCTCCAGCCTCTTTCTCCTTTGGAAACTGTATGTTTGTTTTCTATGTCTGTGAGTCTGTTTTGTAAACAAGTTCGTTTGTGTCTTACTTTAGATTCCACGTATAAGTGATATCATATGATATTTGTCTTTCTCTGTCTGACTTACTTCACTTAGTATGATAATCTCTAGGTCCATACATGTTACTACAGATGGCATTTTGTTCTTTTTTATGATTAATATTCCATTGTATACATGTACCCCGTCTTTATCCATGCACCTGCCGATGAACACATGAAGGCTGCTTCCATGTCTTGGCTGTGGTAAATAGTGCTGCAGTGAACATAAGGGTGCATGAATCTTTCAAATTATAGTTTTTTCTGGATATATATGCCCAGAAGTGAAATTGCTGGATCATATGGCAACTTTGTTTTTGTACCAATCTACATCCCTACCAACAGTGGAAGAGGATGCTCTTTTCTTCACATGAGGTGGGTTTTTTGAGATTATGTTTAGTTGGTATTGATTTTCTTACCATATAGTGCTAAGAAAACATCACAATTTGTAGTTTTTACATTGGTATAGTCTCTATTTTTAGAGACTACTCACATGGAATAACTGAAACAACTCATGATGGTGGAAATTTTTCCCAGTGATAGAACATGAGCTACCAGAGAAATATCACTTGTCTGATCAGATGAAATCAATCATCACCCATATTTTAATTTATTACAATAAAGCTTATACACAGGAAAATTTATAGTGAGTCATAGTCTTTTGGAATTGAGTTTTGGCAAAGTTTGGTTTTTCAGAAAGGATTTTCTTTATTTTGAGACTGTTTTACTGAGAATATTATCGTTCTTTTACTATTAACCTTTTATGTCTTCTACTTTTTCCATCCCCTGTCATCTCAAATTACTGTGGAGCAGAGATCAAAATCCCACTGTTGATGTTGCTCTGTCTTCAGGGAAAAGAGCATTTCAGCTATAGGCTGATCTGTAATTACTTGCGTAAAATGATAATAAATTCCAATAACTAAACTTTTTAAAGAATTTTCCTTTGTAAGATGCATTTCATTTCTTCCTGGTATATGCTTTTTTTAAAACCAAAATTAACACAACCAAAGTGTGATAGATGATCTTATGAACTTAGTGTTCATTAGAAAGGTCAGATAGACAGTAAGGAACATGAACAAAAGTCATTTTTAGGAAAAAAAAATAAGATATCTCCATGGATGCTTAAAAAAACTCATTCCTGTCTCCTGAGTTTCTACCCACCACTTTCTTTTTATGCATGTATTTATTATCATAAATATGGAAGGATTTATTGGTGATTCACTTCTCTTATCTCAGTTCTTCCTGCCTCCGACTCTTTTTCATTTCCATGTGTTTGTTTTTCTAAGATGTATCGGTATTAGTTAAAATCTGTGTTGCAGTGTAGACTGGCTCTGTGTCCCTGGGGTTACCTCATATGCACTTCAGGCCCCTCAGATTGCCCTTGATTTCCGTTTCTCAGGCTGTGTTCTCCAGCATCCACCCCTGTCCACCATCACCACTGATAGGGATGTATATGAAGTTCCCAGGGCGTCTGTCAGTGTCCCCTCACTGACACCTGAGTAATAGCCAGCCTCAGATCACAAAAGTCTAATGATGAATCCATGTCTGTCATGAGTTGGAAGAGCTGCAGGGCACATAGTAGGTAAGGGCCTCATAAATGTTTGATGGACAAATAAAGAAATGAATGTGCAAAGGGATAGAGCTCATAACTGAAGTCCTTGAGGAATGAAGCTGTTTAGGCAAGCACTTCTGTCCATAAGTATAGCCAATTAAGTGTGCAGCTCGAAGCATGCATGCGTCCTGATATCCATTAGTGATCACAGACTGCAGCCTTGGGTTTCCCCGGTGAATTCATATGCAGGCTGACCTGACAGGAACCACTTGCACTATGAATAATCACAAGGCTTCCCAGAGGGCAGGGTTTCACTGGCAGAGATTCCACACCACAGAGCTTCACCTGTGCCATGAAACGGCTTTCTGTGTCCTAACGGTGGGAGGGATCCACTCTTATTAGAATGAACGCTTGAAAGGTCACCTTCCAAAACCTGAACTTTCTGACGTAAAGAGCAAAATCATCTTTGACAAAGTTGGGAATTGAATGAGCAAGGCACAGTTCTCCTCAAGTCCAAGGACTTCACATTTTGCACATGTTTTCTCATTTCATTGTGTTTTACACCAGGTCGCTATTATATCAAGCATTTTAGCAGCCTTGATCTTGGAGGCAGGGACACCATTATTCCTGTTGTTGCTGACTTAGTGCTACAGCTGCTTCCTCTTTCTGTGATTTAGTTTGAAGCCTCAGCCCACCAGGGGGCCGTTGGTCCCCACCTATGCAGACTGAAGAGCTGGCTGCTGTTTTCCGCGTGGCTATTATTTCCATCCTATTCATAGCGATTTTTCCCCTTCTATATTCATCTAGCAAACAGCAAGGCACTGTTCCAGGAACTTGCTCTCTCTACATAAGGCATAACATGGAACCATTTGGATGGAAAAATTATAAATTAAAATTATTCTGTTCATTTTAAAATATTCATATTGTGTTGCTCAAATGCCAGTAACTGGAAAATCATGGATAATGTCCTGTTTTTATAACCTCTTTCAGAGTGTTTTAAAATCCGTTTATGTTGTTACTTAGCCATCTCTTTTCCTGGAGTGGATTTTGTGATAAGATTTTTTAAAAAAAAATGGTTGTATGAGTCTAGTGTCTGATGGCATATGTCATGTTAAAATACAGATGATACCACTAATTGCAACCAGTTTTTTTCAACAGAAAAACACTCTGTGTACAGAGGATATTTATAAAGTTATAGAGCCACAAAGATAGCCTGTTTATATGCCAGATTATTTACTTTGAGGATAAAACTTTTTATTAAATGATTAAAACTAAGCAAATGTTTATTAGTTTCTGAAACAACATATTTAAATTAAGAAAAGACATATATTTGTAACATTACAGATTTTCAAATATGAGGTGTTAGAAATGTTTAAAAAAACTCTAACTTTTAAAATGGAACTTTTTTTTTAAATGTCTTCTTTAATTTGGGGAAACTAAATTTTATTTCTATCCTTGTTTTCCATGTTGTCTGGGTGTGGGTGAGGATGTGCTTATCTGAGAAAGAGAATCGAGTGGGGAAGAATTAATGCTTTTATGTCGGCTGATTAGTTTGTTGATAAAGTAAATATATCTCTTCTTCTAATGGCAAGAGCTGTGATTGGAGATCTTCATGTATATTTTTCCACCTCTGTGCAACACATTAAAGAGTGAATATCTTTCTTTTTTGCTTGTTTTTTCTGTTGAAGTTCACATTCACATAGAAACCGTATGTTTTATTTGTTGTCTCTCTTGACTAGGAATATTTAAGTGTATTTTTTAGATTCTTCTGTCAACCAAAGACAATTTAAAATTTTAATTTTTAAGTCTCTTCCTAGAAACTTCTTTTGGTTCAGGCTGTCGTATTTGTTTGTGTGCCTTGTGTGTGTGTCGAGTTTCTTCGGAAGCAACAAACCACATTAGCCTAAGCAAATTTCACAGGCCCTTGTCACTATTTGTTTTCGCCTTGTGAATCATTTTGCCTTATAAAACAGGCTAATCCTTTAATTGAATATGCCTTCAGAAACATTCTGTGCACCCTACAAACTTGGGTGGCTCTTGCTAACTCTGCTTTATTTATTTTAAATAATACTAGGTGATCCCAAAGTATTTCCTTTCAATTTTTGGAAGCCTGTTATTGCAAGCGGTAATGTTTGAAGTCAGGATTCTTTATAACAACAGTAGCAAGAAAACGTAGATACATTTTGCTAAAGTCCAACTGATAGAAAATAGGATGCAATCTGTCCTATTTTTAGTAAACAGGTTTTCCAACACAGATGCTTGGTTCCTACAGCGACCAGCTTCTTTGAATGCAGCAATACAATGCACTCTATTCTTAATTGAATAAAGAAAACAAATTGGCATAGTTACTGCAGGAGAAGTGGGTACCTCATGATGAATAATTTGTGAGTCCAACTTTAACTACACTTGACATTTTTCCTTAGGTCGCTGACAGACTGATTAGTGAGTTAACTGCTGATGGTACCTATTCTGTGGAGGGACTCTTTCAGTTCTGGGGCTTAAGCTGTTCAATCAACTAGGTATCCTCTGTGATGGGACTAAAGCCTCAGTCTTGATCAAAGGGCTTTGGAGGAAGCATGGTTGAACTGATTGGCTGTGAATGTTAATCACTCCATAGGACGCACTGATAATTTACAGCATTGTTGTAACTCTCTGGTGTTCATAAAATGAACTTAATAACCCGGTGCCACCATGGGATAAGCTGCTTTCTCTCTGCAATTGAATACCCAGACTTGCTTGCATAATAGTGTTGAAAAAACCTTCATTAGAAAGAGTGAGCAGCTGTATGATGAAGGAGACGGCTCTGCAACAGATTTGTTAATTATCTCCTTTGATTCACAGAGGGTGTTTGTGAGATATGGTTGACCAGTGAAGACACGGGGGCTTACGGCAGAGATATTGGCTCCAGCCTCCCAGCCCTGCTATGGAAGCTGGTTGAAGTGATTCCTGAGGGAGCGATGCTGAGGCTGGGCATGACCAATCCACCCTATATTTTAGAGCACCTGGAGGTAAGGAAAAGCAGCTCATTTCCATGCTGACACAGACCTGAACCAACCCAGACAGCGTGGTGGCAGCCTCAGCACCATCCCACGAGTTTCCTTTAAGACCACTTTTCACATTTCTTTTGTGGTCTCATGTTACCAAGAATGAATTGGGAATTTCAAGTCCCCTTCTTTGTCATTCTGCACATCTTGTTTCTGTTTCCTCACCCTTAGTTAATGTTGCCTCGGTTTTTTAGCATTTGCCATCTTGTCCCAGTTCTTTGTATCTTGCTTACAACCCTTCAGTTTTCCAATGTGTAAATTTGCCTCAATCCCTCAATTTTTAACCCTTGTCTATTTCAGGACAGATAATATGGTGCATTGATTTTGCAGCCAACTGTGAACATTGCATTATCTGAATCACTGTTAGCCCTACCAGTAAGGATACTGTGCTGCAGAATTTTTAAACTCCATCCCTTTGTCTGGCGATAGTTAGGGGTGAATTGAGATCAAAGAGACACAGAGCTTCATATTCTTCCACTTGGTTCTCTTGTGACCAGTGTGAAAAAAGGAGTTATAATAATGCAAGATCCAGAGTCTTATTTTTATAACTTCCATGGATCAGGTTGCTTACCCTCAAGTAGCCTACTGTTAAATTAGGAAAATGGACATTTGTACAAGTAACTATGGTGGTTGTTATTGTTTAGTCACTCAGTTATCTCCAACTCTTTTGTGACCCCATGGACTGTTTGCCTGCCAGGCTCCTCTGTCCATGGGATTTTCCAAGCAAGAATACTGGAGTGGGTTGCCATTTCCTCCTCCAAACTCTTCCCAACCCAGGGATTGAACCCATGTCTCCTACGTTACAGGTGGATTCTTTACCACTGAGCCTCCAGGGAAGCCCAAGTAACTGTGGTACTTGATGACAAATGATACAATAAGTATGAGCAAAGAATATGGACAAGGGAGCAACCATTTAAATGAAAAAGTATGTGCTGGGATCCATGATTTTTATTTGAGAAGTAAATTATGCTATTAATCTCATAGTTGAGGACAAGTACTCTTGGAAAATCATGCACAAAGTGTAGAAACAAGTCACTTATATTTTTAATCAGTTGTGTTCTTTGCAATAAGTTTGCACAGAAAAATGACTTTGCAAAATTTTAAAAGCAAGTATAGTGGCTGAAATTAAATGTGTAAGTGCAAATAAATATCCCTGAATTGCTTCTGTTAATTTGGTTTAGAGGCGTTTACCACGAGGTTGTTGCTGAAAAGTCACGCTACTATGAGCAAACTATTTTAGAAATTCTGAAAACAGTTGATCACAATCTGGTTGTTAAATATAAATATATAATGAAGAGATTTAGCAATTTTGTTACATTTTCCCAGCAAGATCTTTTTAGTAACTGTGTGTGATTTATATGTTAACTGTGGTACTTTGGGCAGTGTGGGACAATTATGATTTGCTATTTAAAAAATAAGTTGCAGGCATGTCTGTTTTTACTTAACTCTTCGACTTTGAAAAACCAAGATGATTCTCTGTAAAAACTCAAGTCTGCTAAGAGCGGTCTTGCTGTGTTTGCGGTAAATGTGAGGCATCGTGAAGACCAGGAGATGTGTTGGGTCTTTGGTGGGTAGGAAGAGAAGTAAGCCCTGCCAGCATACAGATGGTAACAGGCCACTTTCTTTGGATTAAAAAAAAACAACAACTCATTAAAGATCAAGGGAACATTGGTAGCTACAGTCAGAGAAACTCAGGTGGGTATAAACACAAGGGGAAAAAAATAATGTATTGGCTCTGAGATGAGTAACCTAATATCTCTTGGAAAAAATTCAGCCCTTTAATTAATTGCAAAATTGCAGAAGAGCAATTGCAGTTAGAGCAAACCCTAATGCTCAGCACCTGGCATAGTGCTAGAGTTGTTGACCTCCAAATAGATGCTCCAGAAGAGCCACTAAATCAACAGAAGATGCCAAATGCAGCTTTGTACTTTACCTGGGAAAACAGTAGGTGTTTAGTTCATAGATTGTAGTTAGATTGAAAATAACTTTCATTTGTCATAACGTTGTTGTTGTTCAGTCACCCAGTTGTGTCTGACTTCACAATCTCATGGACTGCAGCACGCCAGGCCTCCCTGTTCCTCACTATCTCCTGGAGTTTTCCCAAGTTCATGTCCATTGCATCGGTGATGCCATTCAGCCATCCCATCCTCTGTCGGCCTCTTCTCCTGACTTCAATCTTTACCAACATCAGGGTCTTTTCCAATGAGTTGGCTGTTTGCATTAGGTGACCAAATTATTGGTCATAACATTACCTTTATAAAAATGCTTGCTTTAAGATATCTATAATGTTGGCCTTCCCTCGTCCATTCTCATCTTCATGACGGCATTGTCATCATCTGTCTCTTGATACCCCAACCAGTAGTGACTCAATGAATGAGTGAATCAAAGGGTGAATAAAGAAGAGCTTTCTTCATAAAATAGATTGTAGATCCCATGCTGTAGTTTTGAATTTCAAAGTCTTAACATTCTGGCCAGAAGAGGCAGCACAAGATGACAAAGTAAATGAGCTTCAAGGGCTTCCATGTGTGAAAAAGGACATTAGGGAAGGGAGCCAACCCGAGGGAGCCTTAGCCCGTACCCACAGTGCATTGTATTTACCCATTTTCCTCTTACTAAGCTTAGACCACTCTGAAGAAATTACTTGATTTATCTAAAGTGCTGAAGAGAGTTCATCAATAAGGAAAGAAAGAAAACAGAAGAAAAGCTGAAAATAGAGGGGAAAAAAAATTCCACTGAATGACCGATTTTTTTTTTTTTTAAACCGTCAGGATAGAAGGTAGCCACTCTTGAATAACTTCTCTGATGCTTTAATACCTTTATGGTGGGCATTCCTGGCAAATTATATAGGGAGGACCCAGACTTTTTTGTTTCTGGAAGATGCTTCATGCTACAGACTTTAATTATAGAGCACTTTAGTAGGTGGCTTTACTTCCTCTTGGTTCTGTTCACTTCACATTACCTGACTCTTGAGATTTTTCTTAAACTCTTTTAACAGTTTCTTTTTTTAAAATTGAACAGTTTAAGGGAAAATACCAAAGTTTCTATCATTATTTAAATGTATGGTGTGGAAAAATGGGTCTGTTGAAAATATATTTTATTAAATCTTCCTAGGAACAGAAGATATCACACTTAACATAGGATGTAGGTTTAAGTTTCTATTGAGAGTCTAGCATTATGTGTGGCACTTTATATAGCAGATATTGCATAAATGTGTAATGAATAAAAGGAAAGGAGGGAGAATTCTTAATCCCTAACAGGCAGTCAAAGTTGAGTATCTGATTGGAACACCTAAAAACCCTATTTTTAACTTATGGATGCTGTAAAAAACCATAGGGGATTCATTTTAAATGGTGACATAACTGACAAAGATATCTTATTTATACACACACACATATATATGTATATATAATCTATATATGCATGTGTGTGTGTATAAAATGTTTGGTGGGAAAACGTCCTGAAATTGAAGAAACATAATTATAATCTATGTAATAATTATTAATTTGAATATGAAATAGAAACTATTGATAAAATAATAGATTAAAAAGCATTTTACCTCATGCAAGATCTGTGATGCCTCTTCATTAGTCACCGTGTAAAAATAAACTCTTTATCATGACCTACAGGGTCCTGCCAGCAAATTTGGAAAACTCCTCAGTGGCCACAAGACTAGAAAAGGTCAGTTTTCATTCCAATCCCAAAGAAAGGCAATGCCAAAGAATGTTCAAACTACCACACAATTGCACTCATCTCACAGGCTAGCAAAGTATTGCTCAAAATTCTCCAATTCAACAGTACATGAACCGTGAACTTCCAGATGTTCAAGCTGGATTTAGAAAAGTCAGAGGAACCAGAGATCAAATTGCCAACCTTCGTTGGATCATCAAAAAAGCAAGAGAGTTCTAGAAAAAATCTGCTTTATTGACTATGCCAAAGCCTTTGACTGTGTGGATCACAACAAACTGTGGAAAATTCTGAAAGAGATGGGAATATCAGACCACCTGACCTGCCTCCTGAGAAATCTGTATGCAGGTCAAGAAGCAACAGTTAGAACTGGACATGGAAAAACAGACTGGTTCCAAGCTGGACAAGGAGTATGTCAAGGCTGTATATTGTCGCCCTGCTTATTTAACTTATATGCAGAGTATATCGTGAGAAATTTCGGGCTGGATGAAGCACAATATTGCCAGGAGAAATGTCAATAACCTCAGATACACAGATGATACCACCCTTAAGGCAGAAAGGGAAGAGGAACTAAAGAGCCTCTTTGAAAGTGAAAGAGGAGAGTGAGAAAGCTGGCTTAAAACTCAACAGTCAGAAAACAAAGATCATGGCATCCAGTCCCATCATCACTTCATGGCAAATAGATGGGGAAACAATGGAAACAGTGAGAGACTTTATTTTGGGGGGTTTCAAAATCACTGCAGATAGTGAGTGCCGCCATGAAATTAAAGGACACTTGCTCCTTGGAAGAAAAGCTATGACCAACCTAGACAGCATATTAAAAAGCAGAGACATTACTTTGCCAACAAAGGTCCGTCTAGTCAAAGCTATGGTTTTTCCAGTGGTCATGAATGGATGTGAGAGTTGAGCTATAAAGAAAGTTGAGTGCCAAAGAATTGATGCTTTTGGACTGTGGTGTTGGAGAAGACTCTTGAGAGTCTGTTGGATTGCATGGAGATCCAACCAGTCAATCCCAAGGAAGTCAGTCCTGAATATTCATTGAAAGGACTGATGCTAAAGTTGAAATTCTGATACATTGGCCACCTGATGCGAAGAACTGACTCATTGGAAAAGACCTTGATGTTGGGAAGAATTAAAGGCAGGAGGAGAAGGGGACGACAGAGGATGAGATGGTTGGATGTCATCACCAACACGATGGACATGAGTTTGAGTAAGCTCTGGGAGTTGGTGATGGACAGGGAAGCCTGGTGTGCTGCCGTCCATGGGGTCGCAAAGAGTTGGACACGACTGAGCGTCTGAACTGACTGACAGGGTCCTTAAGATGCTTTTTTCATTACATTCCTGTTTGCTCTTCCCTTTGCTGTCTTTATGATGTCTCCTGTATAACCTGCATTTTTTAAAACCATTTTATACTCCTGCTACTTTTACTTTAATTTTTTTTTACATTTCATACTTACCATATGATGACAGTGGGTGGTAATCAGTTAATCAGAATTACTAATGTTTGCTACTGCATACGTTGACTAATATATTCCCCTAATATATGCTCCTATAGCATCTAGTAAGAGATATTTTCCCTCTATTTTTGCTTTCTTATTGATACCGCTAAGATAATAATGCTGGCATATTCCTCTTCAATGAACTCTGACCTTCTAGATGGAGTGGCTTGTGAATTTAATACTCTTGAAACTACATTGCTTGGTTTTGCCCTCTGAGTTGTGGGTAGTCCACAGGTAAGGTATTATGTTACTTCAGACTGACCAGTTGGTGCTAGTGGTAAAGAATCTGCCTGCCAGTGCAGGAGATGCAAGAGATGTGGGTTCAATCCCTGAGCTGGGAAGATCCCCTGGAGTAGAAAATGGCACCCTATTCCATTATTCTTGCCTGGAAGATTCCATGGGCAGAGGAGGCTGGTGGGCTAGTCCGTGGGGTTGCAAAAGAGTCGGACACAACTGGGTGAGTTAACAGTATCTTCATTTCATTGACAGAGAAGCCAAGTCTTAGAAAGCTTTAATAATTGACTGCATTACATAAATGATTAGCAGCTGCCTGGTCTCTAATCTCCTCTGATTCTGAAATATTTTCTACGATCCTGCATCTTCCATAAGACCTTCCCCAATAATTTCCAGTTTCTTTCCTCGTTTTGTCAGACTCTGTCAACCATGTCTGTGTTGGCATTCGTCATGGGGCATCATGATTCCTTATTTACACCTAAATCCAACAAAAGCGTTCTCATCTTTAGGGAGAGGCTGTATTGTTTGTCTTTGCATTTCGGCGCCACAGAAAACATGTACTTGAGAAGTGTGTATGGAATGATGTGCTGGCTCTCACGTTACCTGCTATTTGACTGCATGTCTTACACATATTGAGGCACTTTCATGTCTGGGCCGAGCATCTGGTTTTGGAATAGTTTGTGGATGGTTGTCATACATGCTTCTCACTGTGAGTCACCCTAGTGTGAGGAGGCACCCTAGTGTGAGGAGGCACCCTAGTGTGAGGAGTCACCCTAGTGTGAGGAGGCACTAGGTGGTGGAGGAAAACCCACCTAAGTGGTATGCTTTAGTTATTTGCCCTGCTAACATATCGTGATGACAGATTGTCTCTTTAGAACTACCTAGAGCCAATGAGTTCATTATATGATTACTGAACTTGTCGATTATTTAGGTTTTTAGCTTCTTTCTTCTCTTTCCTGCCTCTTAGCTTTCACTGCTTTTTATCACCTCCATCAGAGAAATCAACAGTGGATGGTCAAGGAGGAGAAATTAAAACCAGGCAGTTCATCTTGCTCTTTATTTTATGGGTTGGCTGGTAGGGAAGAAATATGAAAGCTGTTGACCTGTAAGGGATATGCAGATTATCTGTGAATTCGATTTATCTAACCTATCCTGTTCTTCTTGTGTTATGAATAATTTAAAATAACTTTTATCTTCCTTGAAGATGCCTGTATGTCTTAAAGTCATATCAGAATTTTGGTGTACCACTTACAGCCTGGTCCAGAGAGAGCGAGTTGATTAATCTGGAGTACATATGCTTTTTATTAAGGACTTTTCTTATGTTCGGATTATGAATAAAGCAAATTGGTTACTTTTAAATTTATGTTACTCTGCAAAACATTGCTGAAAAGTATTGCCACTCATATTTACATTATTACATTTTAATCAGCTTGATTTAAAATGTGTAGTCTTTTACAAGATTTATATTTAGTATATTTGTTATATATATTATATTATGCAAGTTTAATCATAGTGATATTTTAAGTATTCTATCCGTTTTTGATTGAGAAATCTTGTCGTTACTATAAGATAGTTTCCTGCTACTCTTGATTTTTTGTATATTTTATTTACTTCTATTTAAAAGACCTTACATTTTAATCTAATTGTTGATTTAGCAAAGTTAATTTATCTGGTGAAAAACAGTAGATATCTGTCAAGGACTTTCGCTGCATGGTAATTTATGAACATTAACAGTATGTTTGGCTTGGTCGACTTCTGAAAAATGCCTCATAGTTTCAAAATGATAGCAAACTCAGTACCTGCTGTGCTTATGTTTCATCAAAGCAATACAGAATTTTCAGATTGAAGTGAACAGTTCACATGTGTCTTTAAAGCTTTGGATTTTTCCTTGAGATTTGTACTTTGCAGCATAATAGAAAAATATGCAAACAGATTTTGTGCTGTTGTATGCAGACTATTTCACCCTTTCCGTGAATACAAGGGCAAGGAAATGAAAAGGAGAAATCTTTTATTTCTGCAGTCCACTATAGCTTTTGAGTCTTGTCAGTGTGGTTTGATGTGACTGTTGGCACCCAGCTTTCTACTAATTAGAATTACCAGCACTTTACTTCATTCTTAACCTGCCATTGATTTCTGACTGGATTTCAAGAGATCAGTGAAACTTCTGAAACTGGAAACCAGAGTTTGTGCCTCTGAAAATTTAGGGGGAAGAGGCCTTCATCAAAAAGGATTTCTATATCTTTAATAAAGAGCTCGTCAAGCCTAATTCTGAGAGCTGGGAGCAGCGCCCCCTAGAAAGGAAGATAAACAGGGCTTTGCACCCCAGTCCTGTTTGCTGAATGACTTGAATCCTGGTAAAATCACGAAATAAATTCATTTATTTATGAAAGCACTGCTTGTATTTTTTAAATTAATTTTTATTGGAATATAGCTGCTCTGCAATATTGTGTTGTTTCTTCTGTACAGCAAAGTCAGTCAGTCATCCATACACCCAGTCTTTCTTAGATTCTGTTCCCACATAGGTCATTACAGAGTACTGAGTAGAGTTGCCTGTGTTACACAGCAGGCTCTTATTAGTTATCTATTTCGCTTATAGTAGTGTTTGAGTGACTAAGTCTCATAACAGCACGCAGGCCAGAGGACCCAGAAAAGAAACGAGCTCATAAAGAGTTAGACTTGCTCTCAACAAGTAACTGTTGCTATCCTCACAGCCACAGACTCATCAGTTTCATCAGGAATTTTATGTTTGTCATCCCAGGTATATTTTTCCCAGGGGGAGAATGAACTATCTTGTGCATGACTGTTTCTCATGTTAAAAACCTTATCTCTGTCTTCTTGGGGAGAACAGTGGAAAATCCATGTTTTAAGATTCTGTTTATGTGGCAGTAATTTATACAGCAACTCACCCTGTGGGCCGCCCTGCCGCCCTCAGTTTCTGCGTGACCAGATAGCATGGACGGGAGTGTAGACTCAGCAAAGGAATATAGATAGATTGGTTTTGGTTATCATAATATGGTTTAATCCACTTGGTGATAAAATTATCTGAACTTTGCAACCACTGATAACATTTTTCTCTTGCCATTGGCCTAAATTTTTACATATTGCTCAAGAAATCTAGTGACTTACTGACAATCATTCCCTGAAGAGAAGATCATTTTCCTGAGAGGAAAAAACATAGAGATAAAACGTGGGTCAAGATAATAAGTGAAAAGGCCTCAGCAAATGCCTTATAAAGAAACTTATGTCACAGTCAAATATCTGGAATTATGTGAGTGTGTGTGTGCGTGCGTGTATCTTTCTCTCTCTCTCTCTCTCTCTCTCTCTCTCTATATATATATATATATATATAATTTATATATCCTTTAACAAAGCAGAACACTTTAATATGTCAGAATTGTAAATATAATTCTAGGATACTAGAAGTCTGGAAATTTACATATTTTGATTGTGGCATACAAAATAATCCTGTTTCATCTTTTAGTATTCTGGTGTACATCTCAGTTTCTAAAGAAGGGCATTAGATATGTATATGCTTTAATTTGCATCTTAAAAGGCATTTCACTTTGCCATTTTCCTGAATCCTTAATTTCACAGGAGTAGCTGAGAAGGCTTCCATGTCACCTGTCAAAATTAGTATAGTTCAAACTCCACAATACACCATCTGTGGGCTTTATCTTCCTCATTAATTTAGGAAGTCAGTTATGCTCAAACCATTGAGAAAAGCTGCCTCTGACTTTTCCTTCAACAGCACAGAACATGGCTAACACATAAGGCATTCGATGTAATTTTTTCTTTACACCTTTCTTTGAATACTAGGATCATTTCTGTATTGATTTCTTTGCTCTGATAGCCTACAAAAGGCTACCATACACCATTGCTAATTCAGCACTTAGTAAAGTGAAATCTTCATATTTTATATCAGGTGGGTAATGGAATTTTCACGTGATTCATGGTGTAGAACAGAAAGGTTGGTAATGAAGTTAATGGTTCATAGAATAATTGAGAGACATTCTGCATATTTTTCAGAAATAGTTCCTTGGTTTGCTTCTATTTATTTTTAATCTAATAAATTGTTTGTTGTTTTTAGATCCAGTGTGCATCTGTCCTGTTTCCCATATCTTCCTTTGCCTACCACAAAAATAATCCACATGAAAATGTTAGGCTTTCGCATTTTAAGTCCAAAATTCTTTAATGTCATTTAACAGTAAATGATGGTTTACTTCTGGCCAACTCTGTTATCTTAAAATTTAAATTATGGGAGTAGGTCTGGTGAGGTCTTTACAACCTCCAGACATTCTTTGGATTCATTGGAGAGTGTATAACTCCATTGCTAATACTAGCAAAGGGGTACTCTTTTGCCCCCTTCTGATGCCTATGTCAGAAGCTTTCTCTATCTCCTTTATACTTTAATAAAACTTTATTACACACACACACACACACACACACACACACACACACACACACAAGAAAATGTTAGGCTTTCGCATTTTAAGTCCAAAATTCTTTAATGTCATTTAACAGTAAATGATGATTGTGTCTTAAATTGGAAACATAAGGATTCTTAAACTATTAAGAATGCCTTTATTTGAATGTGTTGAACAGAACTATCAAGTAGATAATAAGCATGAGTGGTATATGTATAATAAATCATTGTTAGCATTAGTGGGTGCTGCACGTGGGCCAGATAAGTCAAACTGTTTAGAGTAATATTGAAAGTTCTCCAGTTGTTCATTAGTTTAGGGGGTCAGAAATCTGTAGCTTTATAGCTTGTATTTTTCTCTGTTTTTCAAATTGCTGTGAAAAGTTTGCTCCTCGTAAAACCTGTTTGATTAGAGAAAATATTGTTGATAAATCTATCTATAATATGTGGCAACAAAGAAGTAACTTTCATAGTTATGTGTTAAAATATGTCTAAAAAGCAAGCTTTACATCAACCTTTTATTACATAGTCATATGGAATAGCAGCCTAAATGCTACTCATTTGAAATTTCAGACATTCATCTTTTCCTTCATTGTCTGCTCTATATTCACACTTCGTTTTTCCACCTCAGTAGATCTTATTTTTTGTTCCTCTATTGCTCTATTACTGTTAGGTCGGTAGAATAGGAAACAGGAGTCCGAAATGGCGGTGGAGAAAAGACAAGGAAGGGAAAAGCCCGCGAAAATAGAACAGAGGAAGGTCAAGGAAGGTCGGAGGACCGGTGTGAGGACTTCAGGGAGGACAAACAGCATTCCTGGCCAAGCCCGATTTGCATAGGGCAGACCCAGGAGGAGGGAAAATATATAAAAAGAGGAGCCAAAGGGCTTCCCGCCCCCGCGTGTGCTTGCGCTCTTTCTGTCTCTCCCCATCCCTCGCGTGCGTGCACTGTTTCTCTCTCTCCCGCGGGTGTGCGCGCGCTCTCTCTCTCCCCCCTCTCCCATGCGTGCATGCGCGCGCTCCCTCTCCCCCCCTCTCTCCCATGCGTGCATGCACTTTCTCTCTCTCCCCCCCTCTCTCCCATGCGTGCATGCACTTTCTCTCTCTCCCCCCCTCTCTCCCATGCGTGCATGCACTTTCTCTCTCTCCCCCCTCTCTCCCATGCGTGCATGCACTTTCTCTCTCTCTCCCCCCTCTCCCATGCGTGCATGCGCGCTCTCTCTCTCCCCCCCTCTCTCCCATGAGTGCATGCACTTTCTCTCTCTCTCCCCCTCTCCCATGCGTGCATGCACTTTCTCTCTCTCTTCCCCCTCTCCCATGCATGCATGCACTTTCTCTCTCTCTCCCCCTCTCTCCCATGCGTGCTTGCACTTTCTCTCTCTCCCCCCCTCTCTCCCATGAGTGCATGCACTTTCTCTCTCTCTCCCCCTCTCCCATGCGTGCATGCACTTTCTCTCTCTCTTCCCCCTCTCCCATGCGTGCATGCACTTTCTCTCTCTCTCCCCCTCTCTCCCATGCGTGCATGCACTTTCTCTCTCTCTCCCCCTCTCCCATGCGTGCATGCACTTTCTCTCTCTCTCCCCCCTCTCCCATGCGTGCATGCGCGCTCTCTCTCTCCCCCCCTCTCTCCCATGCATGCATGCACTTTCTCTCTCTCCCTCTCCCATGCGTGTATGCACTTTCTCTCTCTCTCCCCCTCTCTCCCATGCGTGCATGCACTTTCTCTCTCTCCCCCTCTCTCCCATGCGTGCATGCACTTTCTCTCTCTCTCCCCCTCTCTCCCATGCGTGCATGCACTTTCTCTCTCTCCCCCCCCCTCTCTCCCATGCGTGCATGCACTTTCTCTCTCTCTCTCCCCCTCTCTCCCATGCGTGCATGCACTTTCTCTCTCTCTTCTCCCTCTCCCATGCGTGCATGCACTTTCTCTCTCTCTCCCCCCCTCTCTCCCATGCGTGCATGCACTTTCTCTCTCTCTCCCCCCTCTCCCATGCGTGCATGCACTTTCTCTCTCTCTCCCCCACGTGTGCATGTGCTTTCTTTCTCTCTGTCTCTCTTCCGCATGTGTTCACTCTCTCCCCCCCCCGACGTGTGTATGCGCTTTCTCTCTCTCTCTCTCCTCCCGCACTTGCTCGCTCTCTCTACCCCCAGGTGCGTGCACTCTTTCTCTCTGTCCCGCGTGTGTGCGTGCTGTCTCTACCCCCCACCCCAAGCGTGCATGCACTTTCTCTGTCTCTCTCCCCCCACGTGCATGCACTCTTTCTCTCTCTCTCTGTCTCTCTCTCCCACGTGCCTGCACTCCTCCACTCTCTTCTCTACGTGTCTTTGGGTTGGCATGCCCTCACACTTGGAAGATGGGTTCTCCTGCTATCTTCTAAATAAAATAGAGCTGTAACACTGATTTGTCTAAGAGCTATAACACGGTTTGTCCAAGACCCAAGAGCTGTGACGCGCTGCGGGCTTTAATGTCCCTCGCTCCAAATCTTTGTTGTGAGGAGACAGAGAACTAAGGAGCACACACTAGCCTGACAATTACTGTCTTTGTATTAGCTTCCTAAGGTCACTGTAACAGAGTACCACAAATCGGGTATCTTAAAATAACAGAAATCTCTGCTCACAGTTTGGGAGGCTAGAGGTTCCTGAATCAAAGTGTTGTCAGGGTTAGTTCCTTCTGACCTGTTCTCTCTCCTGGCTCCTGCTGATTGCTGCCAGTCCTTGGCATGCCTGGGCAGGTGGACATAGCACTGCAGTCTGTTTCCATTGTAACATGGTGTTCTCCTCTCTCTGTGACTAAACCTCGTCTCCTTTATAAGGGCACCAGTCATTGGATTAGAGCCCACACTAACTCACTGTGACTTCATTTAAAGTTGATTACATCTGCAAAGACCCTGTTTCCAAAGAAGCTCATTTTCATAGGTTCTGGGGATGATGATGTCAAAAATGTCTTTTTGTGACTCGCAGTTCAGCCCACAACAGCATTCTTTTGTGGTAAATACATATCCTCTATATGCCATTTGAATTTATATATTATAATCTTTAAAATTACTTTCTCAGTGCTTACTTTGGTATCTTAATCTATAGTAGTCTAGTTTAGGCTAATATCAACTTTGTGATAGGATGCACAATTTTTGCTTCTATATGTAGCTCAATTCTCTCTCCCCTTCTTTATGCTGATGTTATCATACACAAGCATATTTTTATAAAATGTACATATAACTACATGTTCATAATTAATGCTTCATGCAGTTGTTTAAGTTAGAAAGACAAAAATAAGAGTTACAAACAGAAACCACATTTATATCATCTTGTATATTTACCTTTACCCGTGTTCTTTATTTCTTCATGTGGATTGGAGTTTACTATGTAGTGTCATTTCATTTGGGCCTTGATGGACTCTATTTAGTATTTCTAAACTGGGTTCTTAGGGAAGTATTCTCTCAGTTTTTGTTTATCTAGGCATGTGCTAAGTTGTCTCAGTCATGTCTGACTCTTTGCAACCCTGTGGACTGTAGCCCACCAGACTCCTCTGTCTATGGGATTCTCCAGGCAAGAATACTGGTGTGGGTTGCCATGCCTTCCTCTAGGGGATCTTCCTGACCCAGGGATCAAACCCGCATCTCTTGTGTCTCCTGCCTTGGCAGATGGGTTCTTTACTACTATTGCTACCTGGGATAGCTTAGCTTTTTCTTTACTTTTGAAAGATGGCTTCTCTGGAGAGAGATTTCTTAGTTAGCAGTCTTTCAGCAGTTTATATTTGTCTTTCCACTACCTTCTGGCCTCTGATTTCTGATAGCAACTGTTAATCTTATTGAGGATTGCTTATTAATAATGAGATGTCTCTTGCTGTTATCAGGATTCCCTTCTTGTCTTTCAGGGGTTTGTGAGATCGTTAGGTATACAACTCTTTGAGTTTATCCTATTTAGAATTCATACAGCTTCAAGGTTATGCAGATTAATGGTTTTCCTCAAATTTCTGAGTTTGGGGATATAATTGTCTCATATTTTTCTACTTTTTTCTTCCCTTCTAAAATTCATATTATGTATGTATTCATATGTCTGATGGTATCCCACAGATTTGAGACACTATTAATTTTTACTCATTGATTTTTTCTTTCTGTTCCTCAGACCGAGTAATCTCAATTAACTTATCTTCAATTTTGCTGATTGTTTCTTATGCCAGCTCAAATCTGCTGAGATCCTACCGTGAATTTTTAAATTTCATTTCTTTTACTTTTCATACCAGAATGTCTTCTCATTACTGGTATTCTTTATTCAGTGAGACATCGTTCTCATGCTTTTCCTTAATTCTTCAAGCATGATTTTCTTTACTTCTTTGAAAGTCTTAATCAGTCAATCGTGTCTCTCTTTGTGACCCTGTGGACTATAGCCCATCAGGCTGCTCTGTCTATGGAATTCTTCAGGCAAGAATACTAGAATGGGTAGCCATTCCCTTCTCCAGGGATTTGTCCCAACCCAAAGATTGAACCCAGGTCTCCTGCATTGTAGGCAGATTCTTTACCACCTGAGCCACCATAGTTAAAATAATGATTTAAAGTCATTGTCTAGCAAGTCCACCATGTGGGCTTTTGCTGGGTGAATTACTATTGATTGCTTTTTTTCTGTGTGTTTTTCATGCTTTGTAATTTTTTGTTGAAAACTATACTTTTAAATATAATGTGGCAGCTCTGGAAATCAGATACTCTTTACTCCCCAGGATTTATTGTTGTTGGTGATGGTTTAGTGACTTTTTAAAATTCAATCAAGTCAGTACTTTGTTATATGTGGCCAGTGAAGTCTCTATCAAATTAAAAGCTTAATAGTCAACTAATGATTGGACAGAAATTTCCTTAAATGCCTAGAACCAATAAGTTTTTGTCTTTGCAGAAGAGCCCTTTATGCATATTGGAGCATCCTTCAGCACTCAGGTTGCTTACCATTCCTGTTTGTGTGAAATCTCGGACTTAGCCAGAGGTGAGAGCTAAGGGCCTTCTCATGTCTGCTGAGTAGGTGCAGGTGCATAGCCAGACATGCACACGTCCTTGTGCATGCACACAGCCTTCTAGAGTCCCAGGAATATGTCAGTGTATTTCAAAACCCCTTCTGGACATCACATTCCCTAGCTTTTCCTTTTAAGCTTTTTGATTTGCTTATTATTTGCTCTGTTATTTGCAGCCCCAGGCAGCCATGATGTTAAGCAATTGCAGCTGATTATTTTTGACAAATGCCCCTGGGAAAAAGGCTTTTCTCACTGGGTGAGTGCCAGGTCAGGTTAAATAAGAAATCCATGTGAGTGGAGTCTTCCATGAAACCACGACACAGGTCAAATAGTGACAGTTTTTCTGGGAATGGAGTTTTGAAGGAGCTCCAACCCTCTTCTGCCCCCTCCAGTGGCTGCCACAGCTGCTGGTTTTCACCATGATTAAAGATGGTTGGTTTTTAAGGCCACCACAGAACTGAGGAGTGGGAGGTGAGAAAAGAGCCAGTTTAAAAAGACACGTAACTCTGTGTTCTTACCAAGACTCCTCCACTTTCCCTGAATAAACACTCCTCAGGTTGCTGTAAGCCTTTAGTTAATTTCCAGAGTTCTGGAAAAAAATTGATTCTGACCATTTTTGTCACTGTCCTCATCGTTTTTTTATGGAAGAGAGGCTTTTCAGGGGTGTTTACTCTGCCATCCCTGCTGATGTCAATAAATATTCCTCATACCTTAAAATGAGCTGCCTCTGTGTCTGTCAGGCCAGGAGTGTATGGGGTTGGCTCAGTATTCTTCCTTAATTTTTGTGTTCCACGTCAAAGGTGCCATCAGCCACTTATGGTTCCATCTGCCCTTGTAAAGCTTGTGAGGAGGAGGTCATGTTATCAGTAGGTTATTGACTGCAAAAGATCACTATTAATTGAGTCTCTCAGTGGCCTGTAGCAAACAACAGCCTCATAGAAGGCACCGAGATTTAGCAACTAAAATGCATCCCTCATTAGATACTCATAGCTTTGGGCATCAAACAGGATAATGTCGCTTACATCTATGGAACCTTGCCTGAGATATATAGTTGCTCCCCTGTCTTTTTTTATTGATTCCTTTTCTAAAAACCATACCAAATATTACTCTGTTATATATATTCTAATAGATCAGCCTCCAAATCAGTCTCCTGTATTGTTGAAGCTATTGTAAATCTTTTCTCATGAAAATGCTTCATTTTCTTGATACATGGTATTTCCATCTGTGTCCCATCCTCTGGGTCATCTTCCAGAAAGCTTTGTGCATCAGTTGATTAGGTATCTGTTAATTAGAAAGAGGTTGGCTGTTGATGCTGCTTTACTAAACTAGGAAGATATAAAACTTAGAGTTAAGCTGTAGAATTTGCAGTGAAGCACTGGAAAATATTGGTAATTTGCAGATATGTTTCTCCTGAAATTAAAGAGTCGTTTTGAAATTTGCAGTGCATTGTTTTACTGTCACAAAAATAAACAGATTTTTAAAGTAAACATAGATTTTAAGGTTTACCAAAATTTTTGTTAAAATATCTTTATGATGTTTTTCTTTATTATCCTTCTGGCCAAAGGGGACATGGCTGAACTGAAATGTTCACAGAAGTAGGAGACCTGAGTCTGAATCAGTTTGTCATTAATCTGGGAAACTAGTTGAATCTTGATCACTCTATTTACATTTCAGTCTTTTTGAAAAGGGAACATCATTTTGAAGGGATTGAGGTGAATGAGATAGATTGAAATTTTTCCATTTGATCTCTTTAATTCTGAGCCTTCTAAAATCTTGGCAAACTCATTTTACTTGATGTGACCTAGAACTTTAAAATATAGCATTCCAGAGAATTGCTGGAATTCCCTGGTGGTCCAGTGGTCAGGACTTCATGCTTTTATTGCTGAGGGCACAGGTTCAATCCCTGGTCAGAAAAGTAAGATCCCACAAGCTGTGTAGTGCAGCCAAAAAAAAAAAAAAAAAGAAACCCACAAAAAAAACAAACAAAAAAAGCCAAAGAAATGTTGTGTCATTTCATCATTCCATATTTGGTATGAAATAATCATCCTAATACTTTCTTTGACAGTTGTATCATGTTTATATAAGCCTGTGAATGAGAGGCCTGGATCACAAAAGCTTTCTGATTCTGTAGTTAAATGTGGGGAATCACTTAATTTGTATCCTCTGCCTAACACCTGAGAAAGTAACATGGAGCTCCTCACTTGCAAGTGCTTTTCATGCTGCAAATGATACAGTAGGAAAATGGAATCTGCAGAAAACCATATCAAGAAGATCTCTCTCTTATTTAAGGAATAATTGTTCCATAGACCATTCTGGTTCCCCACTTACAACCCTGGAGAGGAATTGGGGATCCTTTGTGGGGCTGGTACCATAAGCCCTTGGGCATGCCGCCAGCGTTCACTCCCAGTTTTCCTGGGTTTGGAGCACTTGACCCCATGGACTATACAGTCCATGGAATTCTCCAGGCCAAAAGTCTAGAGTGGGTAGCCTGTCCCTTCTCCAGGGGATCTTCCCAACCCAGGGATTGAACCCAGGTCTCCTGTATTGCGGGCAGATTCTTTACCAGCTGAGCCACTTGGGAAGCCCATGGGGTTGCAAAGAGTCAGACCCAACTGAGCGACTTTCACTTTCACTCTCTGTTCTCTTAGTGTTCTTTTACAAGTCTCCCAGGGCACCAGCCACTCTTCTTTTATATACAAACCTATCTCAATTAATTGCATTTACCAAATATGGTGCTTTATACAGGTTTAAAAGGTTTGTGGCAACCCTGCATTGGGCGCCTATCAGTGCCATTTTTCCAACATCATTTGGTCACTTCATGTCTCTTGTCACATTGTGGTAATTCTTGCAATATTTAAAGCTTTTTCATTATTATATTTGTTATGGTGATCTGTGATCTTTGATAAATCTATTTCAAAAAGATTATGACTTGCTGTAGGCTCAGATGATTGATTAGCATTTTTTAGCAGTAAAGTTTTTTTTAACTAAAGTATGTACACTTTTTTAGACATAATGCTATTGCCCACTTACTAGACTACAGTAAAATATAAACATAACTTTTCCCACCCTTTTTCCCTTCCCCCCCAACTTTGAGTTATAATATAATTGACACATAATATTGTGTAAGTTTATGATGTACAATGTGGTGATTTGATTCAAATACATGTTGTGAAATTCACCACAACAAGGTGAACTGACACATTCTTCACATCACGTAATTACCACTTTGTTGTTGTTCTTGTTATGGTGAGAATATTAAAGCTCTGTTCTCAGAGCAGATTTCCATGATACAATACAGTATTGTTAACTATAATTGCCGTGCTGTGCTTTAGATTCCTAGAACTTAATTCCTCAGGGTCCTTACCATTTCTGTAAAGAAGTTGTCAAAATAGAGCAGGAAAACCAATAACCTACTTCTGTTTCTCTGTTCTTCTGTACTTCCAGTCCTTTTTTTGCTGGGTGATGGGGAGGCTGTGCTGTGTGGCATGTGGGATCTTAGTTCCTCAACCAGGGCGTCAAAACCTGCACCCCCTACAGTGGAAACGCTGAGTCTTAACCACTGGACCACCAGGGAAGTCCTGTACTTCCTTATTTTGATATCCTGGGTGTGCTGCTGATTTGTGTGGGGCACTGAGGGAACTTTTCACATTTCTCTGGGTTTTTATATTTTCACGTATCAGCCGGGGCATAATAGCAGTTACCTGTACAAAGAGTATTAACTGTATCACCAGTGCTCTATGGGATGCTATATAAATGTAAAATTTTGTTTTAGTTGGATTAGAGTAACATTGGCAGAACAGTGAACATCTTAGAATAGTATCGAACATATAGAAGTACTTAATAGTTTCTAGCTATTAATATTACCATTATTATATCAGAGTTTTGGAACTTTACCTTAAACCAATGCATCAGATCAGAAAGTACATAACTTGTTCTTGTTCTGTATAAAGGTATCTTTTGGATCATACATGTATTTGCTTATCAGAAATCTCACAATTAATAGAATGAACTTGAAGTATAAGGTCCTCATGGGGAAGGAGAAAGAGATCTAGTGAGGGAGTGAAGCAGGACTCCTTTGGGAAGTGAGAGACCTTCCAAGGGCTCTGGGGGAAGAGTGGCTTGTAGGTAACTGGTAACTATGAGCAGAGATGGAGGGATGCCATCGTTTATCTGGGCTCTGCAGTGATGCTGCTCTCTGTCACTGACCACCAGAATGTCTACAAGAGTCCCCCATGTTATTCTCTGTATTGGGAATTTGTTACTGTTCCATTGTTGTGAAGTGTTCCATCGTGTGAGTATATCATAGTTTGTTCAGCTATTTTCCTGGTGAACACTAGGGTGATTTCCAGATTTCAATTATTGTGAATAAAGCTTACATGAACATTATCATATGCATCCTTTACTGAACCAGTGTATTCATTTCTCTGAGGTATTTCTCTAGGAGTGGTAGTGCTGGGCCATCGGGTAGACAAATGTTTGGCTTTGATAAAATTGCCAGCCTTGTGTGAGAGTTGTCACTATTCCCTTAAATAGACTTTCAAATGGGAAGACCCTTCAACAGGTGGCCTAGTATAATATTCCCCCTATAAGGCTAGTAGTTTGGAATTGGTTGCGAGTTGGTTTTCTCCAATAGGTACTTGATGTAATGCCTATTCAAGAGAATTTTTAAAAATTTAAATGTGCAGGTTTTATTTATGTTAAATATGCTTATATGATAGCAGACTCAATAATTGAACCAAATATTCTGTTAGAATGCCTTTTGATATAATTTAGTTTAAACTTCCTATCATACAGTACAATTTAGATTTATATTTGAGAGGACACTGCTCTGAAAATCTGAAGATCTTAGTTCTAACCCTAATTCTAGCACTATATATCTGTTTGACCTTAGGCAAGTCATGTAACTCCTTTAAATCTTCCTATAGAAGTAGTAGGGGTAGAATGGGAGTTTGAGATATATATATATATATATATATATATATATATATCGCTTAGTTTCCTCATTCAATGATTTTTTAATATGTCAGTTAAAGTTAATATTGTATTCTAATTAATATCTAAATAATAAATTAATAACCTAGCATTATTTTTCATTAACTCAAAGAATAGAAGTGGTTACAGACTCAAGGACATGGGAAGTGACTCTCAAATTTTCAACTGCTGAGACTGTAGGATTTAGTAAACCAAAAATGTTAAGTTCTTAAAAAATAAAATGCTAGCAACTTTTCTGGCAACTACTTTGGTTTTGTAATATGTCACAGATGTGTCTACTCCGCTACTACATAACCAGAATCCTAAAGGAATTTCCACATATAACATTGCAGAGGTTCAGCTTTGGACTGGGTTTTGTAAAGTCAGCTTAAAACAGATTCAATCCGTCTGTGGCCCTTCAGATCCTACCTACACTGATTTCGAGTTTCACATGTGGCTAGTGTTTTTCTTACAGTTACTAGTAAGTGCCATAGTGTAGGGAAAAGGGCAATAGCTGTTTCTGTTCTGATTAAAGGTAGAAATTTCCTTTCACAGTCTTTCCATTTCAGAATTTGATTCTTCTATTACATCCAGATGGGACTAAAGGAAGCCTTATATTGTACTTTTTCTTACTGAAGAATATATAATTACACTGAGCAGTGCAGAATACCTTGTGAAAATATAAACAGGAAACAGATGTTAAGTTAGACATACAGATAACTATAAAGTTGAGCTGTATCGAAAGAGTACCATGTTTTCATATTCTCTTTGGGCTATAAGTTAATAATTATATTACTGAGTGATGACATGTTATATATTATGTTTGAAATGGACATGGGGATTTATCACTGCACATTTTAATGTTGAGCAAAAAAATTAAAATGTTTAGTCATTCTGTTATTGGTTGTTATTTGAGAGACATACACAGTAAAATGGCTAGTGAATATGAATTTTTTTGTTTTTTGGGATTGTAGTTTTTCTGCTTAGAAAACTTCATATTTTGAACAGGAAAAATTTAAGATATGTTTGAGTATTTTAGCATTCAAGCAGTATTGTCTGCTCCTCAACCAATTGGCCTTGTCATGTGACCTCCTTGTATCTTAAAAATGGCTTTAATTTTAGGTTCCTATAATTTAGTAATACTTATAATTGGTCTCATATTTGCAAATGGTGACAAATTATTTTTTATTAACTTCATTAAAAATTCTACTATATAAAAAATGTAAGATGTCCATTGATGAAATGAATGCATAAAAAAAACAACAACCTGAATGGACCTTGAGGACATTATGTTAAGTGAAATAGGCAGAGAAAGACAAATACTGTATGATCTCACTTACATGTGAAATTAAAAGAAAAAAGGAAGCTTATAAAAACAGAACAGATCGGTGGCTGCCAGGGGTAGGAAAGTGGACAAAATGGCTAAAGGCAGTCAAAAGGTACAAACTTTCAGTTATAAAAT
The DNA here is from genome assembly GCF_033118175.1 of Dama dama. Classification (NCBI taxonomy): domain Eukaryota; kingdom Metazoa; phylum Chordata; class Mammalia; order Artiodactyla; family Cervidae; genus Dama; species Dama dama. Next base: position 39,056,256 of record NC_083687.1, on the reverse strand, counting down.
AGACAAGTCCTGGGAATGTAATGTACAGCATGGTGACTATAGTTAATAATATTGTATATTAGAGAATTGCTGAAAAAGTCCATCTTAAAAGTTATTTTCACAAGAAAAAAGAATTTTGTGTCATGAGGGATGTTAACCTGACTCGTGGTGATCGTTTTGCTATATATATATATGTGTGTCAAATCATGAAGTACACCTGAGACTAATATAAGGTTATATATCAATTATATCTCAATTTTAGAAAATGAATGCCAATTTTGCTTTTGGTTGTACCACCGTACAAAGTTACTCAAACTGTACAAAAAAGCAACACTATAATCTTCAAGCTTAAAGTGCAGAAACTTAGGTACACGCTACCTATAAAGTTGACGATTCCCTTGGAAGGACATGCAGAATCATTGAAAAAGCCAAATTGAGAATTGTGAATACTGAGTCTGTAATTTGTCTCACTTAAACACATTGATCCATGATGAAATTAACTGCTATTCAACTCAAACAAAAAGATACCAAATATTTTTTTACTTATGATATGGTGGGGGGTTGAAATATAAAGTGCTTTAAATGAATATTGAAAAGAAATGACCCTTTGGGTACCTTGTGAAACACAGGAAGAATTGATATATAAGATGTGGGTAGTTTTTCATAGGGAGAAGTAACTTGCAGGTGAGGAGTTGCATTCTAGGCTGAGGCTGACATATGAACAAGGGTGAAAAATCTTGAGCACATTCCAGGCAAAATGCCATGGGTCTTTTTTGAGTGGAAATGGCTTCCCAGGGAGTTGGTATATGTTGGAAAGAGAAAAGAAAGCCTTCAGGGAAATAAGATTGTTCAGAGAGCAGAATGCCAGACTAAGATGTTGGGACTTGGTTTTACAGATCCGTGCATGCTCAGTTAATCAGTCTTGTCCGACTCTTTGTGACCCCATGGACTGTAGCCCACCAGACTCCTCTGTCCATGGAACTTCCCAGGCAAGAATACCGGCATGGGTTGCCATTTCCTACTCCAGGGGATCTTCCTGATCCAGGGATCAAACCTGCATCTCTTACATCTCTTGCGTTGCAGGCGGGTTCTTTACCACTGTGCCACCTGGGAAGCCCATGAGTGGTATTGAAACTTTTGCTTGATATTACTCTAAAATAATTTTTTATAATCATGTGCCACCTCATACATTTTTTGATTGATACTGAAGTTTTTCCATGGTAGGTTTAAATAGTTTCAAAAGATGTAATATTTGCTATATTTTAAATAAAGAATTGTAGTCAAATTAAATTGTTATCACTCATATGTATTCAAATAAATATTAAAAGTTAGAAAAATTTACATCATCCTTTTTTCCCCTGGATTTAAATCTCCATTTTCTCTATAGAAGCCTGCTGCTGCTAAGTAGCTTCAGTCGTGTCCGACTCTGTGCGACCCCATAGATGGCAGCCCAGCAGGCTCTGCCATCCCTGGGATTCTCCAGGCAAGAACACTGGAGTGGGTTGCCATTTCCTTCTCCAATGCATGAAAGTGAAAAGTGAAAGTGAAATCACTCAGTCGTGTCCTACTCTTAGTGACCCCATGGACTGCAGCCTACCAGGCTCCTCCATCCATGGGATTTGCCAGGCAAGAGTACTTGAGTGGGTTGCCATTGCCTTCTCCGACTACAGAAGCCTAACAGAGTGTATTTTTAAGCTTGAAAGTCATCTGTTGATCATTCTATCATCCTTCTCTGTATCAAAATATATAAACATGATATGTCACCTTCTCTGACTTCACTCAGCATGACAGTCTCTGGGTCCATCCATGTCACTGCAAATGTCATTGTTTCATTCTTTTTAACAGCTGAGTAATACTCTAGTGTGTGTGTGTATGTACGTATATGGGCTTCCCTGGTAGCTCAGACAGTAAAGAATCTGCATGCAGTGCAGGAGACCTGGGTTCAACCCCTGGGTTGGGAAGATCTCCTGGAGGAAGACATGGCAACCCACTCCAGTATTCTTGCCTGGAGAATGCCCATGGACAGAGAAGCTTGGCAGGCTACAGTCCATGGGGTCGTGTAGAGTCAGACACAACTGAGCAATTAAGCCCATATGGGCTTATTTGTATTTTTTAAAGAACACTGTTTTATTAAATCATCATTAGTAGTAGTATACAATTCATCAGAAACTGTAAATACTTAGTAAGCATTAATATAGAAATGCACTATAAATTCTGCTTTGAATGAATGGATGTCGAGGGTGGCAGGCATGGTAACTCTTTATGTTGCTTTGAAAAAGGCAGCTTTATAAGTCCCTGTGTGGTGACCTGAAGGTGTTCAGTAAAAGTGAGAGGGAGGTGTGACGGGAGAACTCCGAATGAAGCCTTGACCACAGACAAATTGGTTTTATGAAAATGTACAAATGCAAATTAGAGACCTGGACATGGATTCATTTTTAAATGACCCTCGCCTACTGCTTTGTTTTGCTCTAGGAATACTCTGTGCCCATTTGAAGGGCTGCACTTACACTATGCTTTATAAGAAAGAAGTATGTGACCTAGACAGTGCAAAGTCATGTTCAGAAGGTGGATTTGGCCAAATATCAGAGACTTCTGAGGGTTGAGTAGTAGAAGAAACACACAGTAGCTAATGGGGTGTAATGGATGAAGGTGAGAAACACAGAGATTTTGAAACTGATCAGGAAAAGGTTGTAATTCTTTGGCAAAGATATGCTGAGTTCATTTTGTAAAACTTAGCTATAATTGACATATTACTTACTAGTGTCAGATGTACAACATAAAAATTTGTTATTTGTATGTATTCTGAAGTGATCACAGTAGGTGATAAGACTAGGCAGCCACCAGTCTGCTCTCTGTGTCTTAGGAATTCTCTTTCTTTTTTTAAATTTCGAATGTAAGTGAGATCATAGAGCATTTGTCTTTTCTGTCTGATTTATTTATTTCATGTAGCATAACACCCTCAAGGTCCATCCAAGTTGTCACAAATGACAGGATTTCCTTCTTTTTTTGGTCTGAATAATACGTATACTGTTGTATACATACACCCCATTTCCTTTATCCATTCATCCACAGTGAGTTCATTTTTAAACGTCATATATATAATCAGTGCTTGGGAAGGTCTTTCAATAGTTTATTAAGGGGAAAATAAACACCCAGATGGGAGTATCCCATTTGTTTTTAATTTTTAATGAGTAGTTTTAATATCTAATGTTTAAACCTCTAAGGGGTTGGATTTTCCTGTCTTCATTTCACTCAGATGAAAACATTTCACAGTGTTGATTGTTCTCAGGGCAGCCTCTTGGGAGAAAGTTCTTTATCTGGACCTTGTTCTCCTGCTTCTTAATACCATTTCTTCAGGGGCACTGAGTATTGTTTATTCAGATTAAATTATTATTCTTATTTCAGAATAATCCCAGATCTTTATAGATCACCTGTATGAACTGTACCCATTTAGGTAGTTCTGTGGAGAGGTTATTTAGAGTCCTGTGGAGATGGGACAAAGGAGATGATCTGAACATTCTGTGGACAACTGTGGATGGCACCATCATGCTCCACAGGGTTCATTTCAATGTATTGCATGTTTTGTTAGCCTCTCTTTGACTCTCTGTTTTCCTGTCTTTTCGATTATCAATCACTAGATAATTTTGAAATATTAAAGACAGAATAATTGACTTGGAAATTCTTTTTCTCACCTAAGACAGAAGGAAATACATAGCATGTAATATGGTGTCTTAAATCTCCTTAATGATTGTTAATCCATATTGTAATACACATTGCAGGTGGATTCTTTACCAGGTAAGCCAGCAGGGAAGCCCAGGAATCCTGGAGTGGGTAGCCTATCCCTTCTCTAGAGAATCTTCCCAACCCAGGAATCAAACCAGGGTATCCTCTGTTGCAGGCAGATTCTTTACCAGCTGAGCTACCAGGGAAGCTCTTAATGATTGTTATTTAGACCTATATTTATCCAGTTTTGAAGCCAAGTAAACATAATATGTGAATAATATATATTTATAACGTTTGATCATTGGAAAGATGAAGTTCAAGTCCTACTCTAGTATCTTTATTTTCTAAATAGGTAAATCCTCTAAAAATGGCAACATGTAAGATCTGAAAATACTTTTGTATCAAATGATCACTTCTCTCATTAGGCAGATCCTTTCAGAAAAAAAGTACATTAGTTTTTTATATTTTTAATGGCCACAGACTTTGACAGAAAGAAGGAAAATAAAAATATTCATTTTCCCCTCTAATCTGAGGAAATCTATTTTAATTGCATAGGATTTTAACTTCAATTTTATATTAAAAAACACTTTAAAAAATATTAGGTTGGTGCAAAAGTAATTTCAGTTTGGGACCATGAATTTTAAATCATTATAACTAGGCTCAAACACATCTTTTTTAATCAGAATTGGAACTATTGCAGTCAACATATTTTTGCCAACAAGCAATAAGTTTGGTTACTCCTGTAGTATAAAAATCCCAACTTTAGGATTCAACAAACTCTTGGAAAGCATTTTCTTCCTGCTGTTGATTGTGAAAGGATTTTTCCTGCAAAAAGTTGTCGAGATGCTTGAAGTGGTAGTCCGTTGGCGAGCAGTCTGGTGAATATGGCAGATGAGGCAAAACTTTGTAGCCCAGTTCATTCAACTTGTGAAGCAATTGTGAAGCATGTGGTTGGGTAGTATTGTGGAGAATTGGGCCCTTTCTGTAGACCAATGGTGGCTGCAGGTGTTGCAATTTTCAAAGCATCTCATTGATTCACTGAGCATATTTCTCAGGTATAATGATTTCGTCAGGATTCAGAAAGCTGTAGTGGATCAGATGGGCAGCAGACCACCAAAGAGTGACCATGACCTTTTTTGGGGTGCTAGTTTGGCTTTGGGAAGTGCTTTGGAGCTTCTTCTCGGTCCCAGCACTGAGATGGTTATCGCCGGCTATCATATAAAATCCACTTTTCATCGCACATGACAACCTGATCAAGAAATGATCGTTGTTGCATAGAATAAGAGAAGGCGACCCTTCAAAACAACGACTTGTTTTGTTTTTTGTCAGCTTATGAGGCACCCACTTAACGAGCTTTTTCACCTTCCCAGTTTGCTTCAGATGCTAAACTGCTATAGAATGGCTGATGTTGAGTTCTTCAGCCACTTCTTGTATAGTTGTAAGAGGATCAGTTTCAATGATTGCTCTCAATTGGTCGTTGTCAGCTTCCAATGGCCAGCCACTGCACTCTGCATCTTTAAGTCTCTCATCTTCTTTGCGAAACTTCTTGAACCATCACTATGCTGCACGTTCATTAGCAGTTCCTGGGCCACATGCGTTGTTGATGTTGTGAGTTGTTTCTGCTGTTTCATGACCCATTTTGAACTCAAATAAGAAAATCGCTCAAATTTGTTTTTTGTCTAACATCATTTCCCTAGTCTAAAATAAAATAAGCATCAAGTAATAAATCTTTAGCAAAAAACATAAAGGAGAAGTCCCCATTCAAATGATGTTTAACATAACCACATTTGTTTATTCCAATATCAAAGGGAAGATTTCAACAATGCAAAAACCGCAATTAATGCTTACACCAACCTAGTAGCTCAAATCTTAACAGGTAAATTTGGCCATCAAATGAAAAATTTTCCTGATATTTCTTTAAATTCTAGACAAGCTATCTGATCGTATAACTTTGGAACCATGGTGCTTAAAAAAGCAGCAGATTCAAATCTCAGAAAATACTCTGTTAAGGTGTTCTTAGACAAGCTAGCCTACCATGCAGTAACTGGAAATGCTTTCATTTCAGGTCCAGTTAAGGAACTGACATGTGAAGCCAGTTTTACCAAGTGAGAACAATTAAAGTAGTACAAAAAAGAAATAGTCCTCTTTGTTCCTTTGTAAAAATCATATACCCATTTATCAGTTTGAACTCAAATTCCATATTCAATAACAAAAGAGTAAGAAGAGTCTATTAATTTGTTACCTTTTAATTTCAAGTACTGTAGTAACAGCCATTTAATTCATGCAATTTGGGAAAAATTCACATTTTAATAAATCAAACGAAAGGAGAATTTTGCAAACTGAACATTTTTAATTGTCTTTGTGGTTTTGGTGTTGTTTTGGAGCGAAAACTCTTCACTGTTTATTTGCAGCCCTGCTTCTGGTAATGATTTACTGTTTACATTGTCATGTGAATTAGTTAATGCTGTTCCTCAAAAATTATTTTAGATTTAGTAAGGACACATTTGTGAGACACATTTTGGTGGAGCAGAGTGTAGGAGAGTAAAAAATCTTTTTCTCTCCCTATCTAAGGTTCTCCAGGTGGTTTCTCTAAGTTAGAGTAGCCAAAGATAGATTAGTAAGAGAAAAAATGTTATTAACATGTGCTTCCCGCCTACATGCATGGAAGCACCCAGTAGTCAGTAACCCTAAAGGGTTATTAGAACTTGGGTTTACTTACCATCGTGTGCTAAAACTGAAGAAAATGTATTTGTAGCTTCTGGGTGTGGAAAACTAGTTATGGGAAAGTGACTAGGAAATGTATAGTGAACCGGGATTGTTTAGAAAGGTTTCTTATGCATATTTAAGTCTTGTCTTCACCATTGATTTGTTGTTGTTTTCCATTCACTCAGTCATGTCCGACTTTGTGACCCCATGGACTGCAGCATGCCAGGCTTCCCTGTCCTTCACTGTATCCTAGAATTTGCTCAGATTCATGTCTGTTGAGTCAGTGATACTATCTAACCATTTCATCTTCTGCCAGCCCCTTCTCCTTTTGCCTTCCATCTTTCCCAGCATCAGGGTCTTTTCCAATGAGTTGGCTCTTTGCATCAGGTGGCCAGAGTATTGGAGCTTCAGCCAAGGTATTGGAGATTCAGCCTCAGTATCAGTCTTTCCAATGAATATTCCAGACTGATTTCCTTTAGGATTGACTGGTTTGATCTCCTTGCTGTCAAAGGACTCTCGAGAGTCTTCTGTCACCACTGTTGATAGGAATTGTTAAAATTTTGTTCTCAGTGTGGAATTTCCATGTTTACATCTTTTTTTGCTCAAAATTTCTACCTTTAAAAATGGAAATTTTATATGTAGAAATTCCTTTTACCAAAGGAAAATGAAGGCGCCGTTTTTTGAACTTTTCCTGGGCCTGCTGGTTCTCAGTCACCTTTAGCTCAAAATAACATGTATGCGAAAGAGGCATACTTGAGAATTGGTCTATTGTAACTTTAGTCAGGGTGACTGTGTTTACATTAGAGCTGTACCATTGACCTTGAACAAGGTTTTAACTTCCCTGAATCTTAGATTCAGTAAAACTACTCTCTAGGTTTGTGCAGAAATTTAAATGAGATACTGAGTGTTGTTATCAAAGTAAACTTGAGTCTGCTTTCCTGAGTCACCAAAGCCAGTCTGCTGGCACTAAATTGTATGAAGGAAAGTATAGCATTCATTGCAGGGTGCCTTGGAAGGAGAAATGGCTCCTCCCACTCCAAAGACCTGCGCTTCCTGATGACTTCCAGGGAAGGATTTTTTAAAGACAGAATTTGGGGTGAGGGTTGCAGCTCATGGACTTCCTGTGATCCATTGGTGGTGAGGTAACAGGGTGATGTTCTAGAAATCTTAATCATCCACCTTATGGTTCACACACCTGTGATTGTACCAGTCAGAAGTCTACAGTTTGTGGTCAGTGTGTAATTGCCATCTTCCACGTCTGGGTCTTAAGTTTCTGTAGAACATCTCAAAGGTGTGTGTCAGATTGTTATGTATATCCCTTGAGGAGGAGCTTGGACTCTCTTTTATCCCTAAACTATTGTTTAAGCTTTTAGTGCTTTTCTTGCTTCACTACTTTTCCTTTGTATCTGCGTTCTCTAACTTGGATAATTAGACTTTGAGTCTCCTCTTTGGAACTTGGGGGATGCCTAAGGGACTAAAACGCCCCTGAAAGCCCTTGCCCCTCAGCTCTCCAGGTTTCAGTGTGAATCAGCAAATGGTACCCCCTGGCACCTAAGGAGGCTATCTGTCATCCCTGGTGTTATTACTATGACTGTTGGCCTTCCCTGGTGGCTCAGATGGTAAAGAATCTACCTGCAATGCGTGAGACTTGGGTTCAATCCCTGGGTTGCGAACATCCCCTGGAGAAGGGAAAGGCTACCTACTCCAGGATTCTGGCCTGGAGAATTCCATGAACAGAGGAGCCTGGCTTTCCATGGACAGAGCAGCCACTTTCCATGGGGTCACAAAGAGTCAGACACGACTGAGCAACTTTCACTTTCACTTTTACTGCTACTGTACCACTTAATAGTATGGGATTCAGAGACTGCTGAGATCTTTCTCCTTTCCTCTAATAATCATTCCAATTAAATGACTGCTTATGGTCCTTTTTTTTTTTTTTTTTTTAATTCCCTTGTACTAATTGGCTTCAGTCTTATCCAACTCTTTGGGACCCCATGGACTGTAGCCTGCCAGGCTCCTCTGTCAGTGGGATTCTCCATGCAAGAATTCCCTTAGAATAAATTTGAGAGTGGGGAAGAATTTCCTATCCCTCTTCTCCTTTTACTTTCATTCTCATTTTTGTCTTCTTTTTGAACAAAGAAATTTCTTCCATGTCTGTTTTTTTCTACTCTCTCATCATAGCACCAGGGACAACGCTGCTCCAATGGTAATAACTTCTCCAGGAATGATTCTGAGCTGTTTTGCTGATTCTTATCTCTGATTCTCCTTTGTTTGTTGTTTTCATATTCTAGTTTCTCTCTCCTGTTATGCTAATGTGGGAGCATTAGGAATCCCTTGAGTGTAAGAACCTGGGTGATTTGGACCCTGCTTAGAAGAAAGTTTTGCTTCTTTCATTTCTGAAGAAATAGAGCTCTCACAGAATGATATACTGTCAAGAAATATTATTAACTTGATATTTGGTCTTTGAAAATCATTTTAGTTTTTCTAAGCCCACTAGATCGTATCAAGTATACTTTTATAATTGTCTCATGATGATAGTAACAATAACAACTTTGCTTTAACTGTGATTTGTTTTTCTCTATTTTTTTTGTTTTTCCAAAACCTTAAAAATGAGTATCTATTACCTTTGTATAACATAAGGACATTCATTTTTAAAACAGAATAGTGTGTTTTTTTCATTATTTTATGTTGACTAATTACCATGTACATCTTTATTTTAGAAGTGAGTAACAGTGAGTCCAACCCTTAAACGATTCTTTCTTTAAAGTAATTTCAACAAATAATTTTACAGTCGGTGTATTTGATAAAAGAGTGAATAGGTAGAGAATCATTAAGTGGTCTCCAAGCATACTTATTACTTTTCCTAAATGTACTTTTAAAGATAGAATTGATATTATTAGATTAAAAAAAGCAGAACTGGTATGACAGGTCACTGGATCACTTTATAAGATGTACCGCCTTATATCTTATGTGTTGGTATACCTGTTGGCCGTTTTTGAGTGTACAGTTCACTGACATTAAGTACATTCACAGTATTATGCACCCATAACCACAGTCCATCTCTAGAACGTGTTCATTTTCCTAAACTGAAATTCTGTGCCCATTAAACACTACACTCGCTGTGCCTCTCTCCCGCTTGTCTCTCTTGAGTGTGCCTATTGTAGGTACCTCATGTAAGTGAGCTCATGCAATATTTTTCCTTTTGGTCTGGCTGATTTCACTTAGCATAATGTTTTCAAAGTTCATCCCTGTTGTAGCAATATTATGTTATTTTAAATATCTCTTTTTTGGGTAGTTTTATTCTCACCGCCAGAGCACTCTGTACAGACTTCTTTAGCTCTTCTGTCCTACAATTTTACCATCCATGCACATACCCCAAGAGCATACTGTGTTTTTCTGTATCTCCTCATTTCTTTGCTTAATGCCTGGCACTTAAACAATTAATTTATAGTTGAATGAATGGATGATGGAATGATTCAGTTGAATAATCAACATGGCTATTTTGGAGTAAGTCCTACAAAGGTTTCTAGGTAAAGGTAAAATGTTTGATTAGGACAGACATTTGTCTTCGCTTATTTTAATACAAACACTGAAAATGTTAACTCTTTGAAGATTTGCATTAAAGACAAAATCAGTGCCTGTGTTCTAGGAGATCCTATTTCCGGAGTCCCCTTTAAGACTCTTAAAGTCATATAAGTCAATGTAAAATAAGACCAGAGTTATATTTTACCCATTACATCGTTAATGACACTGTATCAGTCACTAAGTCAATTCCCAGCATCTGAACTTATTCTTGGGGCTTCCCTGGTGGCTCAGTGGTAAAGAATCTGTCTACAGTGCAGGAGCTTTAGGAGACTCGGGTTCCATCTCTGGGTTGAGAGGATCCCCTGGAGGGAGGCATGGCAACTGACTCCAGTATTCTTACCTGGAGAATCCCATGGACAGAGGGGCCTGGCGAGCTACAATCCGTGGAGTGGCAGAGAGTCAGACATGACTCAAACAACTTAGCACACCCGCACGCAAACTTCTTGTCAGCCATCTAAAGATGAATTCTCATTAATAGCATTAGAAAGTGAACTAGGGAGCATAAAAAGAGAACATTTCCCATCCTTATATCCCAAATGAAAAGGAGTCGATATTGTGAACAGATTCCAATTTACACTTGATCTATAACTTAATTATAATAGGAAATTCACTTCTAAACTGCAGAGAGTTAACATTTTCAGTATTTGCATTAAAATAAGTGAAGACAGAATGTCTGTCCTCATTAGCTTTCACAGAAATGTTAACAGGACCTTGGTGCTCCTTTACCATTACCACTTCACCTCAGTGTCAGAGTCAGTAATCAGACTTTACATTATGAAGATAAGAGTATATGTTAATCTAAATGTCAAAACGCTAAGAGTTGTAATTATGCACACATTTATTTTCAACTGATATTATCAATGGTTTGCTTTATTTTTAAATTATTACTCTATTCTGCTAAGGCCAAGAAATCAAGAGAGAGCTCTTATATCTGTGGTGATGGTTACATAAACCTACACATATATTAAAATTCATGAAACTGAACACATAGGAAAAAAGTCAGGTTTACTGTACTAATTTTAAAATAAGATAAAACAGAAGAAAGCTAACAACAAAATCTGTTGTGATTCAAACACTATATAACATGAACAAGTATATGGTAGAAAACAAGTATGTGTGTGTATATATGTGTGTGTGTGTGTGTGTGTACTTTGAAAAGTATATATACTTTTCCCTTAAAAAAAGACCATGTCTACCAAACACTAAAAGAACAAATCAATACCTGATCAATTTAATAGGGATAGTATTGATACATTCAACCTAGTTAGACTGAGCATTCAACTCAGACAGTTCAGTTGGCTTCTCTTTAATATGAAGTAAATAAATAATTAACATTGACAGGTGGGTACTTTACCACTAACACCACCCGGGAAGCCCCAATTAAAGAATCCAATCAGAAGGCAGATGTTAAAGATCTGTCTAGAAATATTCAGCTCTCCTTTATTTATGATCTAATTATCCCAAATGATGCTAATTTCAGATAACTTTTGTTTCATGTGTCACATGGAATAGAGTGGAAAGTATGTTCTGGTGATTTCTCTGTTCTAGTTACGGATGCTTGGTATGTAAAATGATGCAGCAAAACAAGTGTTTATTAAACAGCAAACTGTGTCTCTGGGATGGGGATGCAAACAAGGCAGTAACCTCCTTTGCGTTTTCTAAACATGTGAACACGTAACAGCCTGCTTTGATGAAGGAGCGCTCACTTGTGTCAGGCACTCCACTGAGTACTTTATGTATATCTCATCTGACCCCTCCCTCTTTGGTGTAGATATTTTTTATTATTTCTCTGGTAGATTGTGTCACTGCTTACCAGACATTCTGGTTTCCCTCTCCGTGATGGGAACCTCTGCCTCTCCTTCCTCTGCGTTAGAATCTCTGCCTCTTAAACCTGAGAGTAGCTGTGAGACCTGCACTGGTCAGTGAAACGCACGCAGAAGTGACAGGCACGATTTCTGGGCATATGGTTCAAGCTGATGATTCTCTTGTGTCTCTCTTTGCTTCCCCCTCTTCCACATTGGAAGTGAAAGCTACTTAAGCAAAGCTTCAACCAGTCCATGACATTCCTGTAATATGAGGAAGAGTTACATTTTTGTTGTTACAAGCCACCAAGTTTTGAGATAATATACATCATCACCAGATGCATCCTACTGATACACTGTCATTTTATGAATGAAGAAAACAAGCATTCAGAGACATTGAAATAATGTGTCCACAGTGAAGAACAGTAAACGGAATAACTAGATTTAGAGCCTAAGCCTGCTCAGACTGCTGAGTCCTTTCTATTAACCACTTTTCAATACGCATTGGAATGGAAATGTGTATCAGTTACAAAACTAGAACACGGGACAGAGGAATGTAGTTTTATGGGCAACAGAAAGTTTCACCCCAAATGGAGTTTACTTATTTTTTAAACTTACTTATTTTTTAATTGAAGGATAGTTGCTTTACAGAATTTTGCTGTTTTCTGTCAAACCTCAGCATGAGTCAGCCACAGGTGTACATCTGTCCCCTCCCTCGTGGACCTCCCTCCCACCTCCCTCCCCATCCCGCCCTCTAGGTTGATGCAGGGCTCCTGTTTGAGTTTCCCGAGCCACACAGCGAATTCCCACTGGCTGTCTACTTTACAGATGGTGATATACGTTTCCATGTTACTCTTTCCATACATCTCACCCTCTCCTCCCTTCTCCCCATGTCCATAAGTCTTTTCTCTATGTCTGTTTCTCCACTGCTGCCCTGCAAATAAATTCTTCAGTACCATTTTTCTCGATTCCGTATATATGCGTTAGCATGCGATATTTATCTATCTCTTTCTGGCTTACTTCACTCTGTATAATAGGCTCTAGGTTCATCCACCTCATTAGAACTGACTCAAATGTGGTTTCTTTATGGCTGAGTAATATTCCATTGTGTATATGTACCACAACTTCTTTATCCACTCATCTGTCGATGGACATCTAAGTTGCTTCCATGTTCTAGCTATTGTAAATAGTGCGGCAGTGAACGATGGGATACATGTGTCTTTTCCAATTTTGTTTCCTCAGGGTGTATATCTAGGAGTGGGATTGCTGGGTGGAGTTTACTTTTGAGTGATAAAAATTTTCCAGGCACACTGCACCATCCTGTGAATATGCTAAAAAACATTTATTAATAATTGCTTACTTTTTATGAGTGAATGGTATGGTATGTATTTATATATCAAATAAACTATTTTTTAATTCCTAAGGGTAAATGGCATAGTTTCTTTTTTATTTTTTAAGGTATTCTTAGGTTAGTTTATGTATATTGTGTATGCTTACTTCTTAGGTTAGCTCATGTATCTTAAGTTAGCTAAAAAGAACAATAGCAATGTTAAATTTTGCATTGTAAGTATGCATATACTTCCTAACAAAGTTATAATCTGAGAGGGCTTTCCCTGTGAATGAACTGCAGGGGCATCTGAATGCAAATATTAATGTATATTATACACTCTCACACACTGAGTGACTTTGTTGGGTCCTAGTGTATATATATTCAGTACCCAGGTAGAAAATGATGACTAATTTGATAATTGCAGCGCAATAAACATGAGACTTAACATTGTTTTTTAAAAATATATCATATATAAATTACTTTTCAAAATTAAGCCTGTTTTCATTCATTATTTTTTTCTTTGCTTTTTAAGTTCATTAAAAAATCACAAACACTGAGATGATTACCAGCTTGTAATAGGAAAACTCCATATGAAAACACCAGATAGAAATACTATTTTCTTGATCTGTTAGGCATTCTGTGGTCCTTACCTACAAAGTAGTCAGCATTTGTATTTTAAGCAGCCTTGATACTTCAACCCTCACATTAAAAATGAGCTTGTATTAAAATATTAATAGATACTGTTTCTATGCTAGCTGTTACAAGGGCTCCTCCAAACACACACAGGCATGTGCACACACATACAGACCCACACATGCCTGCTCACATACTTGCCTGTTTTATTGCTGTTGTTCAGTCACCCAGTCGTGTCCAACTCTTTATGATCCCATGGACTGTAGCAATACGCCAGGTCTCACTGTCCTTCACCATCTCTGGAGTCTGCCCAAATTCACGTCCATTTAGTTGGTGATGCCGTTTAACCATCTCATCCTCTGATGCCCTCTTCTCCTCCTGCCCTCAATCTTTCCTAGCATCAGGGACTTTTCCAATGAATCATCTGTTTGCATCAGATGACCAAAATACTGGAGCTTCAGCTTCAGCATCAGTCCTTCCAGTGAATATTCAGGTTTGATCTCCCTTAAGATCAACTGTTTTGATCTTGCTGTGCAAGGGACTTTCAGAAGTCTTCTCCAGCACCACAGTTCAAAGGCATCAGTTCTTTGGCATTCTGCCTTTACAGTCCAGCTCTCCCAACTGTACGTGACCACTGGGAAGACCATAGCCTTTAATATACAGACCTTTGTTGGCAGAGTGATATCTCTGCTTTCAGTCTCTATTACCCACCTCAGAGCTTAGGGTTGCTCTTGACTGCTGTTCTTGAGTGCACCATTTGTAAATTACTTCCGTAAGAATATACACTGTGATTTTAATCCAAAGCTCCAGCAGATTTTTAGAGCAATAACCCGTGGTGGGGCTACCTAGAAAGTACCTGATCTTGGCTTCTAAAATTGTTTGTTGCTGTTCAGTCGCTAAGTTGTGTCTGACTCTCTGTGACCCTATGGACTGTAGCACGCCAGGACTCCCTGTCTTCTCCTTTTGCCTTCACCCTTTCTCAGCCTCAGGGTCTTTTCCAGTGACTGGACTGTATCAGGTAACCAAAGATCTGCAATTAAGGCAGGCCAATTATCTGCTTGTATACCTGACTATGTGCTTATCTACCTGCTTTAGCCAAGTGGAGCTAGTGGAAAGTTTGTTTTCCTGTCAAACATCAATTATATTTTAAATCTTTCTCTTTGTATGTGGATGTAGTTTTGACTTAAATCTCCATTTATATGTTTGGTGTAGTGTATACTTGGCATAGTCCTAGCCATTGTAGAATCCAGCGAGTGGAATAAGACTTGATTACTGCCCTTGTAGACCTTCTGTTTGGGAGATGCATGGCCATGTTGCATGGTAGATTTAAGGAAATACGTTGGTGATAGCAGGAACAGGTTGCTGAGGCATCACGAAATAAGAAGTCATCCCTTATACCGGAGAATCTGGAACTCCAAACTAAACCTTAAAAATAGAGAATTTTGAAAGGGGAAGTAGCCCAAAGATTATTCATTTGTTGTTCAGTCACTCAGTCATGTCCAATTCTTTGTGACTGCATGGAGTGCAGCACACCAGGCTTCCTTGTCCTTCACTATCTCCTGGAGTTTGCTCAAACTCCAAATGAAGCCCATTGAGTCAATGATGCCATCCAACCATCTCATCCACTGTCGTCCCCTTCTCCTCCTGCCCTCAATCTTTCCCAGCATCAGGTCTTTTCCAGTGAGTCAGTTCTTCGCATCAGTTGGCCAAAGTATTGGAGTGTATGTAACCAACAGCATTAAGTGAGAAGAGGGACGGAAGGAAAAACAATACAAAAAATATCTACTTGTCTCTTTGGGTTATGTTAATATACATTAAGTTGTGGTTCTTCTAGTGGTAAAAGTATAGACTTTATGCAAGGGGCGAGCTTATTTTTATTTTATGTTTTGGAATCTACCTTTATGAAGTTACAAAGTCTGTAGTATGAAGCTGAAGATAATTACTGTTGGGAAATCTTACTTTGAGAGCCAAAGGGGGGAAAACCCACCAAATTTATCCTGCTTGTTTTCTATTAATGTTTTAATTTGAAAATTGTCATATTGTAATAGGGCAATGCTTCATCTAGTGAAGTATCCTGTTTATACTGGAAGGGCCACCCTGAGTGTTTCCAACAGAAACTGCACCCTTTCTGGCCCCAGGTCATGTTCACTGGGAACCCCTTCCAAATTTATTTTTTGCAAATCAGTACAAGTTATCGCTCCTTCACTTACTAGTTAAGGAAGCTACCTTGTTGAAAAACTATTCTGTTTATTGATGATTCATTAACATGTATGAAACTGTGTAACTATGAGTTTTAAACATTCTCCGAAGAAGAAGAATGTTAGATAATTTATGTCTTAAATGCTAACATATAAGCACTTTACTGGGTTGTCTTAGTCTTACCATAGCCCAGTAACTCTATGAGGTGGGTATTACCACTGTCTTCATTCTTCAGATGAGAAAACCAGTGCACAGAGACTGAGAGTAGAACTTTAATTCACAAAGTGTTTTACTTGTAAAGGTGTCATTTTTTTTTTGCCATAGTATGTACATTGCAAGTTAGCCAAAGCTGAGTCCTGCCCCTTTAGAAAACAGAGATTTTTGTATAATTGTTTTTTTTCACACTGTTCGAGAATCTTGATACTCAGGTGTAAAAAACCTGAAAGACGGAGAGAATCATAGCAGGAGGCCAGTGTATTTACTCAGAGTCAGTAGTGATGTTAAATGTTCAGCCCTGCCTCCCATAACCTTATAAATGGTAATCTTGAATAAGGAGGTGAGGAGCCTTCTGACTAAATACCCAGCCAAGAAATGTAGGTTTTGTAAAGGAGAACTTCAGGTAATGTGTTAGCCAGTTATTTGCTGCCAAATAAATTCTTGAACTTCAGTTCCAATTTAGTAATCTATGTTTAACACAGCGTGTTTGTGTGTGTTAGTCGCTGTCGTATATCCCAATTAATTCCCGAAAGAGAAGGTCGATAAAGGATATCCATGAGTAATATCATTTGGTTATTTGAATTTCTTAATCAGAAGGATTTTTTTAAACCAACTAAGCTGCTGCTAAGAAACTAAGTCGCTTGAGTTTGTCATTCTTTTCTTCCACTTTGGTCAAAATACTAGTATTCATAGTCAGTGGAAAGAAAATGAAGGGGACAAAGGGCATGGGTGATACATATATATGACTGAGCCCCGAATAGCAAAGAGGCAGTCACCTCTATGGAATTAGGTGGCTCTTTGACTCCACAAGATCCCTCAAAATGCTTTTCTAATGATAAAATTAGACAGCAGATGTGAGAGTGCAGTATGGTACTTTGAAAACTAAAATCACTGGACACATGCAAGTTATTAAAGAGCAGTTCCTGTTTTGACATTATCTCTTTCGGACCCTTAGTGACCACTCTCTCTCTCATCTCCCTCTCTTCCCCCCTTGCCCCCACCTCCCCCACCATTGATGGGCCATAAGTTCGTCATATTTTTCTTATTGCTCACATAAATGGTTTCCTTACCTCAGTTTTTGTTTTACCATTCTTTTTCCTGCCCACTTCACATCCTTGGAGGAATTTAGAACAATCTATGTATTTCCTAATGATTTCACTCAAACCTGCTCTCTTTAACTTTGCCAAACAGATTCTTCTTCCTGCTCTTCCCTTCTTTCTCCTCTTTGAAACTGCAGCTTATAGGTAGATGCCAGTAGGTGACCAGAGGTGAATTGATTGGCTTCGTTGTCTGATCCTGTGCCTTTTGCATGCTCAAAAATAAGTGTTTGCTAACTAGCTGAAAGAGAAACAGGTGAGGCACAGATTTGTTTTTCTTCTTTAGTATTAAAAAAAAAAGTGTTGGCTTGCTGTAAATTTGGGAACTTTATTCAAGTACTCAGGATTCTACAGCTTCAACTGTTTGCCTTAAATATTGTTGTTTCTGCTGCTAATGTAACAGGCCAGAATATAACACTGCCTTGAGGCAAGGGAGGAGTGGTGCTTATTTTGAAGAACTCAGAAATCTTTTTAGTCTCTAGGATTTACATGAGTTTATCTCTGTCACCTGAGAGAGGCAATGACCATGAGGAAATAGCTCTTCTGTTGAATCCTCTGGAAGTCGTGTTAAACTTCCAGATGTCGTCCTAGAGTGCAGCCAGTGGACTTCACGTGAGGAGCCTAGAGGACTGGTCTGTTTTCAGCTGTGCTTATTCACTTGCACTTGGGAGAGTTGATCTGAGGGAAACCCTTCTCTGATTTGTTAAAATGATTAATGTTTTCTCCTTCCATCTTTCTCAAGGAAATGGCAAAAATCCTTCATCACCCCCGAGTCTATGCTTTTCTGCACATACCAGTCCAGTCTGCCTCTGACACTGTGCTCATGGAAATGAAAAGAGAATACTGCGTGGCTGACTTCAAAAGAGTGGTGGATTTTCTGAAAGACAAGTAAGTCTGTTAGCACTTAAGAAAATCACCGTTTCTTTTTTCTTTTAAAAGCATGTGGCAAAAATGCACTTATGGTAGCCACAATTAAAGGCACCAGAGAGAGGTGAGACTTTTGAAGCTTTCAAAGCCTTTAAGTTTTCCTTAGACGCCCTTGATGTGGTTTCTTCTTTCCTCTCAGCTGTATCCACCTTCCATCTGTGCATCACACACCATTAATTTGTGTGAGGTTGCCAGTCTTCCCAAGGTAATGTGCATTGTGATCATTTCTGTACCTGACCTAGAAGATGAAAACTGCTTTAGCTTTGCTCTGCTTACATCTCCTTTCATGTGGCTTTTTGAAGTTGTCAACTGTTTCTGACATGGAGATAGGTCAAATCATGTCACTACAAAAGAGATAATTTTCTACGAAATAGCATTTTTGGAAGAGTATCTGGGAACGTCTTTGCTTTTACACACTTACCCCTATAGTTTTCTTGAAGAATGGAGCTTTATAAGGAGGTTTTGAGATTCTGTTTTTTTTAAAGTTCAAATTGCCATTGACCAAAATTAAGGCATATTTACACAATCTCAGACATGAATGATAATTTTGCTTCCACAGAAAACACTTGCAGCCTATAATTATATTCTTAAAAATCCTACTTCTCATCATCACCAAGGGTTGAATGCCTTCTATGATTATACAAGGCAGGAAATAGTGCCGGCCAAGGTCATTCGAACGTTCTCAAGTCCAGGGCACTATTCTCCCCTTGGGGAGTATGTCATTTATCTTGGCATATTTGTGGCATGGGTCTTTCTACTTTCCATAATTTTTTTCCCATAATTTTTCCTCTGTTGTTTTTCTTAATTAAAATACAACTCGTTATTTCCATCTTGTTTATAATTATGTACCTTTGTACCAAGTACTACTGGATATGATTGCTTTATACAAATTGTAAGCAATTATTTTTTCCACCTTCAATTAGTCACTTATCCTGACTACATATGAACCTTTTTCTTCTGTTTACTTTCTCCTTCCTTCCTCATCTTCCCTTTATGTGTCTAATTTTTTTCTTTCACCTCTAGGCGTTTCTTGATTATCCTAACCACCAGAAATAAAGACACTTGGTTTGCATTCAAGCAAATCCAGCTAATTGTTCAAATATTCAAATCAGTGAATGGAAAGTATACTTATTCTAGGATTTCATAATTATAATCATTAAGTATATACAACTTTCAAAGTAGAAAACAGAATAATGATGACTCTCTAATACTTCCTGATCTTGAGAACTGAGGGTGAAGCTAAAGAATAAGGATTTTTTTTTTTTTTTTTTTTTTAAGAAGAAGGATTTTTATTTTAGATGTTTGTTGTTGGCCTGTGTCCCTCCTTTGAATCTGTTCTAGCTTATTCTAGGTAAAGTTGTCTCATGTGCAGACAAGTTGGGCACACCAGTATTGGTGAACGTCTTGTTTTCAGAATTACAAATAAACTGTTGTGATATGTGCTGTGCTTGGTCGTGTCTGACTCTTCTGAGACCCCAAGGACTGTAGCTCGTCAGGCTCCTTTGTCCAGGGAATTCTCCAGGCAAGAATGCTGAAGTGGGTTGCCATTTCCTCTTTGAAGGCATCTTCTTGACCTGGGGATCGAACCAGAGTCTGCTGCTTTGGCTGGAGGATTCTGTACCACTGGGCCACCTAGGAAGCCTCAAATAAAGGGTTAACACCTGTGAAATTTCTTGCCTCTTGCTTACTAGAGCAGTAGCAGGTAATGCAGTAGCAATAGCAGATAAGCACATGGTTCATACATTTGCACAAGATTTTGCCGAGAGCAGACATGTAGCCTATTGTGCAAAATAGACAAGAGCACTTTCCAAATAGTTTTATTAATGTGATTCAGTGAGGTAAAGGAATCAACAGCTTCCTTTGCCTCCATTTGGGTGAGTGCTGACTCAGTTGTTTGGGGACTTACTGTGGCTGCTTAACTGGGCAACAATCTCCTGACAAGTTCTAGCCTTTTATGCTACTCCAAAGATGGACCTTTTAAATCTGTTGCCTCTTGAACACTTTCAGCAGCATCTATGAGCTAAATAGGGGTCAAAAGATGGATGACGTCAAGGTATTAGAAAATAGTGCTGAGCTCATTTTTTCTTTCTTTGGATTCTGAATTACTCTGAGGCATCCACAGAGGTTTCCTAGAATTACCCAAACTGTCTAGAAGACTCCAGAACCTACCCAGGATTTCCAGCACTAGAAATAACAGAGGTCCCTACAAGAGGGAATTAGAGATTCCTGGAGAAGATAGCCCATCCCACCCAGCCATCCACAGTTTCAGTTTCAGGTGCTGTGAATCACTGAAACTGGAAAATACAAGTCTAGCCAGTTAGGATCTAAACTTCTTTTTTAAATTAACTCTTGTACTATTTATAGTTTTAGACAGTTCATCAGAAACAAAAAATTGTATGTTTTGTCCAAACTGTCTTCTTGCTTAGACTAGTATAGGCTCACTCTTGTGCAGACTCCAGTCTAACTTTACTCTTTAGTAGAAAACTTTTCCTGTCCTCTCAGTCCATCTATCCAGTGAATCATTTCCAGTGATGATGGATATGTAGGAATAAATGAAATATTTTAAGCTCTGACATTTGCTTATTTTTCCCTATAAAAATCTAGCATAACTTCAAGCCAAATAGATTCCTGCTTCTTGGAAACACCAAAGTTTCATGGATTTCTATAGGACACTAGTCTGGGTAACTGATCCAGCACATAGTTGTTTCACCCAGTGTTTATTAAAATTTAATACAGTGTTGTCATTCTTAGAAAGAAGGTCTGATATTACCATGTTGCTCCTGTGTTGTTGTTCAGTCTGTAAGTCGTATCTGACTTTGCAGTCCCATGGACTGCAACACACCGGGTTCCCTTGTCCTCCACTATCTCCCGGGGTTTGCTCACACTCTTGTCCATTGAATCAGTGATGTCATCCAACCGTCTCATCCTCTTTTGTCCCCTTCTCCTCCTGCCTTCAGTCTTTTCCAGCATCAGGGTCTTTTCCAGTGAATCAGCTCTTTGCATCCGGTGGCTGAAGTGTTGGAGCTTCAGCTTCAGCTTCAGTCCTTCCAATGAATTTTCAGGGTTGATTTCCTGTAGGATTAATTGACAGGTTTGATTTCCTTGCAGTCCAAGAGACTCTCAAGTCTTCTCCAGCACCATAGTTCTAAAGCGTCAATTCTTCAACAATCAGCCTTCTTGATGATCCAACTCTCACATCTGTACGTGACTACTGGAAAAATCATAGCTTTCACTATATGGCCTTTTGTCAGCAAAGTGATATCTCTGCTTTTTAATATGCTGTCCTGATTTGTTACAGCTTTCCTGCCACAAAGGAAGCATCTTTTAATTTCATGGCTGCAGCCACTGTTTGCAGTGATTTTGGAACCCAAGAAAATACTTCCCTTCTGTTTGCCATGAAGTGATAGGACCGGATGCTATGTTGCCCTGTTTTGTGCCTCATACTAAATACTTGACAATGGTGCTCACTGAAAGTGGTAGGTCTGGTACTTGCCTCTTTTGCTTTTTAGCTTCTGTATAAATGTGGCCCTTTTTATTTGCATCTTGTTTCCTCTGAAGCCTTTTCTGTAATGAACGTTTAACAAATAAAGAGTCACATTAATTCATTTTTTCTCCAGCAGTGTGAGGCTTCTCAAATAATCATGTTATGAGTTAGGGACGAGGCATTTCCTAATCTGTTTCTTCAAAAAAATCCAATCTTTAAAACAACCCACTGCATTTAAGAGTGAAATCCACACTATGGGATTTTACCTGAAGCTGCACGCTCTTAAACTCCTCATTCAGCAGTATTTGTGGTGCCATGTCTCTCAAACAGCAGAGGTGAAATCTTTTTAATTAATTTTCTTTACAGTTGAAATTGGCCCATGTTTTAGCTAGGAGCAGTAGAAGTTTACGTATGAGCCAACTTGAAGCTGATTCATTATTCTCTTCAGTTGGTTGAAAGTTGGCAGCTACTATCATAACAGCAGCTGGATTGAAGATAACCTAGCAGTGTTGGCACGTGTGCAGGCATATGGGACTTTATTAAATCATGCAACCTTTGCAAAGAAGAGTGTCTGAATTACTTAATGTCCTAATTTAAAACAGCTGGTCATGAGCAGACACTCACATGACTGAAATTATTCTATTCAAATTTATTAATCTAGTTGGAAAATTAACTGTAGTCCTTTGATGTTTTTATTTAAATGAATAAGATGATTTCTTGAAAGATGTAATGGGATTTATAGGGATATGGAAGGAAACTATATAGAACAAAGCATGAGATGCAATTCGAGTTTTCAAGAGATTTGTGTTTTTATAATTTTTAGTAAATACCTCATAAATTTACTTTCATTCCCTGTCACTTTACTGGTTTCTCTGTTGTCTTCTTAAGATAATACTGGGATTTAAGAAAGTAGAAAATTTGAATCATTTACTTTTGTTTTCTCGTGTAATTTTAAAGAGTTACCTCCCAAAGAGAGAATTTTTCATCATGATATATGAGGAGATTGTAATGAGGGTTCCCGGGACCTTGGGGCCTTAGATATAAACTTTGAGTCCTTCCCCATTTGAGCTGTGTTGAATTTACACAGTCACTCCCCAATGAAAACTACATATTGTCATACATGTTTAAAAAATGATAACATGCAGAGTTCTCCTCTCAATCATGTGTTCTAATGCTAAGTTAAAGAACTGCTTAGTCCTCAGATTCACACATGAATGTGTGAACGGAACAAGCAAGAATGTCCTATTGATAGATGCCTCTTAAGAAATGAAATAGTTTATGAATTAAAAGACCTAACTGTTTATACAAATTATTTTGTTAAAAGTCCAGTGGCCTTGCGGTTTATGTTAAGTAGACCTTAAACATGGGAGACAAGATTCATCTCCTAGGCAAGGGTGGGATGATTTGAGAGAATAGCACTGAACTGTGTATTATCATATGTAAAATAGATGACCAGTGCAAGTTCCATGCATGAAGCAGGGCACCCAAAGTCAGGACTCTGGGACCCAGAGAGATGGCGTAGGGAGGAAGGTGGGAGGGGAGTTCAGGATGAGGGAACACATGTATACCTATGGCTGATTCATGTCGATGTATGGCAGAAACCATCACAATATTGTAAGGTAATTATCTTCCAATTAGAATAAATTAATTAGTTTAAAAAAGAAGATGTGATATGACACCCTCCCCGAGAGGATCTTCCCAACTCAGGGATCGAACCCAGGTCTCCCCGATTACAGGTGGATTCTTGTACCATCTGAGCCACCAGCGAAGTCCTATAGATACACAGTGGACTTAAAAAAAAAAAAAAATTTCATGTCCCTTACTCAATAAATGAAATGTGAGTGAACTAATGACCAGTTTATTTTTACTTGCAAGTTGCATGGGTCTAAAGTAAGTCACACCATATGATAGCATCTTTGTGTTGCCTTATAATTTTATGATATTTGCTGTCTCAGAATTTACCTTTATCATTTGTCCCTTCCGTCCTGTGATATCCATTCACACACCCGTAAGTTTACTATACTCAGATTTCCCAGTGAAATGCCAACAACCAATAACTAGTGAGCACTCAGGGGTTAAAGAGGAATCTTCTAGTGGTGAAAACAAAGCAGAGGTGAAGTGGCAGCTTTGCAGAGAAAGTTCTGACCTCTGATCTCTCCACTCTCCACTCCGACAGCGAAGGGTCACAAGGGCACGAAGCCGGGGTCACTGGGGCAGGCTGGTTTCTCTAAGTGAGTCGTGGAGTTACCACGTCCAGTCTGTCCTGTGCCCTGCTTTGTCCATCTAGCTGAAAAAAAGTACTGCTCTCTTTTTAGCATGCTGAGTTCTTTTTCTTCCTTTCCTGTGCCCATAGTGGAGCACAATCTGATAAAAGGCAGATTATATTAAACTTGTATTTTATTCCATCCCCTCCCACCTCCATCTAGTTTTATTCCTAGTGGCTTGGAAACTAGCAATATTTGTCAGAATAGAAGAAAAGAAAATTGCCAAAAAAAGAAGAAGGGTGATTCAAGAAGGATTCGGTAATTAAGTTTTCTTCCAGATGCCTTCCCAGATGTGTTTCTGTTCACTGAATACCCACCTCCAAAATAACTTAGGCAAAACACTTCCCTCAAATATATTTTCTGGCTCTTTATCATCATCTTTAATATCTTTAACTCGGTTGTTATTTTGGGGAGACCCTAGCGTCTTTTTCACACTTTTATCTTTTGTCAGATTTTTTTCAGAGGTAGTAAAGTTCTGCTCTTCTCCCTTCTCTCCCTTGCTGCTTTTAAATTTTTTCAAGAGAATGAATGCGTATCATTGGAGCAGTTACCTGGTCAAAAAGCAATTACTTTTTTCTTTTTGAACATGGTATTATATTTGAAAGATTTTGACATTATATGGTAAATACCATTTTACTTGTGGATTACCCCAAACTTGACTCATTGGTTTGAAGGTAATTAACTTTTCTATTGATTTAGCTATTTTCCTTCTAGCCCAGATAAGAGAAAAGTCTCATCACCCCTAACCTCTTCCCACCTTCTTTTGTAAAATGATTGTAATATAATATTTCTTGTAGAAACTGAGATGTTACCTTCCTTCAATCCATTGTATGTTTTCTCTACCTAAGTGTTTTCTTGTAAACATTAGAGACTGTAAAGTCATGTACCAACAGTAAGCATTTTTCCTATCAGAGTGCTTCTTTTATTTCATAAGGCTCACACATTGTTATAATGTTGTCACAGAAACCTAGGCAAATATGTAGGTTAGGTGTTTTCAATCTGCACTATAGGATGAAAGTCAAGGTTCACATGGTTAAAAAGACTTATTGAAATCCCATAGTGATTTAATTCATTATAGGACTAGATCTTCAGTTTCTACTGTTTCAGTCTTCCATCTGATTCTAATAATGTTAATTAAATGATTCAGTTTTTTATTTATCTGTTTTGTGCCTAACGCTATAATAACTGGAACAAAAACAACACGTATATTTATGAATATAAAAGTCATGGTTCAGCTTGTCTGTGAATGACAGGAAAAAAAAATAATAATGGCATAAAGAAAGTAGTTTATTTTTCAGTCATGTAAATGAAGTCCAGAGCTAGGAAGTAGGGCTTTATAAGGCTTGGGCATATCAGGGATGCAGGCAGGATAAAGCTTTCATCTCATGGTCCAAGATTGAGCGCCAGCCGTCAGATTTGCTTTCTAGTCTGTAGGAATGTGAGAGGCAAGGAAGAGTATGTGTTCCTTCTCTTTAAATGCTTTCTGAAAGTCATACGTGTTACTTTGTTTATATCCAGTTGGTCAGAACCTAGTCATGTGTCTGCACTTGGCAGAAAGAAAGGCTAAGAAAGGTAACCTTTATTTTGAGTGGCTTTGTCCCCATTTGTAAATGAAGACCTCTGTTGGAAGTGAAAGTAGGTGAGATAGTAGGGAACAACTAGTGGTCTCTGTCTCAGCCTGTCCCGTTTGATCACTCTTCTTGCTATATACAGAGCTCATCCTTTATCTGAGAGATAACCCAAGCCCCATCTAGTTACCCTGTCCTACTGTACCATGATTTGTGGTTGATGCTCCTTCCTTTTTAGAAGGTCCAGATTTGGCTTTCTGTGGACTGATGCTATAAACTAAAGAGTGGTGTAAAGTCTTTGTTTAAAATGGAATAAAAATAAGATGAGTATTATAACTTTTAAAGTCCCCATTTGAAGAACGGGAGAATGGGAAACACATTTCCGCTACCATTTGGTGGGAATTAACAAACCCTGCTTGGTAGAAATCATGAAGATTTTCTGGCCTAGTACTGAAGTACATTCTTTGTTGTCCCATCTGATAAGCCCTGATTTCCTTCTGTGGGGGCAGCTCCCCAGTTGGCAGGCCTTCATGGCCATATCTGAGAAAGACAGTAAGCAATGTGATCGTGTGTCTGGGTTCAAACACTCCCATCCCTGCTTCCTTCTGGTGCTGAGAGACGTGGAAATTGCTTTAAGAGCTGTCCAGTCTATACATGGCATCCTGCTGTATCTTTAGCAATTTGATCCCCTCAAAAATTTAGTATGCTTTCAGTCTGTTTGTTTCTTGTCAGTTCCATGAACAAGTGTAGTCAAAAGTCATGTCTGGACATAGTTTTGAACCTGAAGGCTGTCTTATTTATTGACCTCTGGCCTCTTTATCTCCCTCCTCTGAACTTACTGATGAGACCATCTAAAACCCTCTTAATCCCATCACTGCTGGTAAACTGGGGCTAGTGTATGACGGGTCACCAGTTCCATCTTCCATGGTATTGTAGCCAGAGTCTTCCTTGGCTTTTGCAGACCTGCAGACCTCAAAATCACAGTATTCTCAGTCCAATTAGACTGTAATTCACAAAGATTTTCATAGAAAAGCTCTGTTTTCTTCCATCTCAGCTTGCAGCTGGCTAGCCCAAGTCTGTTCCTTGTGGCTAAGAACAGCAAGGAGAAGCCAAATAGTATTTAACATTCTGAATCATTCCTAACAATTCTATTGCTGCAGCATTTGTAACAATTCTACTGCACAGACTTAGTTAACATTTGGTTTGTCTCCCAAGGTTCAGCAGGTGACAATTTGACCAAGTGTTTTGCCAACTTGTAACATTAATTAGCTTTCCAGCCTGCACTGTGAGCTCTTTCTACCTCCTGCCCTACTAAACTGCCATACTTTTTGGTTCTGTTGCATGTAGCACTCCAGTTTAGATAAGGTTCAATTCAGTTCAGTAGCTCAGGCATATCCGACTCTTTGAGACCCCATGGACCAGGCCTCCCTGTCCATCACCAACTCCTAAAGTTTACTCAAACTCATGTCCATTGAGTTGGTGATGCCATCCAACCATCTCATCCTCTGTGGTCCCCTTCTCCTCCTGCCTTCAATCTTTCCCAGCATCAGGGTCTTTTCAAATGAATCAGCTCTTCGCATCAGGTGGCCAAAGTATTGGAGTTTCAGCTTCAACATCAGTCCTTCCAATGAACACCCAGGACTGATCTCCTTTAGGATGGACTGGTTGGATCTCCTTGCAGTCCAAGGGACTCTCAAGAGGCTTCTCCAACACCACAGTTCAAAAGCATCAATTCTTCAGTGCTCAGCTTTCTTTATAGTCCAACTCTCACATCCATACATGACCACTGGAAAAACTATAGCCTTGACTAGACGGACCTTTGTTGGCAAAATAATGTCTCTGCTTTTTTTTTTTTTTTTCCCATTTATTTTTATTAGTTGGAGGCTAATTACTTTACAGTATTGTAGTGGTTTTTGCCATACATTGACATGAATCAGCCATGGATTTACATGTGTTCCCCATCCTGATCCCCCCTCCCGCCTCCCTCCCCACCCTGCTTTTTAATATGCTGTCTAGGTTGGTCATAACTTCCCTTCCAAGGAGTAAGTGTCTTTTAATTTCATGGCTGCAGTCACCATCTGCAGCAATCTTGGAGCCCCAAAAATAATGCCACTGTTCTCTACTGTTTGCCATGAAGTGATGGGACCGGATGCCATGATCTTTGCTTTCTTAATGTTGAGTTTTAAGCCAACTTTTTCAGTCTCCTCTTTCACTTTCATCAAGAGGCCCTTTAGTTCTTCTTCACTTTCTGCCATGAGGATGGTGTCATCTGCATATCTGAGGTTATTGATATTTCTCCCAGCAATCTTTATTCCAGCTTGTGCCTCCTTCAGCCCAGCATTTCTCATGATGTACTCTGCATATAAGTTAAATTAGCAGGGTGACAATATACAGCCTTGATGTACTCTTTTTCCTATTTGGAACCAGTCTGTTGTTCCATGTCCAGTTCTAACTGTTGCTCCCTGACCAGCATACAGATTTCTCAAGAGGCAGGTCAGGTGATCTGGTATTCCCATCTCTTTCAGAATTTTCCACAGTTTATTGTGATCCACACAGTCAAAGGCTTTGGCAACCTTAGATAAAGTTATGAATGGCCAAAAACATAAAATAATATCTCAAAGAAGATGGATGTATATTGCCCTCTCACAGCTAAAGAAAAAATTGAGGAGGTAGTGATCTTGAGCTGATGGGATGGTCCCTAGTAGCAAAGATTCAGGATTTGATCTTGTTGCTCAGCTATCCTCAACGTGAGTTTCTGTGTCATGGTCCATGATGACTGCTTAAAATCCATCCATCAAGTCTGCATTCCAGCTAACAAAAAAGAGAAAGAATTGAAGAAAGGGCTTCGCGGGTAGCTCAGTGTTAAGGAATTCACCTGCCGATGCAGGAGATACAAGTTCAGTCCCTGGGTGAGGAAGATTCCTTGGAGAAGGAAATGGCAACCCACTTCAGTATTCTTGCCTGAAAAATCCCATGGAGAGACCAGCCTGGTGGGCTACAGTCCATGGTTTTGCAAAGAGTTCGACACAACTTCGCGACTGAGCAGGCACATACTCCTCCTTACCTTAAAAGTTAGCTTCTTGGAAGTTGTATATGACACTTCCACTTATATATCATTGATTATAACATGGCCATCCCTAGCTGCAAGGGAAGATGGGAAATAATACTTCCTTCCAGGCATCCATGTGTCTAGCTAATGATATGTTTCTATGGAAGATGGTGGGAATGAATATGGAGGGGTCACCAACAATCTCCACTACTACATATACTTTTTAAAAAGTTCTCATGTTAAAGTTTGATAACTGCCTCTAAAATGAATTGTATTTGTAATCATAATTCTAAGCATCTAGGTATCTTTTCTCAGTATCATACCTCCTTTTGCACATAAGCCAATAAATATTCTTTATTTTT
Source organism: Dama dama (assembly GCF_033118175.1). Classification (NCBI taxonomy): domain Eukaryota; kingdom Metazoa; phylum Chordata; class Mammalia; order Artiodactyla; family Cervidae; genus Dama; species Dama dama. Next base: position 39,027,332 of record NC_083687.1, on the reverse strand, counting down.
TTATTGTTGCTGGTGGGGATGGCGATTTTATTTTTTAAAATGAACACATACTGAAACCACCTCCCAAACTAAATAATATTTTGGCAAATTATCAGTTGTCTATTTTGAGTGATTGTCAGAAAATGTCATTTAAAACTTGAAGACTTGAAGACATTTAACATCTATATATATATATATATATATATATATATATATTTTTGCTCTCATGTCAAATAGAAATCAGTGTTAACTTCAATTTTTCTTATCTTGATGTCCTTTTTGTGTATACTATTTATTGCCTCAGCGTCATGGTGAGTCCCTTTTTGTGGTTTTGTAACTTCTAGGGCATATCCTTCTACCCACTGCTTGTATCTGTCACGCTAGATCAGAAAGTAGATGCTGATATCTTAGTGGTAAAGAGTCCACTTGCCAGTGCAGGGGACAGGGATTCCATCCCTGGTCCAGGAAGCTTCCACATGCTGCAAAGCAGCTAAGGCCGAGTGCCACAGCTATTGAAGAGCCTGTGCTCTGCAACAAGAGAAGCCACCTCGAAAAGAAGCCTCCACACCACAACTAGAGAAAGCATGGCACCCAGCAGTGAAGACCCAGTGCAGCCAAATATAAATTAATTAATTAGTTATAAGAAAGTAGATGCAAAGTCTTAAGTATATCTCTTCTGCTACCATCTCCAATTCAAGATGACAGTACACTGGAGCTGCCAATCTGTCACAATATTGTAACAAATCAAATAAAGACTTTAAAAATGAGTGTGTTGGTCACTCAGTCATGTCTGACTCTTTGCAACCCCATGGACTGTAGCCTGTCAGACTCCCCTGTTCATGGAATTCTCCAGGGAGGAATACTGGAGTGGGTTGCCACTCCCTTCTCCAGGGGGTCTTTCCAACCTAGAGATTGATCCTGGGTCTCCCACATAGCAGGCAAATTCTTTACCATCTAAGCCACCAGGGAAGCCCAGTATCCTTGAAAGTGAGCATATTTCTCTTCCCTGAATTATTAATTGGAGTAAATTGTTTTTAGTCTAAAAATGTAAATAAGACCAAGCATTAAATATGTTTAGAAAATACTGCTTTAATTTAACCATCCAATAATGGCTCTTTTTCATATATTTTCCCCTAATTTATTGTGATTCAGTGTTTTAATTGTATCATTTGAAAAAAATACTATTCTTTTCAGTTTTTCCTTGAAAAAAGTTGCTTCATTGTCTAGTTTGTTCTGACTCTTTCAACAGTTATAATTGGGTTTCATTCTTTTTTCTTCTTTTGAAATAAGTTGTGCTTTCAAGAATCATGATATAATTAAATTTTGCAGAATGTTTTTCTACTTAGAAGAAAGTCAGAATTTGTCTTAACTTTTATAGCAGTGTAATTCCCTGAATTTTTCTTCTAGTGATAAAAGAGACTAAATTTAATGGGAAACACTTTACAACATTAAGAATCCTGGTACATAGGAAGCTTTAAGAAAACTATTAAATTTTAAAACATTTTCAAGCAATATTTTCATGCATAAAAGATGTATGTTTTCCCTTTCTGTAAGCTAAAATAAATCTGTTTTTTCCCACATAAATAAACAGCAGAAATATACAAATAGAAAAACATTTGCATAAAAGTATTTACACTTAGTGTCATGACCTTTTGTATATGTATTACTCACTGAATAATTATATTAATAGCTAATACTTATTGAGTACTTAAAAATGTCTCAGTCACTCTTCATATTGGTTTATATATATGAACTCATTTAATTCTTAAAACAACCATATGAAACAGGTATCTTTGACAGTCACATTTTAGAGACAAAGAAAACTGAAGCACAGAGAGCTTGAGGTCACATAGATAGTAAGTGACAGAGAAAACTTTGAGCCCTAGTTGCCAGGTACCAGAGCTAGTTCTTTTTAACTGTTTATTGTGCTCTACTATTGAATGTGCTCTCCTCTGAATAAGTACTGCTCAAAAACTGGCTCATAGACAAATGCCTCTTTGCAAACTTTTTGTCATCGATGTACAAGATTATTACTGAAACTGAAAGCAAGCACTTAGATTTTCTAGTCATTTAACATTTCCAGGACATTAAATTTATGATATATATTTTTAATAATTCATCTTACTTACATTTTAGAAATGTATCAGTCCATAATGAATTGGAAGGAAAACTGGTTGTTCTCCACAAATAGTTCAAGAAGCGCTGTTCTGAGTAAAGTGCCTTTTATGGCTGTTAGGTGCATTTAAATTCATAATTTCATTCAGTTCTCACAATAACCTTGGAAGTTTATGGTGCTATTCACTTATTTTTTAGGTTGAAAAACTAAAGATCAGAGAAGATATATATACATATATATGTGATAGATCTACAATTCAAAGCCTGTTCTTTATTCTATAAAATACAGAAACCATATTCTTCTGTCCCTGGTGACATTCATATTGAAACATATAAATTTGTTGAAGCCTTTCAAGATATTTTTTTCTTTTGTCGGTTATCTTCATAAAAGAGAACTTTGATTGAGGAAGTAAGAATTTTTTAAAAATGTAAAGATTCTTGAGCTCTACAGAGACTAATACAACCTGGTCATTTATTAATACTTTGGTAAGATATTATTTTTATTTTTTAGAGGCAGTTCTTCAAATGTTTATTGACAACTGTAGTTCCTTCACTTACTAGTAAATATTGCTTGGAATGAGGACTTCAGATCTTCTTTTGGTAACAGCAGAGGATAAGGTAGCATTTCCTCAGATTCCTCATCTATAAATGGAAAGGGTGTGGGACTTGCCTGGCGGTGCAGTGGCGCTTCTACCAAAGTGGGTACGGGTTTGATCCCTGGTTGGGGAACTAAGCTCCCACATGCTTATGCAGTACTGCCAAAAAAAAAAAAATTTTTTTTTTTTTCTTCATTTAACTTTCAAAAGGATGAGCTAAGTTATTTTGAATTCCAGTCTTACTGAAGATTTGTATCATTCTGCCCCCCCCCCCCCCCGCCCCGCCCTTTTCTTAGCTTTCTTCTGATGAATGTTAGTCTTTTCTTCTTTCCGGTTACTCCCATTCTCCAGAAACCCCTCATGGAGCCTGCATTTACCTGTGACTCATTCCTCCTCACGCCCACTTTCTCTTGAAGAGTGGCCGCCTCCGCTGCCTGCCTCCAGCCTCAGCTTTCTCTCCCTCCTCTGTCCTCTGGGGTCTGGTTTCTGCCCACTCTGCTTCACTCCTGTCAAGTTCCTCATTGCAGACTCCGGCAGGCAGTCTTCTTCCAGCCTCAGTTTCCTCCTCTCTTACGCTGGCCAGCTCCCTCCTGTGAGTCAGGCTCAGTCTAGTCCAGGCTTGTCCCCTCCCTCCCCGGGCCTCACACACGTGCATCCATCTACAGACTGCTTTTCAAGGAGAGCCTTTCGCCTGGGTGTCCCTCAAGCGCTCACCTTTCATGCTTACTCTTCCTGCCCTTCTGTTCATCTTACTAAGAAGCCCCCCATTCATCCACCAAGTCAGAAGCACGGTTTTTTTGGGCTTCCCTCTTACCTTTTCCCACTCAATCTCATCTCCCACCAGGTCTCATGAGTTTGATCTTCCACTCAACTCATGTCCCACACCTTATCCCCAGTGTCACTGCCTTCATCGTGGAGGTTCTTTGAGTTGCGTTGCCTCCTAAACTTCTTCCGAAACTCCAGGCTCATTCCCTCCAACCCATTCTTATCTTCATTGCCAGATTGTTCTTTCTAAAATATGTACTGACCTTGTATTTTTTAATCAAAATTATATTCCAGTTTAAAAAAAAAAATCATTGTTCGATCCCCATTTCTGGCCTTCAGTACCAGAAATGACAGCAGTAGCCCTTATACCAACTCCTAGTTACTGATGTGTATGCCAGAAAGCCTGCAAAGGGTTTCACTTGCATAATCTGCTTATAGTTTATCTCCATTGTAGTGTTTCCCACATGGTTCTATGCTTGTGTTTCCCTCCATAGACACTCCCCCAACCCTGTATAACTTCATGAGTCTCTTCATCTATTTCTTTCCAGCACCTGCTATAGTACCTGAAACATAAACCCATTCTATTTCTGCTGAATGAAGGGTTTCTGTTGTTGTTGACATAGGACTAACTTGTGTTGTGGGATGTGGAGATTTCAGAAACCTGTAGTAGAATAGCCTACAGTAAGGACAACAAAGGCTTTTGCTAGTGAGGACAGAATACTTGTCCCAGCTCAGGGAGCCAGAGGCCCTGTAACCCAGCGCCCCTGCCTCTTTCATCATCACCTAGATGCAGCAGGTCTCAGAAAGGGTGAAAACGATGGTCTTTATGCTTTGATTCAGTGCATACAGCCTCCTACTAGCAGCCTCATGCCCACATGCACCATACTTTAAGGCAAAATAATTGTATTCTGTAGAAAATAGCCTTGGAAATTTGGTTCCCTTCCTCGCTCCAGTTTGTCTCATTCTTCACTGCCGACCCCCTTCACTGAAAGACGGTGATTTCGTTATCGCTACTATAAGAGAGCTGACTCTTCCAAGCTGTTTTTTATTTCCTAAATGATCAGCCTTCACACAACACGGTATTCTCTGGTTAGCAGCAGAAACGGTTCTTCTTAATTTCCTTTCTTGGGTGTTTAATTTAAAATATATAAAGTTTAATTTAATTTTTTTCCATTTCTGAGGTGTTCAAAGGGTGTAAGCTGAGCTTGTGAACACTTTTAGGTCAGGTTGCCAATAGGAATTTGACATTTATATGAATAAGAATAATACCAAGAGTTACAAAAGTTAATAAAGAATTGCAAGGACTCTCAAGCTCTGTGCTTGCGGCCATAAATTGATTGCCAGCAGGGGTCAAACAGGAGTCTCTCCTTCCTCCGTACATTCCCTTGGGTAAGCCATTGCAGTGTTTGGTGCACCAGCAGAAAGGGCGGAGTGAATTTACGCCTTCCTTCAAACAAGTTGCTGGAATATTCACTGCTTAAGATAGGTGTAGATTAATAGAATTTCTTACTTAGCTAAATGTAGGGCTCAAGATTACTTTTCTAGAAATAATACCAAGCCAAGAGAAATAAATCTAACAATGCAGGCAAGTATATACAGACAGGCTCTGTTTGGTCCATACTGTATGCTTCAAGACAGGATTTAGCATTTCTGTTTCTGCTGTAATAGCAGTTGAGAAAAACTAAAGAAACACTGATTTCAGAGGAACTAATTTGGTGCTGATTCCCTAAAAGAAAATGCAGAAACCAAAGTTGATCCTTCAAGTATAAATATGTATATGCTGCAATTTTTCATTGTGTCTGTTTATTTCATATTGGTTTAATAGAATGTATTCTTATAAAAATGTCATTGAAATATTGGAATAAGCTTGTGTCTAAGTAATAGAAATTATCCTTACATATAAAATAGAAGGATTGTCTACCCTTTTGCAAATATTGTGACTTTGAGTGCTTTTGGTAAAGGTGAACTCTTAAGTCAAGCAAACCTTTAATGGCCTAAACTGAAATAATACAAGTTTCTGCATTATTTTATCATTTCCAGTCACTACTTTCCATTCCTTATTGTGGTCAGGGTATCTTTTGTGAAGGTAGGAAGTGAACTCTTTTTGGTCTGCATTCCCTCACATGTTGTTTAAATTAAGTTACATCCATATATAAACTAGGTGTGTTTTCTTAGTGGCAAAAGGGAGGTTATACCTCACCTACCTTATTTCATTTCTGTTGCCTTGTCATATGTCATATGTCTCATTTGTTAGGTGTCTTCTTGTTTTAGTTTGGTTTTCATTTTTAACTATGATAATTGATTTCTATTGTGCTCATCATCGAGTTATTCCTTTTTTCTTTTCTCTCTGTCTCAGCTTAAAAAGAAACTATTTCTGGGTGCCCATTAGTTACAATACTACAGATGTATTATTATTTTTTTTCCTAACTGAGATCCCATGTGTTATTCTTTCTACTGCTGTGTCAAATACTGTGTACAGAATTAGAGTTTCTAAAGGAGTTGGTCTTTGCATTAAAAAAAAACCAGACTGGAGTCTAAATGGCATACGTCTTAGTGGTTTTGGCTATGACTGGATATATGAAATGTAAATAATAGCTTTGCCAGCGCCTTAGAAGTCACTCAGTATAGTAGTAAGTAGCCTGTGCTTCAGCTGTTGTTCACAGTGAACTGCTGTCTGGTGTGGCGTGCATCTTTTAAAAAAAATTTTCCTTACTTAATTGGATGTACATAAGGATCATCATCCATACAGCATTAAGCAAAATATAACCTATTTAAGTCTGTCCTTAAAAATGTATCATATGCCGGCAGGCCACTAGGAGATGCTAAATAACAATATGGCCATTTAATTTACTTATGTCAGCTAGCATGAAGGAAGGAACCTGAAATGTTGCTTCTGGCTTTATATATATATATATGTGTGTGTGTGTGTATGTATTTTTTTTTCCACTTTACCTTTTTTCAAAGCATTTTATTTATGCAGTGGTCATTTTCTCTTTCCATCTTCACCCCCCAAATATTTTTATCTGCAAATTAAAAATGCTTCTTTAACACCAGCATCCTAAATGATACTGTTTAGAAGTTTTAGGAGCTATGGTGGTAACCTCACTAGAAACACATGTTTCTTCCTCTTTTTCTTTTACTCTTTACTCCAAAAAAAAAAAGAAAAGATATGTGGTTTTGCCACTTTAATTAGTATGCTCATGAACGTAAGGAATGAGAAGGAAGCTTAGAAACATAGTCTGTCTTTCCTTATTTTCAACCAAAGCCTAGAGAAGTTTTGGGGTTTCTTTGATTTTGTTTTTTCTGTTTTATGTATATTTAACAGGGTTGCAAAGGAGTCGGACATGACTTAGCAACTAAATACCAACAAATGGCCACATCAATCTCTGGTTTTCTGTGGCACCTCTTGACTGCCCTAAAAAAGGTCGTTTCTGAAAATGTCAGACAGAAATCTGTAAGTTGGTTGTATTGGAGATGGCCCCATATCTTCATTCTGAACAAGAACTTTTTTGTGTAGAAATAGTTAAAGTCAGAATATTGGAGCACAGGCCAGATAAGCTAGGTTTAAATCCTGACTATCTTTGTAATATTGACCCAGTTGCTTAACCTTTTTGACCTTGGTTTTCTTACTAAAATGGGGATAGCAATACCCTTTCTTTAAGGTTCTAAGACTTAGATGAGCTAATATGCAGCAAGATATACTTAGTACAGTGCTTGGTATGCAGTCTTTAAATTATTGCTGCTACTTTTTCTTCTAATAACAATAACAACAGCAGCACAACCACTACACAGAACAATTGTTAGGTGATAACTAAAAAATAAAAATACAATGCACATGGCCCATGCAATCTAAGATACACACAAAATCAGTATGGAAGAAGAAAAACTCACTGAAAATATTTTTCTATTTTATTTTCTTCTGCAAATTTTTAGAAAATGTCCCATTAGGTTAAAAATGTAGTTTATTTGGCAGAACTCATCCAAAAGATTGAGAAGAAGGTGAAAGTGTAACACCTACTAATTAAGGTCTACTAATGTCTCTAAGGATCATGCTTTGAATTGGGGTCACTTCTTTTTTTTTTTTTTGAGAACTAGAATTTCCATCACCATTTCGAGACTTTTCTCCCTTGTTTACTCCATGGCCTCATTCAATCCGCAGTTGTGCCAGTCCTCTAAACCTTTCAGTTTTTCCTCTTCATTGTTGTTGTTCAGTCACTAAGTCATGTCTGACCCTTTGCGACCCCATGGACTGCCACACACCAGGCTCCCCTGTCCTTATTGGGAACAAAACTAGTGAAGGTGATGGAATTCCAGCCGAGCTATTTCAAATCCTGAAAGATGATGCTGTTAAAGTGCTGCACTCAATATGTCGGCAAATTTGGAAAACTCCGCAGTGTCCACAGAGTACTGGAAAAGGTTAATTTTCATTCTAATCCCAAAGAAAAGCAGTGCTAAAGAATGTCCAAACTACCTTACAATTGTGCTCATTTCACATGCTGTCAAGGTAGTGCTCAAAATTCTCCAAGCTAGGCTTCAGCAGTACATGAACTGAGAACTTACAGATGTACAGGCTGGTTTTAGAAAAGGCAGAGGAGCCAGAAATCAAATTGCCTCCTCACTGTAAACCTTTGCTTTCCTGGAACACCTCAAAATCTTCATCACTGGCAGTTAATTTTGCATGAAGTTATTCTTGTTGAAATGTCATTGATTGATAATGCCTGAAAACTTCTTTCCTAAATAAAATTTACATTTGGCTGGGGTCTTTATTGACTTAAGGAAAAGAAGAAATAACAGAAAATAGGTTAAGAACTCTGAAGAGCCAATATGCAAGATAGATAATCTACCCTCTTTCAATAATGCTCAAAATTAACTCTTGGGCTAGGCAGAAACCTGTGCAACAACTCAGGAGAATACTTTTCTGTATTTATTTTAAAACAGTGGAACACATGCCTGATTCATGTCAATGTATGACAAAACCCACTGCAATGTTGTGAAGTAATTAGCCTCCAACTAATAAAAATAATTGAAAAAAAAAAAATAAAACAGTGGAACAGGGTAGTGTGTTACACCACCCAGAGCTGACAGAACTAATTCTGCTTCTAAATGAAACTACATTTTGTACCTGGGGGCAGAAATGGAAGAGGCAGTGGTTAGGGTAGATTATCTTCAAAACTCTCATGGCCTGGCTACTGCCCAGAGTCCTGGGAGATGTAATCAGTTTCAGTTAATTCTAAACAATAGATTGTGGCGGGAACTCCAGTAAGTGGCGGGGTGACTGCGCCCAAACTGTTGATTTAAGTTGTCAAGAGAGCTTGACTCATACTTAGACCTAACACCAGTTTGGATCAGCTGACTTATCTGTAAACCATTACCAGTAAAGGAGGTTGCTTTTGTGTGTGAGGAGGGAGGGGATGACCTCTGGTCATGTTACCCCTCCTCCCACTCTCAGTGGCCTTCCCAGCCTGGCCACGAGGCTCTTTCAGTGACTTTTCATCTGCCCAGGCTTTGGCTTCTTCACACCACTTGTTCCCATCACTGGTTATCCAGTCACGGCCCCAGGGAGATGCCAGTGTGGTGGTGGGGTGTAGTCGCCAAGTCGTGTCTGACTCTTTGTTGTGTTTTAGTCACTAAGTCACTAAGCCAGTGTCCTGTGTGCTTTGTCTGATTTCTATTTATTTCTGTCAGTGATGTTTAATAAGAAGTGCATTCGTATTCACTTTATCATGTGCTGCATCTATGTTGCACTTCATGATTTTTGTAGGGAATCATATCTGTCCAATATACTTTAGGCTAGGGCAGGGCGAGAAGTACATTGCATCAGCATTAATCATCCTTGTTACCTTATGATTAGATCACTCGGGTTAAATACTGGTTGGAAGAATGATCTAAGGTTGAAAGCATGAGGATGAATATGGGAAAAACATTAACAGTTCAGCATGATTTTTTTTTTAAGTTTGAAGGTAAATGTTTCTCAATTTGTATTCATTTGTTTTCTACCATTAGTCTGAAGATAAGTAGTGATTCGAAACTGAGACACACAGACAAATGGAAACTTGTTAGCCCTTTGATATGGGTTTAAGTGTATTTACTCTGAAGTGACTGAATGTCCATCTATAGGTATGTTTGTTTCAGTAGATCCTCTTAAAGGGTACTTTTATTTCATGGGGAGGTCCTGTGAGGAACTGGACCCCAGGGGCTGAGCCAAGGTGGCTGTGACCTCACACCCTCCTTTTAGTGCCTGACTCTTGAGTCTCAGCAACCCTTGAGGACCATGCTTTGATGTGGTTATCTTCATGTTCTTTCTATGAATTAGTTTTTGGTTTGGAAAGCCAAAAAGCTGCAGCTCTTTAAGGACATAAATCAAGTGATTTTCTTCTTCTATTGCCTTATCACACTTTATTCCCTGTCTCTTTCCTGTTACAATTTTGGAAGTCTCCAAATCATTTAAAGGATTTGCTTCTCAATCATAAATGATTCCATTTTCTAATGACTAGTATTTTATCTTTTGGAGAGAGAGAGAGAGAGTGTGTGTGTGTGTGTGTGTGTGTGTAAGTTGCTCCAGTCGTGTCTGACTCTTTGAGACCCCATGGATTGTAGCCCTCCAGGCTCCTCTGTCCATGGGATTCTCCAGGCAAGAATACTGGAGTCGGTTGCCATTTCCTTCTCCAGGGGATCTTCCTGACTCAGGGTCGAACCAGCATCTCTCTCCTGCATTGGCAGGCAGCTTCTTTACCACTAGTGCCACCTGGAAAGCCCCTTCTAGAGAATATCTGCTACAAATTTCCCTTGGTTTTTATTTTACTTTTCTGTTTCGTTTTCATTTATCTTAGAACAGAGTGCAAATTTTCATGAGAATGGAAGCAATGGAATGGCATGATATATTTTTATTTACCATTGATCATGGCCATTTCGCTTTTCCCTGGCAAAATGGGGACAAATCCATCATGGCTCTTTAATCATTTTCTGTCATTCACTTTAATGGGGTACATTAGTTACTCACATGGTGTGACATGGGAAAGGAAAGTTACAATTGTTTTCCTTTGGTTTACATAATGTCTTCACATGAGAAGAAACTGTCCTCAAAGAATGTGTCATGAATTTTAGTGTGTGGCATTTCCTTTTATATTAATTTGTAAATAAATATATCATAGAGATAGTAAAATAACAAGACATGACAAAATAATATTTTAGCCAACAAAATAATATGCATATTTTTAAATCTGCTAGGTTTTACTTTACAGAGATGACTTGATAAAAAGCATCAATATTAGAAGTAAATTTTTGAGGGGACAAGGTATGAAACAGTTTGGTACATGACATGAGCTTATATAATTTTAACATATATTAACAAAATTTATTCATTTATACCTACACTCAGGAATTGAGTAGTTTATAGAGAAATGTGAAATGTATTTTTTTTTAATGCAGTTGAAGAAATCAAGAAAAAGGAGAAAGTCAATGTTGGCGAGATAAGATGATGCCAATGGTCAGGTTATTATTAAAAATATACATCCTCCAGTGTCGGGCACTTTTCAAGTTGGTTCTGGTTAATTGTCACTTGTACATTTGTCACCCCATCCTTCTTCTTCCCCCAAATTCCTTCTGCTTTGTGGATTGTTAAGATGGGCTAAGATAGTATTTCTTATCAGTGTAATTAACACTCAAACACACTTTTTCTGATTAAGCATGCTCTTATCTAGTTGCTTTTCTGTATGCTTTCAGTTTGTTTGTTTTTTTTTAAAGACTTACTTGTCTGCTCTAGTTTTTTGTCTTGACTTGGTTTTACTTGTTTATATTTGTTATAAATTTAAGCAAGTTTTAAAGAAATGCAAAGGTAGATAAATGTTCTTGTCATCCGTCTCCCTCTAGAACTTTCAGGCCACCCCTCTGACTTCTTCCTTATTCCATTTGGAGACAGAGATTTGGGTCTGTTAAATGAGCAGTGAAATGGAGATGAATGAAAAGAATTCAAACTATTGTTTTCTCTGGGCCTTGGAAACGAAAGCTTTAAGGGAATTCTTTGAATATATATGTGCTGTAATCATTCTCTTTGAAATAAATAAATAGTAAACTGATTTTGTGAACCCTTGCTGCTCTTTCTAGCTGCCGAGGAACTTAATATCAAGAGAGAAAGCTTCATCCCAAACTTGCCTGACAGCTTGCTCATTCATCTGCTTGCTTTTCATTGGTTTATATTATGGACATGGAAGAACTTTATAGAAAAGAAATATAATGTCGGTTAATTTTCAACTATTTATTATTGTTCGCTGAATTTACAGTTGAATACCTATTAGTTTGTATCCATTTCTCTCACATCATTCTCTTGAATACACATTTCCATGACTCAGTGTTGTCCATGTATTTATCAGTTTTAGAGGTTATATCACATTTCAGTAAGTTAACATTCACTTGTTTCCTTAGTTATTCCTCATTGTTGAACATTTGAATTGTTTTCAACTCCCAACTATCATGTAAAGAGTTAGCTAAGAATTCCTTTTCATTTTTCCTGAAGTGGAGACTATAGAAGTTAAAATTCATTGTATAGTTGTTTCTTGGTATCCCCGGAGAATTGGTTCCAGGGCCCCAGTACATGTCAGAATCCGCGGGTTTTCTCTTTCAGTCTGCTTTCCATATTCATATTGACTCAAGTCCCTTACATAAAGTGGCTTAGTACTTTCGGCTCTCATGGGTTCCATATCCTTGGATACGGGTGGGCGACTGTATGTACAGCTAATGTATTAATGTTAGATAGTACAAAATTATGATACTATAAGTTGCATTTTTCATTTCTGTAGATTCACTGTAAGTAGATTATATATCCATATATATTCAAAATAAACAGTATAATTTTGCTCATATTATGGGATTCTTTTGAAATAGGCTGTGAAGACATTTATTTGAAATAAAAAGGTTTGTTGAATTGGAAAAATTGATTTAATCGTTGTAACTTCAATTTGAGTCTTATCTTTTGAATGCAGAGAGTAGACTCATCATGTTCTGAAGTCCACTTTTGCTCTAAAAATGCTACCATTCTAAAACTTGGAACACAGTTTTGCTGTTTTAAATTGTTATACATTATTATTATTATTATTATATCTTTGCTTTTTATGATATATTCTTGGCCCTGATTTACTTAATGTTGAGTCACAATCAGGAGGACAGCAACCAATATCTTTATTATTCCTTTGGGAAAAGGCAGACTTTCATGATGTTTTTTCCAGGAATTTATTTTGGAGAAAAGTGGAAAATACTAATGTGTGAAAACAAACAAATGTGTGGTTAACTAAAATGTTGTCAGGAAAAAATGGCCTCATTTCTAGACACTTCATCTCTTATTGGGCATGATTTTATACATTATGTTGTCCGTTTACAATAATGAGTGGCTGCCAGAGGGTAAACTTCAGCCTCCCTATGCTCTCTCTTTCCTGTTCTTCATCCTTGTCATGAACTGTCATCATTTGATCTCTCCTAATTCTCTGATCTCCTGGTATCCACCTGGCCTGGACCCCATTGTCCTCTCTTAGTGACATTCTTTGATAACTGCTTTGACATTCCTTTACTTCTAATCCCACCCTACCACTAGCCTTGCCCCTACCCCTAGCGTTCACTTCTCCCTGCTCCAGATTGCTAAATATGCCTATAGGAGTCTGGCTTAAACCTTACCAAAGGAGTCAAATGTTTTAAATCTTTATCTAGCCCTTTTTGCTGGTCATCGCTGTTTCCTTTTTCAGTCTGCTTTCCATATTCAAATTAGCCACATCCATTTTCCGCACCCCCCGCCCCCGGGCCCCGCCACCATCCCTTTCAAGTGTAATACCCCACCTAACGCATTTGGCAATGAGGTGGGGCTCCCAGCAAGCACCACCTTACCTCCCCTCCTTGTGGGGATCAGAAGGTAGTTGTACCTTCCGGTTTCCACATCCTTCCTGCCTAAGAATCTGTTGCTCCTTGCTTCTCTCTTCAGCCGAACTGATGCAGATCCTAATGGAAAGGGAAACGAGAGGCATGGACCACATTCTGGAAAACAGAACGCAGTAGGGAAGAGCCAAGCAGTTACAGCCAAAGGCTTTGGGCTGGGAGTCTGAGGTGGAGATCGCTAGGCCTGGGGTGTTCAGTAGGGCTGGAGAGGATGAAATCCAGGGACGAAACACAGGAACTGAGGAGGAGTCAGGGAAGCCAAGAAAGGAACAGATGGGCCCTGGTTCTAGGGAATCTGAAGGAAGCTGGTATGACAGGGTCATCTGGGAAGAATGGAGTCACTGTGGTGAAGGTAAGCCCAGGATCTGAATCAATGAAATACCTTGGTTATGAAAGAACTTTCAAGTAGGTCCTTTTTTCTGACTCTTAACTCACCTCCCATTTCCAAAAATTATAATAGTTAGCCTTTGAGGATCTGTGCCAGGCAGTATCTTAGAACTACATAAATGTTAATCTCATTTGATCTTCCCAGCGTTCAGCTAGTTAGGTTTTACCTCAGTTTGTAGACTAAAGCATACAACCTTAAAGAAGCTCAAAATTTCTCTAAAACTGGGGGGTGATGCTAAAGATCATACAGCTCTTTACCAAGTACTTGCTAGACCTTTTAACCTGAATGTCCCATTGATGATTCAGATTCAGCTTCCAATAGAAATCATATTCCCTTCCTCAAGCTGGCCTCACTGATTTAAAGCTTTATTGTTTCTCTTCACTGTACTTATGCTTTCAGAGTTGCTACAACTTAAAATTTGGAGATACTGAACTTAATGCTCTTCTCCTCCTCCTCCCTCCCATCTAGCAATTAACTGGTTGTCACTACTCTCTCTCTCTCTTTTTTATAATGTTGATCACTCTCTGAATGAACAAGAGAAAAAAATTAGATGAAAGTCAGAGTGGAGATCATTGGAAGTCAGAGTGATGGAGGTGGTCATGGAGAAGCCCTGTGTTCCTATAAAATTTCCTATGAAACTTAGAGCTTCTCTGTAGGATAAATACATTTTGATATGTGGATTAAGTGCTCTAACTTTAAGGTTTGTATGTGTATATGAGCATCAGTTCAGTTCAGTCACTCAGTCATGTCCGACTCTTTGCGACCCCATGAACCACAGCATGCCAGGCCTCCCTGTCCATCACCAACTCCCAAAGTTTACTCAAACCCATGTCCATTGAGTCGGTGATGCCATCCAACCATCTCATCCTCTGTTGTCCCCTTCTCCTCCCACCTTCAGTCTTTCCCAGCATCAGGGTCTTTTCAAATGAGTCAACTCTTCGCATCAGGTGGCCAAAGTACTGGAGTTTCAGCTTCAGCATCAGTCCTTCCAATGAACACCCAGGACTGATCTCCTTGCGGTCCAAGGGACTCTGAGGAATCTTCTCCAACACCACAGTTCAAAAGCATCAATTCTTCAGTGCTCAGCTTTCTTTATAGTCCAACTCTCACATCCATATATGACTACTGGAAAAACCATAACCTTGACAAGATGGACCTTTGTTGGCAAAGTAATGTCTCTGCTTTTTAATATACTGTCTAGGTTGGTCTTAACTTTCCTTCCAAGGAGTAAGCGTCTTTTATTTTCATGGCTTCAGTCACCATCTGCAGTGATTTTGGAGCCCCAAAAAGTAAAGTCAGCCACTGTTTCCACTGTTTCCCCATGTATTTCCCATGAAGTGATGGGACCGGATGCCATGATCTTCGTTTTCTGAATGTTGAGCTTTAAAGCCAACTTTTTCACTCTCCACTTTCACTTTCATCAAGAGGCTTAGTTCTTCGCTTTCTGCCATGAGGGTGGTGTCATCTGCATATCTCAGGTTATTGATATTTCTCCCAACAATCTTGATTCCAGCTTGTGCTTCGTCCAGCCCAGCATTTCTCATGATGTACTCTGCATATAAGTTAAATAAGCAGGGTGACAATATACAGCCTTAACATACTCCTTTTCCTATTTGGAACTGGTGTGTTGTTCCATGTCCGGTTCTAACTGTGGCTTCCTGACCTGCATACAGATTTTGCAAGAGGCAGGTCAGGTGGTCTGGTATTCCCATCTCTTTCAGAATTTTCCACAGTTTATTGTGATCCACACATGAACATCAGTTTCCACTAAATCCCGTCTTCTGATGCTTTCTTGAAATCATCTGCAGATTTGTCATGATGAATTTCATTTTCATTTTTTTTGTAATAGAGAAAAAATTTCAGAAAAAGTACAAAGGGGATACAGTCAAAAATAAGTCTCTCACTCCAGCCAGTCAGTTTCTTTTTTTCTGGGGTATTTTTAATTGAAGGGAGTTGATTTAATTACTCTCTTGTTCCATCCTCTCTTTTCATTGAAGCTGACAGGGGTTTTAGTACAAGTCTAGGACTTGGCCTTAGTTCAGTCTTTCTGTCTTCATTTCTTACTACTGAGTGATAGATTACGACATCTCAAAGCCCAGTCTCTTTCAAGTGTGTTATTTGCATGACCTTTGAATATTATTAGGAAAATGCTTCAATGTCCCAAGGTTCCCCAAAGTGTGGAGTCATCTAGGCCTTTATTCCTGCATTACCTGTGGTGACTTTTCTTTTTCTTTTCCTTTGTTTGCCTAGGACCTTCCTGGTTTATGCCTGTTGTCCTGGCATATTTATTAATAACACCATGATTTCACTCCGCAGTGCCTGTGCTTGTATGAAGGATAAATTGCTTAGACACATAATCTGTATCATTTAGCTTCCACGAAGTGCACCTTTTTCAGCTTCTTCTTTCTACCATCCTGATACTGTTTTATTTACTGACAACCCACCGACCTTAAAGCTCACCCCGTTACATCATTGGTCATATGCACAATTAAGGGGGGGATGATGAACAGCGTCAAATAAGGTAAGTAGGTCAAGTGGAATCAGGGCAGAAAATAACATCCATGGATTTGCCAGAGATGAGGTCATTTCATCGCTGTGCTGGGGCAGGAGCCAGGTTATAGCAGGTTTACCAGGAAGTTAATCATGAGGAAGTAGAAGCAGCAACGATGGACTGTTCTTCCAGAAGTCTGGAAGGGAAAGGAAAAAGGGGAAATATTTGGAGCCAGTTAGGGAGAAGGGATGGAGGACCCAGGCAAGACCAGCTGGGTAGATTTTTTACTTAGTGTAGACAAGCCACCGTATAGAGAAGAGCATGGTGCTGCTAAAGGAAGGAGCAAGCATTAAGGACAAGAAAGCCCATCAGGGTCTCTAGCAAAATGGAATGCAGAGCACAAAGAAAACAGTAAGTGTGTTTCTAGGAACCTGGAAGGAAGATACAGAAAATGATACCAAACCATGCTGATACGTGTGGATGAAAACAAAACGCTGGTCCTGCCCGGTGGTCTCCATCGTCCTCAAGGAGCCAGTGTTATTTTCTCTCACCGTGTTGGGTTTGCAGCTGGTCCTCTTATGAGTTCCCCACTCTTTACCTTTGAGCCGTGTTTGTCTCATCTCTGGAGATTCTAACATCCTCTAAGTATTTTTAATTTAAAAAAATGTAAAGGAAAAAACCATTTGGAATTACACCTATTTAATTTTAAATAAGTGGCCAGTTAAAGCAGCTCATAGATGAGCTAGTCCGATAGGCTTTATGTTATAGAGATGAATGCAGTTTTTTAAAGCACACATGTAGTTTGATTTCAAGGCTGGCCTGTACCTAGTAAAGTTAGCCAAATCACTGAGGAAAACATCTGCTTTGTTATCAGGCCAACACAAACTGCCTACAAGTTCAATGCATAAAAGACTTGCTCATGTGAACATAGGGTTAGTTTAATGCAGCTGTTTGTTCATCCAACCAAAAAATGGATAATCTAATCTCAGCAAATTATTTTTGTTATTTTTTAAAGAACCAATTTTGGTTCAAGATAAATATGAAGAAATAAAACACGAGCAATTCATGTATGACATTTTCCCTATGTAAACAAAAGAGACAAGGGTACAAAATTCCATTTTAAGAATTTTATTTGTGAGTTGTAAACCCAATTACTTTTGAAATCTTTTAATCTATAAATTTTGCAGTGTAGTGGATTTGTCTGCATGGCATGTGTAGAGATACAATGTGTTTTTACTGATGCTCATTTTTTACAGGATGCTAAGAACTTTTCATGTTGATATATTTATTCTGTTAATGTTTATGCTTGTTGGTGTTTATGCTTGAGATTCAATACAAATTTTATTTCAGCATCTTTCTCTCCTTATCAACAGCAGTCTTAGGCAGTCTTAGGAACATATCACAGGAACATATAAGATTTAATTAACATCAAATATTGCCTAAAGAGTCAAGTTCTCAATAAGCAAGCTTTTGAGAGCCTCGATTGGATACTGGGCTTGTTTCAAATCTGTTGAAATTCTCTTTATAGAATTGTTCAGACTAAAGTGCAGGCAGCCTCTGAGACGAGGTCCACCTGCCTAGTGCCTTCTTGGGAATCTCCCGTGCTCTGGTGCTTATCTTTACTGTTAAATGATATGGCTGCCATAGATTTTGTTTTCAGCATAACGTATCTGAGAGGAATGCTTTACGTTTATATATATATTTTAAACTATTCAGAGTATTTAGAGAAGCATCTATTATAGGGATCAGCAAGATTTTTCGATAAAGGGCTGGATAGTGTTTTAAGATTTTGTAGATCAAGAAACAAAATCAAGGATGATTTATGTACCATCCATCTCTAAAGAACACCAGCCTTCACAAATTTTTATTGTTAAAAATATAGTAATAATGTACTATAGTATTTAAAATATTGACCTGCTAGTAAGAAGGATGGAATTAATTTATTTGAATAACATTTCACTTATTGGAGTACAAAAATTAATGTTCCCTACCATCACTCAGTCACTAATATTCATTTGTCAATGTTGATATCTAATGAGACTTTTTATGTATTTCTTTTTTTGAAAATATCTTTTCACACAGATCCATAATGCTGAATATTGGTATCACTTCATGATATCAGTATATCATGGCTTTAATTCAGTATCTCTATCACTTGGCATTTATAGAATTCTGTTAGATCCTTTTTTTATATATATATTTTCCTTTTATCAAATCTGTCACTTCCAATTGAAGGTTGAGTGGAAACTCCTCTAAGTCATACAATTAAATGATTTTTGAATGTGGATGTTTCCCAAGCACCTGTATTAAGATCAGAAAAAACGCTGCTTATACTGTAGTTTGAACTCAGAAAATAAATCTGCTGGAAATTTGTGTGGGAATGGAGAGCATGCTTCACTTTTGACAGCATAGTAAATACACAAAACACATGAACATTGTGATGTAAACACTTGTGATTTAAACAACTTAGTTGTCGTCATAAATGAGTTTGTGTCTGTGTGTGTTAGTTGCTCAGTCATGTCAGACTCTTTCCGACCCCATGGACTGTAGCCCACCCGGCCTCAGGCTCCTCTGTCCATGGAATTCTCCAGGCAAGAATACTGGAGTGGGTCGCCATTCCCTTCTCCAGGGGATCTTCCCAACCGAGGGATTAAACCTGGGTCTCCCACATTGCAGACAGATTCTTTACCACCTGAGCCACCAGGGAAACCCATAAATGACTTTACTGCAGTATAATAAGTTTTGCATAAAAGCTAAACTTGCTGTTTAATAGGTTGATTCATTAAGAAATTGAATAATTGAGTTGAATTCATTAAGAAACATTATCAAATCTATAACAACATATAATCTTCAAGACCTTTTGATAATATTGGTTGGAGTTGATTCTTCTTGTCAAGAAAAATTTCAGTTATCAACCTCCATCTCAAAAAAATCACTATATGACTTTATCACTGCTAAGCCTTTGAAGTGGCTTGTGGTAGGGTGAGGCCAAATATTCAACTTCTGTCTCTAACAAAAATTCAAGGAATTGATGAAAGTTAAGTCCACAAGAGTAAATGGGATTGTTGGTACTCCTGGCTCAATAATATAAGATTCAAATATTTCCACCGAGTACCTGCTCATCAGTATCATTGGCTTTCATTCTCACAAACTTATAAATTTGTTCACCTAAGGCTTTCTTTGTGTTTCATTATTTTTACCTGCCATCAGTTATGTCGTAGCAGATTCCACTTCAGATTGTAATGAATTGCTGTTTTCTCAACTCCTTTGAAAATATTTTTGCTTGTAGGTGTGCCATGCAGATTATTCACAGAGGCCAATTTTCAGTTACTTCAATTTTGGCATGGATTTCACTCATAAACATGCTTCCCAGGTGGCTCAGTGGTAAAGAATCTGCCTGTCGGTGGAGGAGCCACAGGAGATATAATTCCATCTCTGGGTTGGAGAGATCCCCTGGAGAAGGAAATGGCAACCCACTCCAGTATTCTTGCCTGGGAAATCCCATGGACAGAGGAGCCCGGTGGGCTGCAGTCCATGGGTTGCAAAGAGTTGAACACATCTGAGCACACACGCACCTTCTACTTAACCCAGAAACAAAACTAACTTTGCAGCACTTGTGACATTTGTTAATTCATCAGAGCCAAGGGTTACATGTCAGAATCATTCGCTTTGTTTTCTAGTTGATTATGGGCGTTGGTCCTAATATCCTCAACACTGTGTGGATAGAACATTGAAAAGAAGGAGGTTGTGGGGAAAGATGAGGCCAGAGGAGTTAGGTTGTTACAGGCCTTACCTGCTTGCTGTTCATAATACTAGAGATGTATCTTCCAGGACATTGAAAGTTTCACGATTTTTTGTTTGTTAGCTTGCTTAGCCTCACAGGCCTTTATTGAGAGGAAAAAAATATCTCCAGGGTAAACCCAATCTGGAAGAGTTAAATGTGAAGTTGTTTTGGTTGAAAAGTCAGAAAGTGGGAGACCTAGAGCCTGTGGTCCTAAAGTGCCACTCAACCCTGTTCCCTTAGCCTTTCGTGCAGAACAATTTGAAACCACTGTTTTTAGCTTGACTGGGGAACATGTGATAAAATGTCCTTTGAGCAAAGTGCCATTGCATTACCAGAGCAAGAGGGAAGAGACTTAACCAATCACTGTTATGTATTAGACACTGAGCTAGTAAGTCTTTTAAAATATCTCAATACTCATGGCAATATAATGAGTAGATATCACCAATTTGTGAAACGAGGAAAAAGAAACTTCAAATTCATGGTTAGAGAGGTGTTTTTGTTTGTTTGTTTGTTTGTTTGTTTGTTTTTAAGTATCTGTGGAATCTCAGCTCTCAGGAACAGTGCTATTCAATAGAGCTTTTTACAATGATAGTTACAAACGAAGGTTCTTTATCTGTGTTGTCAAATATGATAGAAAGTAGGCGTATGGCTACTGAACCACCTGAAAGGTGGCTGGTGTAACTGAGGAACTGAATCTTAAATTTATTTGCTTTTAATTCACTTTCATTTAAATAGGTAGATAGCATCTCCTATATGTGAAAATTTAGCTCTAATAACAGTCTCATTCAAACTGATTTGTTCTCCAGTGATCCTCTTTCTTTCATTTCCTTGGAAAGATTATTATGTGATTTATATTTACCTTAGACTATTTTGTCATGTGTATCAATAAATATTTAATTTCACTTATTTAAACTAAAAAGCTGACAATCAGGCCTCAATAAAAAAGCATTTATGGGATTTGATTTTTCCTCCTTAAAAGGAGGAGTAGATCTTTCACTGATTGATTAATGTTTAGTCAGCACCCACTTTGTGCCAGGCCCTGAGCTGGACCCTGGGAATGCAGTGGTATCAGGACAGTCAGTGTCGTCTGGAAACTTACCAGTCCCAGTGGAGAAAACGTAGACATAACAAGCAATTACACTGGAACATTAGAAAATATGGAGGACTTGGCAGCTTGGAAAAGGAGTGAATTAGTCAAAGTGCAGGGAAGTTTTCCTAGAGAAAATGCCCTTTAGTTAGAGACCTGAATCATGAGGCAGGGTTAGCTTTTCCAAGAAGACGTGGAGAAGCAGTAAGGAGACTGTTGTTTATGACGTCTTCAGCTAGAGAGCAGGGACTGCAAAGAAGGGATGGAAGTTCAGTGGGGTGGACTGTGACAGGATGCGAGGTTCAGATGACGTATCCTATGCAGCTCAGTTCCCTGGGGCGCATGGCAGGGCACAGAGGCTAGGAAGGGCTGGCAGGGGGCAGGGGACAGAATAATTGGCACAAATTATAAAACTTAGATGGTGTTTTGGTTTAATAAAAAGCAGGGGGGGGTTTGTTTGTTTTTTACTACACTTACTAGGCATGCTTACTTTCATTACCATTCTTTATTAATTAATTCCAGCTTGAGAGAATTTGGGGGCTCACTCAGTAAGAACTGTAAATCTACACTCTTAGAAAGATGCTTCTCCTCTTACACCTCAGAAAAATCCTTTTTGTACAAATCTGAAATTCCTCTTGAAATGGTCATTTTTCTTAAACTGCCTTAACATATTATAGTACCTTAAAGGCTTATTCGAGAGATACGTGTGTGTGTGTGCTCAGTCATGTCCAGCTCTTTGCAACCCCATGGACTGTAGCCCATCAAAATTCTCTGTCCATGGGATTTTCTGGGCAAGAACATGGGAGTGGATTGCCATTTCCTTCTCCAAGGGTCTTCCTGACCCAGGGATCAAACCTGCATCTCCTGCTTTGGCAGGTAGATTCTTTACCACTGTGCCACCTGAGAAGCTTCACTTGAAAGATGGCCAGTATATAAAGCTTCTCCATTATCAGTTTTTAAGTTAACTTTTTTTTTTTTTTTTTTTTTTTAGCACTGTGCAGCTTTATTAACCATTCAAGTACAGTAGCGTCTGTAAGATCGGGACAGAATTGGGATTTAAAAGTGAACAGATATTCAGCATCTAACAATTTGAAAGAAGCCACTACATACTCTTTTCACAGACATGTTTTCACGGAGCCAATACAGTACTAGCCATTAACCCAGCACACCAGGTGTACTGAGGTAGAAAAGATGCAACAAGAAAAATAGCTACATTAGAAAGACTTCAACACTTTAGAAAAAGAGTAAAACACTTTTCGTTTCTCCCCTTTAGCCCCTAGAACAACATCATACCGTCTGGATCTACCTATACAGTCCTACATCAGCTTCTAGAATATTTGTCAGGAGGGCAAAAGTAAAATGACACTGGCCAGTACAGTCTTTGGATATTTAGGAAGGGGAGGGGGAGAAAGTCAGTTCTCAGATCAAATTAGTCGGCTTCAGTCTCATCAGCAGGGTCTTTGGATTCTTTGTTCTTCCGCACTTCTTCAATGTGCTTGTCCTTCTCTCGCAAACGCTCCAGTTTGGCAGCCATTTGTTCCTCCCGATTCTCTTTGTTGGCTTCCATCTTGTGGGTCATCTTCTCTTACGCCATTTTACTGAAGTTGTTGTTCTCCTCTATCGCTTTCTGAAGCACTTCTTTCTCGTGCTCCCTTTTCTCAGCAAGCTGCTTCAAGACCTCAGCTTCATGGGACTTGCGTCTTTCTTCTGCAGCTTCTAATTTCTTCTGAATTTCCTCCAGGGAAAGATCCTTCTTCTTAGGAGGGGAAAGGGGAAATTCTGGGACAGATTCTTTTGATCGAGGGCTGAGAATCAGTTCAAAAGCCTGGCCTGAGGCACGCTTCTCCAGTTCCTTCACCTGGATATCAGAAGAAGCCATGGTGAAGAGAAGACAAGAGACTGGCAGTGTACTCTACACGATTCACTGGCAAGGAAAACCCTGCTCAGTCCGAGCCGCCTGGCCACACTCTTAAGTTAACTTTTATTGCAGTATAGTTGTTTTACAGTGTTGTGTTAGCTTTTCTCGTATAGCAGAGTGAATCGTATACATGTATCCACTCTTTTTAAAATTCTGTTCCCATGTAGGTTATCACAGAGTACTGAATAGAGTTCCCTGTGCTATAGGGTGGGTTCTCATTATAATTATCTATTTTATATGTAGTAGTATGTATATGTCAATAAATCCCTATTTCTCAATTTCTCTCTCCTCCCTCCCATATCAGTTTTATGCTTAATCTTTACCTTCCTCATCTATGAATAAAGAAAATATTAGTTGCCTAGTGTGTTTAGCATTGGTGTAGGTAGTAGCACTGCCTAAGAATGAAACCTCATGCATGAGTATATTTACTCTTATATTCAGTTTCTTCCTTGAGAGCTGAATATATGGGACCTATTTGTACATATATATCATGTAAAATAGTATACATTAATTAAATGTCTGATGATGATATTTATAACTAGGCATTTCACTCAGCATAGTTTTCTTCTTACATCACTAACCTAATGAGAAGTGGGTGTGATTTTCAACAGCTCGCCATTAAGCTTTACATTGATACACGCCTGCTCTAAACTTGTGAAAAACCTATTTAGAAATTAGCACCTTGTAGAATATAGGGACTATTTAATTAGGGCCTCTACCATCATACTTGTGTTTTAGTGTGTTTAATTTCTTGCTAAATATTGATGAACTTCATAATCTTCATAATTCCAAGAGGATTTAATTAATTTTTACTTTTGGAAGCATGTCTGTAAAAAATGAAATCAGAGCAGTATTATGCCTATAGAAATCACTTCATATATTTTCCCTTGAATAACTGCAAAGTATGGTTGAAATGTGGGGAATTGAGCCACATGAACCAATGTCAGTCAGTAGACTTGTCATATAATTTTCTCTATTTTGATGTCTTCCATTACATTTTTTTTCTATTCATGCATGATGATTTTAATGTTTTACATGGAGGAGTTATATAAAAAATTAGTGTAGTTTCAGTGGCTGATTTTGTGCAACAAACATTAAATCAGTTCCCATGAACAGCCCTTTGGTGCAACCCTTAATAAATGCAAACTTTATTTTTAGTAATGACCTTTCGTAATGTGAGCCTTGATCCACTGAGATGCTCTTCACTTTTGATGCATCTCCAAATCCCTTTTTTTATGCATTTTAAATCAACACACGCTTGCTCTGAATTTATGCATGTGGATTGACGGAGATGTAATTTAAACACATCTGTTCAAATATGCATTTCAGATCAACTTGGTGCCGGTTCTCATAATACGATGGAGTTCTTGACGGGTATTATATCCCTAAAGTACACAACAGATGGCATTTATTAGAGAATGAATAGAAATGAAGTTTAAGGGTGTTGAGCTTTTTGTCTTAAGTCATTCATTTTTTAGTCATAAAACAATAATGGTCTGAAGTCCTGTGCCCCTGTGATAAAGCTTTGTGTGAGCCTGTTCTGTTTTAGATGAATGTCTCTTTGTCAAGATTAAAAATATTTTTGTTGATGGCTCACCATTGAAAGTTAGATAAAAAAGGGATAGAGTAAATAGTAGGCTGTTAAAAGTTAGTTACTAGCTATAATTAATACTTTACAAGCCATATACATTGAATAGCTTCTTGAAAAATCTTTACCACTTTAGGCATATGTCAATGAAGAGTTTCAGATTTATTAAAAATATTGTTACATTAATACTTTGGGGTCCTTACTTCAATGCTAAAAGTGAGATTTCTGTATTAATCTTCAGAGCCAACCTTTGTAACTTTTAGTACAACTACTTGTACTAAAATAAATGACATAATATATTTATAATTTATATGTCATATATAATGACATAATATATATATAATTATTAATAAATGACATAATGTCATTTATTATAATAAATAATATTATTTGTTATAATAATCTATTGTTATAGATTGTTATAATAATATTATTATAATCTATAAAAGGATGATCTAAAATAAATTAAATTAATTTAACATAATAACTATAAAAAGGTTATCTAAAATCAATATAAAGGAACTCATTGCCTTTCAGATTTACCATTTTCAGTTGTGAGATATGCCTAAACGATTGTTATTTCAACAAACGTAGAAAAATATGACATAAACACATATTGTGCATTCCTTAATTCCTCGCACCCCTCACTGTCTGAAGCGTCGTGCCCCTGCACGTATCTCTATGCCCGCTCCTGTGGATGAGAAGCTGACAAGACTGCAATGGCTCATGAGATGCTGAGCCCTTGAGAACAGTGAGGACTGAAAGGTTTTCAGAGCTATAATAACTAGTTTTTAGCACGTATTTCCTGTCCCAGAGTTTATAATGTTGGGAACCAGTCCCTAAGAGCTGAATCAAGGATAAGAAACAAAATCTATATATGCACGCCTTTCCCCTGCATTTAATGGGAAGCTATATTCTCGCATCTGTAATCAGATGCAGGTAAACTAGACTGAGATTATTTTGTGAGCTATTACTGACTTCTACAAATAACACCACAAATAAGTCTCCCCTTCTTCCCCCCAGAGATTTAGACAGAGGGAGTGCAAAAAGAAAGTCATGATTTGTAAGGTAACCTGCAGTTATGTTAGGCAGTAATAGAAAACATTTTAAAATATTTGAAATAATATAATTGCTTTGCACTGGGAACACGCACATGAATAAAAGATGTTAGCAGGTGTCCTGCTAGTATGGAATCTCATGCTGTTGTATTTATTGGAAATATGCACACCATCAGCAGATTTAAATTTGTAAAAAGTAATTGGACCAAGTTTGAATAAAAAACTCAGGCTTAAAATCATGTAACTCCTTTAAACTGAATTTCCAATTTAATAAAATAGAGTTTCTGCATCAAATTACCTTTTATCTTAGATTTTTCACTGTTATTCTGAAATTCATATTTCTGGGTATTTCATATTTTCCCCTTGAAAATACTTTAACACACAATATACAGTAATTGCCTATCATATGTGGTGTGTCCTTTGCATAATATGATAATGGTTTTTGTAGAATTTCTAATATTTGACTATTAGGGACTTAATGTTTAATGTCTCTCTTGGTTGTAATTTTTATGGTGAGTAGCATACAGATTTGTAAACATCTCTTTATTATAGTTGATGTACAAAGATTCATTTTCTTGTTACTTCATGTTCATCAGCACAATCTGTTTTAATACAATAAATTACATGCATAACAGTTTTAGCTTTGTATAAAGGAATAGTCGTCTATAATACTAGAGTGCAATTTGCTTTCTGGTAAAAGTGTTTTGTTTTGTTTTGTTTTTCTCCTTTGGTTCTGTTTTTATTCTCTTAATGTTCTGAACTACATGGTAAATGTAGAGTCAAGTCTTAGTCCATCTTGAGAGAGTGCGCCTGCCTTTCCAGCGCTTCATATCGTGCGGTCGTTATGCTTACCTTTCAACTTTATCTTTTAACTTTCCTGCTATGTACTCTACCACCACTACCACCATCCACCCACCCCTGCTCCTGTGCTAACAAACACTGTCTACAATTAGCATAGGACATTATATTAGTTTCAGGTGTACAACATAATGATTCGATATTTGAATGTATTATGTAGTGATGGCCACAATAGATCTAGTTAACATCTGTCTTCATGCAGAGTTACAAATTGTGTGTGCGTATCCGATGAGGACTTTTAAAAAAGATCTACCCGTTAGGTATGATGTGATAGCCATCGGTTGTGTTTTACCACCTTGAGTTTCTTCTTTTACTTTTTTGATCAGAAATTGATTTGTTAAAGCTGTTTGGAAGTATTCTTCATGATTGGCGCTACATACATAGACTGAAGTGGAATGTAGAGTCTAGTGATGTCACACTTGGTTCATTTCAGGAGATTGTACGTTAGAAGGTGGCACTGTGGGGCCCTGTGCACCCTGTCATGCCTTGTTGTTATCATGCCAGCAAGCCTCTGCAGTTTTTCCTTGTGTCCTTTCTCTCCCCATCTCCAAACCCGTATTATTCCTAATTTCATGTTCTCTATGGTTCATAATCCCATTTATCTCACCACCTTCTCCCATGCATGGAATCTGGCCCCGTCAGCCGCTTACTGTTACCCCCGCTGGTGCATAGCCCTCCAGTGGACTCTGATTCTATTTGCTCAGTCCTTTGGTTTGTAGGTGAAATTCAGTTATTGTGGGCTTCCCAGGTGTCTCAGCAATTAAAAAAAAAAAATCTGCCTGCCGATGCAGGAGACGCAGGAGACCTGGGTTCAATCCCTGGGTCAGGAAGATCCCCTGGAGGAGGAAATGGCAGCCCAGTCCAGTATTCTTGCCTGGAGAGTCCCATGGACAGAGGTACTTGGTGGGCTACAGTCCCTGGAGTCACAGAGTTGGACACGACTGGGCACGCCCACACCTTTCAGTTGTTGTATGTTGGAATGAATCAAATTGCCTTTAAATCAGGCTTTCATCTGGTAGGTCTTACCACCCCAATGCCTTTCTGATAGACTACACATCTCTGTTTACATTGGTGCTCACACACCAAATTTTTTGGTGGTCTAACATCACAGTACAAAAACCTTTTAGATGGAGTGTGGTTCCTGAGAGTTGTCCAGTTCAGTAGGTTTGAGAGGTAGTCGTGTTCCTCTGTGCAGAGGCGTTGCCTCTCAGAGCCTCTGTGAATCTCACCCCATCCTTCTGAGACGGTTGCTTTGATGTCTAAAACAGCACAGAGACAGCAGTATCAGCATGTGATACACTGTGGTTCTTTAGAGCCGTTAGTAGTCTCTGAGCTGTACGTGAGACAGAGGTACTTTGGTTTTTGTGCCAGCCTGTGAACTGTCCAGGACTTGGAATCCAGCACCACCACAGTTATCTTCTGACTATTCCTTAGATTGTTTCACCAAAAAAGGATACAATCAGGGCTACTTTCTAGACCTTGCATAATTTGGGACGTGCTGTGAAGTGTTAAAAATTATCAAGATTTTTTGCTTCCTCACTGGCTCTCTGAGCCAAGGGCTAGTTCTGTCTGTTAATGTTTCTAATCTCCTGGGAACCTATCTCTTCTTCTGATTTGGGCACTGCTGAAAATGTGTGTGATAAGATCTGAACTTTCATGAATATCTTTTTGCTAGCTACTAGCACAGATAGGCTATCTGGTGAGGATTTTTTTTTTTTCCTTGCTTTCCCTTCTACACTTCTTTTCCTTGGCTGAAAGGGTAAGTATCTGAGTAAAGGACTGGGAGTCAGAAACCATAATCCCAGGCCTGCTGTCCTGTTAACTCACTCTGTGTGACTCTGGACAAGCGACCTTGTCCTCAGTGACCTTGTTTTTTAGCATGAAAGTAATAATTGCATAACTGAGGAGAGACTGAGCAGATGATGTTAAGTGGGTATTTTTGTTATTTCATGGTTGTGGTCTCATCAGATGGCACTTGTGTTTCGGGATGAATGTCTCAGTCAAGTCACTCTACAATGACATCCGGTAGTTCATGTTTCTGAAAAAGGAGATCTTTTGGAATAATTGTATCTAGCATTACTGGACATGCACTGCCCACCATCGCAGGGAGGCAGTTTGTCATTTAAAATCACAGACTCTGAAAACAGACCCAGGCTGTACTGCTCATTGCTGCGTGACATTAGGCAAGAGACTTAATCTCTCTGTGCTTCTGCCACATCTATGAAATGGAGAAATTATTACCTATCTCATTAACTGCTGTGAGGATTAAATGAGTCAGTATATGAAAAATACTTGAAGAATGCCTAGAATAGGGTAAGTGTTCAATAAGGTTCAGAGAGGCTGGCGTCAGAAAGCGCCACACAGTCAACCTGGAACTGAGCTAATTCAGGTGTGACTAGCTGTGTCTGTCTTTTCTCCTAACAGTGACTTTGGAGTTTGTTATAGTGTCCTGATGTTCCCTTATGCAGTGGCTTTGCTCCTGGCTTTTAGAATGTTTCTTGGTTTAGGATCGGCTTCCACCAGCCTCAGAGTGAGGCCCAGTATCCCAGCCCCGCTAAACCCAGTGTATGAGGCACAGGCCGCCTGCACACAGCTGCTGTGGTCAGAATGGAACTGGATTACTCACCGTCGGGGAGAGCCTCAAGCATCTTCAGACACTAAGACACGCTAGTGTCTTAGGCCGTGCCATGGAGGGCTGGGGGACAGCCGCTGCTGACAGACCAGCCTAGCGTGGTGTGAGACAGAGCAGAATTGCTCCTTTGGAAGGTAGAGATTTGCACCAAACGGGGGATCCAGAGGCAGTGTCATAAAGAGTGACGGGCCCTTCGTGTAAAATCTCTAGTGTTTCATACACAGGCCCATTTCATGGGACATTTGTGTGGAAAGAGCT
Source organism: Dama dama (assembly GCF_033118175.1). Taxonomy (NCBI): domain Eukaryota; kingdom Metazoa; phylum Chordata; class Mammalia; order Artiodactyla; family Cervidae; genus Dama; species Dama dama. Next base: position 38,997,897 of record NC_083687.1, on the reverse strand, counting down.
CTGGTCCCTTGCTGACTCTCTGCCACAGCAGCCCCTTGAGATGTTCCCTATCCATCTGCTGAGAGGGGCATCCCCAGAGGCTCACTGGGTAAACAATCTGCCTTCAGTGTGTTAGACGCAGGAGATGCGGGTTTGATCCATGAGTCAGGAAGATCCCCTGGAGGAGGGCAAGGCAACCCACTGCAGTATTCTTGCCTGGAGAATCCCATGGACAGAGGAGCCTGATGGGCTACAGTCCGTGGTGTCTCAAAGAGTCGGACGCAACGGAAGTGACTGAGTGCACACACACTTTACTGAGACCGTACCATCCAGTTAATAGGCAGTTTTTGAGTGATGGGACTTAGCACCGTCAAAAACACAAGGAAGCAACTCTAATGCAGCATTAGAATGAAAACTTCTCTCCCAAGTCTCATAAATCTGGCTTCAACTTCAAACATTCCAGCTCAAACCCCATTTCACCAAATTTTAAACTGAAAGTTACAAATAAACGCAGGTCATTTAAAATAAGCTTTGACCCCTTGTAAATGTTTTACTTATTTCTAGAAATAAGAATTAAGAGTGAAGCAACTCTTAGTGAACTAATACATATTTTTAAAAGTACTCACTGGAGAATCACTGCCCTCATTGTAAGCAGGATAGATCAACTCTGGTGGCCAGTGTCTGGGCAGCATCCATGAAGCCTTTACTTAAAAGCCCTAAGAATCGCCCCTTCTCTTCCCTTGCCAGATAGATAAAGGCCAGAAGTGGGCTTCTAGGACTTTGAAGTAGAATGCTGAGATTGATATTAGTCAGAACAGAGATTACTCGTTAGTGCATATAAATAAGGGGCTTCCCAGGTGGCACAGTGGTAAAGGATTCATCTGCCTGTGCAGGAGACACAAGAGACACGGGTTTGATCCCTGGGTCAGGAACATCCCTTGGAGTAGGAAATGGCAACCTGCTCCAATATTGTTGCCTGGAATATTCCACTGGACAGAGGGGCCTGGGAGGCTATACCCATGGGGTCGCAAAGAGTTGAACACAACTGAGTGACTGAGCATGCTCACACACACACACACACACACACACACACACACACACATATGAATAAAGCCTATTACTTTATTGAAATTTTTTGTTCATCACCCCTATCTTTTTTCCGAATTCTCTCTTACCCGTCACCTTTAATTCAATGGGCACCTTTATTGAGCCTCAGCTATCAGTAAAGCTGCTGCACCCTTGCTGAAGAGTATGAGAATGTGACTAACCCCATCCTAATTCCACCAGGTGCTTATGATTTACTGGGACACATAAGACAAGACAACCAATGTGAAAGATGCCAGGTGCCATCATAATCTGGCCTTCACAGAGGTACAAAGTAGGAACCAGGGAGTCGAGATGCTGAGAGAAAATCAGAAAATATTTTGTCTTAGAAATGTGTCATGAGGGATGAATTATACAGATAGGTGCTAATTGTACACCAGGATTCCTTAAGGAGAGAGTATTCTGATTTGAACTGTATCAAGAGGACTTTGTTGATAATGAAAAGATTGATTTGGGCTACATTTTGTAGAGCATCATATGCCCACTGACACCTCCTCCCTGCCCCCACCCCATCCCCCAGCCAGTTACCCTGGAGTGTTCCTGGGAGTACTTACCAACAATTAGACTCATCAGTTTGTTTGGTTGTTTACAGTAGCTGCAAGTAATACATATTTTTGGCTTTGTGATTGCAACCATCACAATTGCTCTCTTCTTGTAGCCAAAGCAGCCACAGTTGACATGGATATGAATGAGTATGGCCAAGTTCCAATAAAGCTTTATTTATAAAAATAGGCAGTGGCCAATTTTGCCCCACAGGCCATAGTTTGCCAACCCTTGATCTGATTTTGAGAGTAAGCAAAACAAAACAGGAGTTCACCCAGTGAGGGATAAGGAAAGTGTGAATACTGCTTCTGTGTTTTGGTTTGACGGCTTTTGGCATGCCCCCTCTGTCTGTATTTTTCCAGTATTACTTAAGATGCTGTACCAATTGCAGTTTAGGATAGCATAAACTTGAAATGTGACATCTCTGAGTTCTTTATGATCACAACACTTCTAATAAAAGTAGAAATTTGTCTAATTTCTCATTTGTAGTTGACTGGATAACATAGTGATAACACAGTTCTATCACTAAAGCATTTTATAAATCATTCCTCCCGAGCCCAGTGCTCAGTCACCTTCCAGTCATGCTCTCCTATTGGAGAACGCTGTGCTCTGGCTCTGAGTCTCTACAATTTCAATAAGTGATTTTTTTTTTCAAAGTTTAATTTAAAAAAAAATTAAGCAACTTGCCCAACTTTGTAGTTTTTGCCCTGTCCTGATATTCATTTAATTGGTTCTGCTAATGTGAAAACCCTTTCAAATATGAAAAAAATAAAGCAAGAGAGAAAAGTTGATTATTTCTGTAATTGGATTTTCTCTTGAATAAAATGATTTTACCCACTTTATCTTTCTGACTTAAGGGATGGGGGTGGGGGACCAGTTTTCTTTCATATTGTAGTCAGAAGCAGACAGAAGGTTTAGTCTGTTCCAAGGTATCAGAATAGTGTATTGGTTCTGGTTGTAATTAATTACCGATGCTGAATATACCCTGGCCCCTGCTTTCATTCCCAAATCTAAATTTCCACTGTGTGCAAAATAATTCCATCCAGGAAGAATTCTAATTACTTTAGTAATTATCGTCTTATCTCTAAATGGAATTCAGACATTTGCAGCAGTTTATGAATGTTAGAAATGTTTCATTTCCTTTTCACCTTGAGTAACAGAAAAATACACATTACAGAATCTGGCTTCATTGAACCTTATAATTCACGTTACCATAGAAACAGAAAAACTCATATAAGAATTGTGTTAACAGTAGCATAGATAGTAAATACCTTCACTTTAACCAGCAATATCATAAAATGATTTTAATAAAAGATGTGTAAAACTTGTGTGAAATTTAATATGGTTCCTTTAACTATTATAACAATATTATCCAGTTTGCTTACTTTTAATTTTTAAAGCAATATCTTTGGTCTTATGTAGGGCTTTGTGCTTACTCCTACATATTTGCTGTGGAAAGCAAGCATGGTGTTACAGGATAAAAAACTTACTTAACATAGTATTTATTTAGTTTTTAGTTAACTGTCATGATTCATTTGATTTTTTTGCTTGAAGCCAAACTGTATATTCTGGATTTAAACCAGGTTTAGAAATGTAATGGATGACACTAAATTATTTGGTGTTATGCATATGCACAGCCCCATCTTTTTTTTTCCCCCCTATTTACCAGCTACTTTTCTTTCTGAGTTTCAGAAACACTTCTGCCCATGAACCTGATTAGTTTTTACACAGACATTTAGTAGTCTTTTTTTTACTATTTAATTTTTTTTCAGTTTTTAATATTTTTTAATTGAAGTATAGTTGATTTACAATGTTGTTATACATATGTACAGCAAAGTGATTCAGTTATACATATGTACTTTCTTTTTTGTAAACATTCTTTTTCATTGTGGTTTATCATAGATATGGAATATAGTTCTCTGTGCTATCCAGTAGGACCTTCTTTATCCATTCTCTCTCTTTATATAAAAGCTTACATCTGCTAACCCCAACCTCCCATGCCATCCCTCCACCAACCCATTTCTTTTTAAATTCTGATTTAAAAATTTTAATCCATTTTAAATCCTGATTTCTTAGAATTTCTAGAAATTTGCAAAGCTTTAACAGATTATCTGTCATTTTATCCATCTTCCTTTGCTTGTCTCATGTATATTACTTTTTTTACTTCAAAAAAGTAAAATTGTACCAAATTTCAACAGTAAACATCTGAATTTTTTTAAGCTTATCAAAAGATTTTATTACTTTCAAAGAGAAGGAATAATTTTAAAAACTAATTACTGCTAGCTGCTCTTTCTCAGAGAGAGACCTTGAAAGTCTATCCCTGATTATAAATATCACTTAAAATTACTATGTGAATTATATATTAGCATGTAGATTTTGGCTACTATTGAAAGTAATTTCTTCAAACAAGCAGATTAAACTGCTCTCTGAAGGTCAGGAATTTTATATGTTCTGTTTTGAAAAAGATCACAGCTATTTATTTGTAGGAATACATTTATGTTCTTACTGTATTCAGCTTCTTAAAAAACAGGGTTTAAGTTTTTCTAAACCTATGTTTTTACCATTTATTTGTAATTTTATCCTCAGGGAATGTGGTCTGTGTAAATGTGATCTCATTAAGGTAGTAGAATATGAACTTTGATGAGTTTGATTGTTTTGATCAGTGTCCTTCCATACGGAAAAATTTTGCAAGCTTTTTCTAACAGAGGATAGTTAATAAACCCAAACATTTCAGCCTAATCAGTGCTCTTTCCACTGCTCTTCTCTGGTGATTATAGAGGCATTTAAAGCCTAAATGGTTACCTGATAATATATACTTTTTTATCTTTATCATCACTCATCAAGAAATAGGTAGATATAATTATTCCTATTAACAGATGGTTCCGAGAAAGGAAGCAGTAATAATATCCCTAGAAAGAAATCATATTTTAAATCCAAACAGATTTGGGTCTCTAGCCCCAGTTTCTAGCCACTCAGTCATAGATTATCTTAGTTTTCTGAGCCTTGGGTCCTTCTTTCACAAAATAGAGATGACAACACATCCCTTCCTGGACTGCTGTGACGACCAAGTAAAGTGATGAGTATGAAGCATTTATAATAGCAGCTGTTGTACAATACGTGCTTAATAGATGCCAGCTTGCTTTTGTGTTCCTTAAGAGACTAACAGAAATGGGGAACAAGACCATGCCAACTCCCTTGAACGTGGACTCGTCTCCTTCTGGTACACTTAGGGCCCCTATTTCTGCTCATGTTTCTTCTGAATCTGATAGTGTGGGTAGTGAAAGTGAAAGTAGCTCAGTCATGTCCGACGCTTTGCGACCCCATAGACCATACATACAGTCCATGGAGTTCTCCAGGCCAGAATACTGGAATGGATGGCCTTTCCCTTCTCCAGGGGATCTTCCCAACCCTAGGATCGAACCCAGGTCTCCCACATTGAGGGCAGATTCTTTACCAGCTGAGCCACAAGGGAAGCCCAAGAATACTGGAGTGGGTAGCCTATCCCTTCTCCAGTGGATCTTTCCAACCCAGGAATTGAACCGGGGTCTCCTGCATTGCAGGCGGATTCTTTACCAACTGAGCTGTCAGGATAGTGTGGGTAAGTGTTAGTAAAAAATTATAGCAGTAGTATATGCTGAGAATATAAAAGACTTTAAGAGTTGACATGCCATTATTAGTTTGGTACTCGTCATCACACAAAAAACTAGAAGATACTGACATGGTGATGTGATTAAAGTATAAATATGTATGAATATGTGTAAACTTGGAAGAAAAGTTATGACCAACCTAGACAACATATTAAAAAGCAGAGACATTACTTTTCTAACAAAGTCTGCCTAGTCAAGGTTATGGTTTCTCCGGTAGTCATGTGTGGATGTGAGAGTTGGACTATGAAGAAAACTGAGTGCTGAAGAATTGATGCTTTTGAACTGTGGTGTTGGAGAAGACTCTTGAGAGTCCCTTGGACTGCATGGAGATCCAACCAGTCCATCCTAAAGGAGATCAGTCCTGAATATTCATTGGAAGGACTGATGTTGAAGCTGAAACTCCAATACTTTGGCCACCTGATGTGAAGAACTGGCTCACTTGAAAAGACCCTGATGCTGGGAAAGATTGAAGGCGGGAAGAGGGGACGACAGAGAATCAGATGGTTGGATGGCATCACCGACTCAATGGACATGAGCTTGAGTAAACTCTGGGAGTTGATGATGGACAGGGAGGCCTGGCGTGCTGCAGTCCATGGGGTCACAAAAAGTCGGACACTACTGAGAAACTGAACTAAAGTATAAAGTATAAGAAATTCTAAAATACTCTTAATACTAACAATTTCTGGCCTCAGCACAACCTGACAAATGTCCAAAAATATCTAACACAGGAATTACACCAGCACTGAGTTTGTTTCTGTAGTTAATTATGTTAAAACCTATTGCACAAATAAAAACTGGTCAATAGAAGTTGATAAACTAAAAGCAAAATTAAATAAGTAGAACTTAAAATATCTGAGCCAAGTTTCTACTTAGAACGTAACTTAACCAGCAGTTCTGTACACAATTTTCTGTTTGGTAAGGTTAGCTCAAATATGTACATAAGTGTGATCAGTACCTAAGCGACACAGATAAGAGATAAGACTGACCCTTCCTTTGCCATATAGTGGAGTGGGTAGTTGTTCCCTTCTAATACTGGAGTGGGTAGCCATTCCCTTCTCCAGGGGATCTTCCAGCCCAGGGACTGAACCCAGGTCGCCCTCATTGCAGGCAGATTCTTTACCAGCTGAGCTACCAGGGAAGCCCAACAATACTGGAATGGATAGCCTATCCCTTCTTCAGCGGATCTTCCCGACCCAGGAATCAAACTGGGGTCTCCTGCATTGCAGGCAGATACTTTCCCAGCTGAGCTAGCAGGGAAGTCGTACCATTTAGTGATTCTGTGACTGTTGGCAGTGTCTTCTACCTTTCTGAATTTTATTTCGCTCATGTTACTTTCCTTTTCATAGGGACTAAATAGACTCTACCTTACATGGAGGTTATATTAAACAAGATATTTAAGTTCACATATTGCCTATTACTTAGTATCATATGATATATGATGGTTATTGTTAACGTCTCTCTGAGGGATTAGAATAATACTGGTTAAAACGTCAGCATGTACTATCCTAAAGCAGCTAGTATATGTACTGACTCATTAATCCTTTTATCTGGGAATACGTTCTCTCTCCTCATTTTATAGAAATGGAAACTGAAGCATCCTAGTACTAAATAAGTAACTTGCCCAAAAGCTTGCAGCCAGTTAGTAGCAGAGCCCCTCAGGGAAGATTTTTCTCCTAGTCACCCATGTTAAAAGATTAGGAATGGATTCCCAAGCCTTCTGTTCTATCTTTGTCCTAGTGACCCATTTTGGCTTTTCAGCCCTTAGCTAAATGTGTCAGGGATTTTTCTGTTTTCAGTCCAGGTCCTTTGAGAACTTTTTTGTAAATTTATGGAAGCAAATTTAAAGCTGCTGAAAATTTTTTTAACTTTATTTGAAGATGTCATACTGTTTCTCCCTAAATTTCCTCTTTCAGTATGAAGAGAATGACTCCTTGTTGTCATAAATCAGTAGTTGGGAAATAAGTTCAAGTTTTCTTCCTTCTAGTCCTTCGTGAAAGCAGGCTCTGAACATAACTCCCTTTTAACCTTAACTTTACCTTTTATTATCTTTGCCTTTTCTCCTCTATTTGACCGTATTTAACTCTTGGGCTATGCTCTGTCAGAGCGTGGCTAAGGACTTCTTAGAATAAAGTATATTACGGAGAATTCCGTAACTGTCTATCTTCAGACGGACACTTTTTGCTTGGGTGTTATTTTTTCACTTTTAAGAGGGTTGTTGTGGGTATAATTCGGATGCCATCCAGTATGCACCCAATGTAAGTGTGTGTTTGAAGATTTTTAGTATATGTATACATTTGTGCAACCGTCATCAGAACTCAGTTTTAAAAGTTTAGTTATGACAAAGATTCTCTTAATGACTACTTGGAGTGAATCCCGGCTCCCAGCCCCAGGCACCCACTGATCTGTTTTCTGTCTCTTTTGCTTTCTGTCTCTGTTTGCTTCTTGAAGAAATTTCACACAAGTGGAAACAATAAGTAATCCTTTGTCTCCCTTCTTTTACTTAGGAATGTTTTCAAGGTTCATCCATGTTGGTGCATGTATCATTAATTGGTTCTCTTTTATTTGTAAATTTTCATTGTATGCATATCCATTTGTTTATTCATTCACCAGCTGATAGACATTTGGACTGTTTCCAGGTTGGAACCATTATGAAGAAAGCTACTGTAAAAATCTATGTACAAGTCTTTGTGTGTGGACGTATGTTTTAATTTCTCTTGGTGCATAACTAGAAATAGACTTTCCTAGTAACACTAAGTGTGTTTCTAGCTTTTAAACAATTGCCAAACCATTTTCCAAAGTGTGTCACGTTAAATTCCCACCTGCAATGGGTTAAGGGTGTAAGTTTCTCAATATGCACACTGATGTCTGCCGTTTTCCAGTGTCTTTTCAGTATAGCTATTCTCCTGGGTATGTGTCATCTTACACAGTTTTACCTTGGGTTGTCCAAATTACTAATGATGTTGGACAATTTTTTATGCACTTTTTTATACTGTCTGTGTATCTTCTTTAGTGAAGTGTTAAAAACCCTTTGCCCAGTGTGCAGTTGTGTTGTCTTCCTGTGTGGATGAGCCAAAAGAGTTCTTAATATATTTTGTGTACAAACTGTACAAATCTTTTTATCAGATATATGATTTGTAAAGCTCTTCCCAGTCTGTAGCTTCTCTTTTTTGTTTTCTTAACAGTGTGTTTTTCAGTCAGTTTATCCAGCTTTTCTTCATAGATTGTGCTTTTGGTATTGGTGTTATAGCTGATAGATCTTTGCCTTACTCAAGTCTCAAAAAGTTTCTTCTGGAAATTTAGTAATTCTAGCTCTTAGATCTATATCTATGATTCATATAGAAGTACTTTTTATGTATAATGCAAGATAAGGGTCTAATAAGTTCTTTTTTTTTTTTCTTTTTTGGCATATGGTATGCAATTGCTCCAGCACCATTTACCAAAAACACTGTCTCTTGCCCTTGTTGAATTTCATTGGCTGTTTTGTTGAAAATGAACTGTAAATTTATGGGTGTATTTTTGGACTCTCTCTGTTGTTTCTCTCACTGGTCTGTCCTTATACTGCTACCATGCTGTCTTGATTACTGTAGTTTTTGTAGTAGGTCTTTAAGTTGGGTTTATCCATTCCACTAACTTAGTTCCTTTTCAAAATTGTTTTGGCTATCTTAGGTCCTTTGCATTTTCATATAAATTTTAGAATCAGCTTGCTGATGTTTTCTATGGAAAAACATGCTGAAATATTTTGATGGTGGTTGCATTGAATCTTCCGTCAATTTGAAGAGACCACCCATCTCAACAACAGTAAAATCTTCCAATCCATGAAAATGATATTTTTCAGTTTATTTAACTACTCTTTAATATTGCAGCAAATTTTAAGAAACTCTCTGTAAGTTATCTGTTTTTATGCTCAAATGTTTTCTTAAGTATTTTTATGCTAATGTGAATGAAATTCTTTTCTTAATTTAATTTTCTCATTATTCATTTAATATATAAAAATACAATTGATTTTTGTATGTTAATCTTTAGCATTAGTGAACTCATTTTTTCTAGTAGATTCATTAGATTCCTTGAATTTTCTACATATGAGATTATGTCACTTGCCCCCAAAAAAACCTTTTCCTTTTCAATCTATATGGTTTTAATTTCTTTCTCTTGCTTTCCTTCCCTGAATATATGTTCTGCTCCACTGAAATGCTGAATTGAAGAAGAACAGAATTCTTTGCCTTGTTGCTGTTCTTAATGGAACAGCATTTAGTATTCTACCAATAAATATGATAATAGCTCTAGACCTTTATCAGGTTGCAGTAGTTTCCTTCTGTTCTTTCTTTGCTGAGAATTTTTATCATGAATCGAGGTTGGTTTTGTAAACTGAGTTTTCTGCATGTACTAAGATCACCATGGGGTTTTTATCCTTTTTTCTTTTCATATGGCTTATTTTGTTAATATTTGCGTGTCATACCAACCCTTGCATTTCTGATTAAAAACATAGTCATGATATAGAATGCTTTTTATGTATTTCAGTACTCGGTTTGCTTATATTTTGTTAAGGATTTTTGTCTCTGAGTTCATGAGGATTATTGGTCTGAAAATATTAATATTTCCATCACTTTCTCTGTTTTTTCATATAGGCTCCATTTGCTGGACTTGTAAAATGAGTTTATTTCTCATCTGTTTTTGAAATCATGTCTAGGAATTCCTGATTATCCAGTGGTTAGAACTCAATGTTCTCACTGCCACAGCTCCAGGTTTGATCCCTGGTCAGGAAGCTAAGATGTGGCATGCCAACTGGCCAGAAAAAAAAAAAGAAAGAAAGAAAGAATCTCTGTAGAATTGGTTGTATTCCCTCTTAAATATAAAGTCATCTGGACTGGGTTGTTTTGTGTTGTTTTCTTTGACAATATTTTAACTTACAGGTTGGATTTTTGTAGTAGATAAAAGGCTGTCCAGATTTTCCTGTCCATTTTTATAACTCACATCTTTAAAAGAATTTGCCCATTTCATCTAAGTGTTTAGTTTCTTGATACAAAATTGTTTATAATACTCCCTTAGTGAAAGTGAAAGTTAGTGAAAGTTAAGTCACTCAGTCGTGTCTGATTTTTTGCGACCCCGTGGACTGTAGCCCACCAGGCTCCTCCGTCCATGGGATTCTCCAGGCAAGAATACCAGAGTGGATTGCCATTTCCTTCTCCAGGGGATCTTCCCGACTCAGGGATCGAACCCAAGTCTCCTGCATTGCAGGCAGACGCTTTAACCTCTGAGCCACCAGGGAAGCCCATGATATTCCCTTAGTATCCTTTGAATATTGATAGCATCTATAGTGCTGTCTCCTTCATCATGCCTGAAGTTGGTTATTTGTGTTTTATATTCTCAGTCTACTACTAGTTTAGTAATTTTATTATTTTTAAAGATACACCCTTACTTGTGTTGTTTTTTCTATTTTTTTGTTTCCTTCTATTACCTTAATTAGTTTATTTGTCTTACTTTGGGCTTGATTTGCTCCTTTTTAAACCTCTTAAGATGGAAGGTTAGATTATTGTTTACCTCTTTCTAACACATTTAAATTGATTAATTTCTTTCTAAGCACTCCTTTAGCTGCATCCCATATATTTAGATATGTTATATTTTTATTTTCATTCTAGATTTTTTTTCTCTTTCTACTTCTAAGTTAGTGTTTCCTGAAAGTGTGGACTGATCGTCCTAAAATTAATCTCCATAAGATGAAAAAATAATTCTTTTAATCATGTATTTTGTTTATGCTTAATAATTTTAATAGGTCTGATCCTTTTTCTAATCCTTTTTACCACTTTGATAAATAGCATGTGTGTTAGTCTTACTTTTTTCACATGTGGAATTTGAAGCTCATAATTTATTGAGACCTAAAGAATGATATAGAATCATCCTTCTTATACTTTTGCTAATAAAACACCAAATTGCAAGTGAAAATATTGAAGTGAATTAAAGCAGCACATTTTTTGTAGCATTTCAGATATAGTATGGAGTGTATATTTGTACATATTTTCAGTCAGTCTAAATAATAAGTATTTTAAAATATTTGGAGTCTTCTTAAATGCTGGCCTACCTACTATATAGGTAGTATTCTCTTCACATGCCCCTGACTAATTTCTCAGAACTAATCATAAGATCAGAGCAGAGGCATAGTTTGAAATGTTCTCATTAATTCCATTCCCAAGTTATTTAATGAACCTTTTTGCAAGTGAATAACTAGTGTAAGTCGGGAAAAATACATCAAAATTTCTCTTATTTAAGCTAATTGAACATTTTCATCATTCTTTCAGAATTAATACTATATGAAAATGCAAATACAGAAGGTCTTCTAGATTTTAAAAAGGCTTAACAGCGAGTAATTATATTTATTAGACTCACAGTTTCAATAAATTTGTGGAAATGGTCATTTAAAAATATTAGTATTTTAAAACTCATACTGTCTCAAAAAGCAGCATTTACTCACAATTAGCATTAAATATTTGCATTAATATTCTGTTTTACGCCCCTTAAAAATTCCTAACAGACTCTGAAATCATATGCAATTAATTTAGAATTTGGTCCACTTCAAACTTGTTTGATTTTTCTCATGTACTGAAGAGAATTATTTACTAAGCAATTAACAGTGTAAATATCAGATTTTTTTTTTTTTTGGTTCACCTAAGGAGCCCAGTTATTTTGAAGAACCTAAGTAGAATGATTTGCATATACAAAATCCATGTATAGATGAGTTTCAACATTAAGGTGTAGTCTCTAGTTTGAAACATTTTATGGGTAGTCAGTTTATGTTGTTATATACTTTGAAACTTAAATTGCATTTGCTTTTAAGTACTAACTTAGGTCTTTCACTAATTCATAGTGTCCTACCCTCACCTCTGTTATTGGTCAGCTTTTTTGTAGATTATCAAATGTATTTATGCATTGAATACCCTCTTCCTTAACATTTATGACAACTACTGTAAAGCTTTGTCTTTCCTTTTTGGCTATGGACTTGAAGGCCAAAGTAAGCAGGTGTTGCATCATACTGAACTGAATTACACGGGATCAAGAAGGATGCTGGGTGAGGGGGGAGGAGCAGTAAGGTACTTTCCTTTGGGAATGCCCCACAGTCTAGTGCCAAGTTCATTCCAATTCATAGCCTAGGACAATAGCCAATTGTCTTTGTCACTGCAGTGTTTCACAGGCAATTTCTCAGGTTTTTTTCCCTCTAATTTCCTAGGGAGATGGACTCGTCTCTGTCATTTCTGCTGTGATCTATTACTTTTATTTTTAGTTGTGGATTTCTTTTGTTCAGAAGTAGTTTTATGTCAACTGTAAAAAAAATTGCTAATTGAAGTTATTGACATAATTTTATTTCACATGCTTTAGTAAGTCTAGAAAACCATCTTTTTATTTACAACTTACTATTAAAGCATATGTTTTTTATGATATTTAAAAATAATTTTTATAATTACCCTTAAAAGAAAAAATATTTTTATGTCACAATAAAAATTTAAAAAAATTTTTTTCCAAATAAGCTATTTCATTTTTCTCTGCACATTTTGTCTCTTTTTCTGTCTAGCAGCGCATAGAAAAGTTCCAGACGTTGGAACTTTTACTAATTAAAGTTCAGCCAAATTAATAGCTGGGTGAGACTAAGCAGAAAGCAAGAAACATTTTTAAAAACGAATTTGTCCTTCTTTCACACAATATTGTAGCATACTTATGGAGAAACTCAATAGCCAAAGAGAAATGACTGCCAAGAGGCTAACGTGAAATTTTTAAAACTTTCAAAATAAAATGAACACCCTAAAAACATAAAAAGTTAGGGGGGGCCCATGTAAAAAAGTTTGCATCAGAGTAAATCTGGAAATCTCATCAGCATCTTGCTAGTTAAAAAAAAAAAAAAGAACAACACAGCATTCTGATGGCTAATACTTTTTATTTTGGAGTACTATGCACAGCCACACTATTGGTCAGTTGTGTGGATTAAGATGTTCAGAGATGCTAAGACAATAACAACAAAATTTCCCTGCCACTCTTTTTGATGAAGCTTTTGAAAGAATACTCCAGCAGAGTTAAGGAGAACAGAATAGTCAAGTATTAGGAAGACATAGGATCCAGGAAAAAAAAAGGTGATTGAGTGCTCGCTTCGGCAGCACATATACTAAAATTGGAACGATACAGAGAAGATTAGCATGGCCCCTGCACAAGGATGACACGCAAATTCGTGAAGCGTTCCATATTTTTCTGAATGGCAAAAAAAAAAAAAAAAAGGTGATTGAAAAGACAAAGGAACCACATTCAGGAATGAGAGCTGGTCCATTATGAAAGCAACTCATGCTTCAAGAAAGTTAGGAATGGCATTTCCAGAGAGAAAAATGGAACCGGTGAATTATATGGTACTTTGAGAATTTAGAAAATAATATTGGATTTTGACAGAACTGATGGATCTGGAAAACATTTAATTAAGTATATAGAATATTAAACATTTTTTTAAAAATTAGGCAGTTATTCTACAAAAAATTAAATGTGCAAAAGAAACCCTATTGATAGTATACCAGTTGACTGTAGAGTGAACAATATCTTAGCAATTATACCAATGGAAATACCATTAATACTGTTAATTTAACTAAAAGTTGAGCACTGATTATGTTGGGAAGAGAAGGATATAGTAGTTTAAAGAGCTAAATCCTTGTTGAAGTCAACAGATGCTGCCTAACAATCAGTAAATCTAGAAATAGCAGAATAAGCATCAGTATTAAAATGTAAAAGAAAAAACAAACATCTGAATTATTAAAAAAAAAAAATAGGTACTTTTGGGGAATGGTAGGGGGCCATGTTTTTTATAAAATTTTGCTATTTAGGGAATTTTAAAACTCTTTGCAAACGTCCCTTTCCTAAAAATAAAATTTACTTTTTAAAGGAATATTGGTATTTAAAATGTCAGGGAAGTAGAATAATTATGGATTGTAGTCAACTTTGTACATTTTTGTCTCATTATTTTCTAGAGTTCCTGGAATAACTATTGCTACAGATATCATCTGTGGTTTTCCTGGAGAAACAGACCAAGATTTTCAAGAAACAGTGAAACTTGTTGAAGAGTACAAATTTCCAAGTCTCTTTATTAACCAGTTTTACCCAAGACCAGGAACTCCTGCTGCAAAAATGGAACAAGTTCCAGCACAAGTGGTAAGACACTTTTCTTGTAAGATATTAAATTTAGCCAGAAGCTATAACAATGCAGCTGTGTTGCCAGCCTTCACACAGCCAGCTCATGGTTTGACCCTTAAGTTACAAATTATGGAGTGTTTGTTCCCAGCTGGGGTCAGGGGCAGGGAGACCTTAGTACACTAAATGACCTTAGGCGACTAAAATGTTACCTTTTTTTTTTTTTCCTCTTGGGGAATGAGGGTCAGATAACACTGGGAAAAATTTTTTTTAATTTATATTTAGTACTAACTATATTTACAAGATAAGTCCTTGGATGTTCGAAAAGAAGGCAAAATTTAAATATCTGTGAGTGAAGGAGGCTTCCCTGCTTCATAAGAGCGGCTTTTCATAATGTGTTGCTTACTGGGGAGTCCCCTGGTTTTTCTCCCTTTCCATAGGATAGATTTGATGCTGTCTTTCTATTTTGGATGTGGTATTGCTTTCACAATGAACCTCAATTTCATCCTTACATGTTCACTGATGTATTAGAATAAGATGACATGAAATAAATGTGAAAGAGCTTGAGATCCAGGAAAGGCAAACTGTTTCCCAGAATGCCCCAGAAATTAATGGCCTCACACAATTTCTCACACAATAGGCCAATTTCAGTTAAATTCATTGGCTCAAGATGAAAAAATATTAGTAAGCCTTAAGAGGAAGTAGAATTTTTTCAATGAAAATTTTCTGCTTTGTTTCTGATAACTAAAACAAACTGTGTGCTACCATTAATTTTTCATAAACATAAAAAGAAATCAAATGAACCTTGCTTTTTATATCTAAATTATAATTTTTATTGACACATAATATGCATACAACAAAATTACCTCCTTCCAGCATGTGGTTTTTTGAATTTTGATAAATGCATTCACTACTGTAACTGCACCTACCATCAAAATACAAAACAGTTCCATCAGATCCCCTCAAATTCCCTTTTACTTTTTTGTAGTCATCTACTCTCTCCATCCCCAGCTCCTGGCAACTACTGTTCTGTTGTCCTTAAATAGTCTAATTCATTCTTTTTTAAATTTCTTAAATTAAAAAAAAGGTTTTGAACTATGAAATACATGCAGAAAAGTGTGTTTCTGGATGTTTTCTGTTCGCCTCTTTTCTGGTTTCTTGCTGTTTGTGGTAGCGAGGAGCGAGGTGAACAGCAGCAGGGGCATGTTTGGTCCCTACAGAAGTAAAGCTGCTGTCCACCCATGGGGCTGCTGGAAATGCAGGCTCTGAAGCCCCACCCCACCGCAGACCTCCCCCGTCAGTCTTCATCTCCAAGTGATTTGTGTGCACATTAAAATTGTGGTCTTGGAGAAGACTCTTGAGAGTCCTTTGGACTGCAAGGAGATCCAACCAGTCAATCCTAAAGGAAATCAGTCCTGAATATTCATTGGAAAGACTGATGCTGAAGCTGAAACTCCAATACTTTGGCCACCTGATGCCAAGAACTGACTCATTGGAAAAGACCCTGATGCTGGGAAAGATTGAGGGCGGGAGGAGAAGGGGATGACGGAGGATGAGATGGTTGGATGGCATCACTGATGCAATGGACATGAGTTTGAGTAAACGCCAGGAGTTGGTGATGGACAGGGAAGCCTGGCGTGCTGCAGTCCATAGAGTCACAAAGAGTCAGATACGCCTGAGCGACTTAACTGAACTGATCCTAGTTTACCATTACTTTACTCTACACATGGACATCACCAGATGGTCAACACCGAAATCAGATTGATTATATTCTGTGCAGCCAAAGATGGAGAAGCTCTATACAGTCAGCAAAAACAAGACCAGGAGCTGACTGTGGCTCAGATCATGAACTCCTTATTGCCAAATTCAGACTTAAACTGAAGAAAGTAGGGAAAACCACTAGACCATTCAGGTATGACCTAAATCAAATCCCTTATGACTATACAGTGGAAGTAGGAAATAGATTTAAGGGACTAGATCTGAAAGACAGAGAGCCTGATGAACTATGGACGGAGGTTCCTGACATTGTACAGGAGACAGGGATCAAGACCATCCCCAAGGAAAAGAAATGCAAAAAGGCAAAATGGTTGTCTGAGGAGGCCTTACAAATAGCTGTGAGAAGAAGAGAAGCGAAAAGCAAAGGAGGAAAGGAAAGATATTCCCACTTGAATGCAGAGTTCCAAAGAATAGCAAGGAGAGATAAGAAAGCCTTCCTCAGCGATCAGTGCAAAGAAATAGAGGAAAACAACAGAATGGGAAAGACTAGAGATCTCTTCAATAAAATTAGAGATATCAAGGGAACAAAGATGGCAAAGATGGGTTCAATAAAGGACTGAAATGGTATGGACCTAACAGAAGCAGAAGATATTAAGAAGAGGTGGCAAGAATACATAGAAGAACTATACAAAAAAGATCTTCATGACCCAGATAATCACAATGGTGTGATCACTGACCTAGAGCCAGACATCCTGGAATGTGAAGTCAAGTGGGCCTTAGAAAGCATCACTACGAACAAAGCTAGTGGAGGTGATGGAATTCCAGTTGAGCTATTTCAAATCCTGAAAGATGATGCTGTTAAAGTGCTGCACTCAATATGCCAGCAAATTTGGAAAACTCAGCAGTGGCCACAGGACTGGAAAAGGTCAGTTTTCATTCCAGTCCCTAAGAAAGGCAATGCCAAAGAATGCTCAAACTACTGCACAATTGCACTCATCTCACACGCTAGTAAAGTAATGCTCAAAATTCTCCAAGCCAGGCTTCAGCACTATGTGAATTTCAAATCACTAGTGTGATATCACTCAACATGAAATTGGAAAGAGAAACACATAATCAACTCTTGTGAACTGGTAAAAAGCCTGAGCAAACCAAAATTCTTTGGTGGTTACCAGGGCCTTTTCTTTATGGCAGGTTTTCAACTTTTAATTTTTGTCTCTGCAAGCTCATGAAAACCCTTAAGGCTCTGCATAGTTACTCAGCCTCCTAGCCTTTATTTGGCTTCTCAGGCTCCCATCCACTGCTTACAAGTTGATAAATACCCAGAAGGGAAAAGTAGATTCAATACTGAGCTTTTCTCTAGGATTTTAATTCCTCAGGTTCTCACTGCCTTGATAGCTTTTTGATGTTGAAACAGTACATATTATAAATTTTATTCACCTTTTCTAACTTTTGTTGGCAAGATCACTGGTCTGATACAAGCTGGTTTGCCTTAGCCAGAAGCAGAACTCTGCATAAAATCAGCTTTCAGATGCTTTTTATTTTGTTCTTTCATCTTTTACACATAACCCCTTAGCATCTTCCTTACATTATTAGACTTCAGTCATCCAGCCCGGGCATAGCAGAACCTTTTTTTTTTTTTTTTAATGACTTTATATATTTTAGAGCAGTTTTAGATTCAAAGCAAAATTGAGTAGAAGGGACATAAAGTTCCCATATAGGCTGCCACATACACATGCAGCTTCTCCTGATACCAGCATCGCACGCCAGAGTGGTATGTTGGTTACATCATTATCACCCAAAGTCAGGAGCTTATATTTCATTTCACTCCACATTCTGTGGGTTTGGGGAAATGTGTACAGACATGTAACTACCATTATAGTATTGTACAAAATAGTTTGATCTTCTGTACAAATCCTCTGTGCTCTCCCTTTTCATTGTTCCCCTGCCCCTCAATACCACTGATTATTTTTACTGTCTTCATAATTCTGCCTTTTTGACTGTCATGTAGTCGGGATCCTAGAGTATTGTAGCCTTTTCAGATTGCCTTATTTCACTTAGTAATACACAGTTAAAGTTTCTCCATGTCCTTTTATGGCTTAATAGCTCATTTCATTTTAAAACAACAGAAAGTCATTGTCTGACAATTCTGGATACTAAAGCCCAGAGGCAGGCCCCTGCTTCTCTGGACCACACAGGAGAATCCTTCCTTGCCTCTTCCTGGCTTTGGGTGGTTTCTGGATCGTCTTCCATTTGCTCATGGCTAATGATCTGCCTTCGTGTTCACGCGGTGTCCCTACATGTCTCTTGCCTTCATATGGCTGTCTAGCTGTAAGGGCTCCGGTCAGAACAGGCTTGGGACCCACCGCACTTCTCATCTCAACTTCTTATATCTGCAGTAACCCCCTTTTCAAATAAGGTTGTGTTCTGAGGTTAAGGGGTTATGACTTCAACATACAACACAATCCACAGCACTTCTCTAAATTTCTGTAATTATGCTCTAGGTGAAAACTGTAGCCTGAAAGACTTTCATCTTTATAAAATTCAGAATCTTAAATAAAGGGAATTAAGTACTAATAATGAAACTTCAGAGACTTTCCATCAAAGAGAGGATGTATCATGTGCCTTGAATCTCATCGGTTTTCTTAAATTTATCAGAAATTAACAATTGTCTACTCTAAAGTAGGTACTTTATGAAACTCCTTAGTAACTAGACTTCACTAAAGCAAAACACTGCTACCAAATACTTAGATAGCAAATTCTTCTCTAATTTGTTTCCCATTTCCTTATCTAAAAAATCAGTGATGAAAATAGGCTCTAACCCATACTGAAAGAAAAAATAACAGTTACTTTCAAACAACACTTTTTATCCTGTCTTTAGAATGCCTCTTGGAGAAAATATGTTGTTGCCTTGAATATATTTTATTTCCATTAAAATCAAACTCCCCAAATGTTCTTTCAAAAGGTCAAATTTGCATGTTTATATTTTCTATTTCATTGAGTCTTCATTTATTAGTCTTCATTAATCTTAAGTAATTCTATTAGTATTTTAAAAATTGTGGCTGAGGTTCTTAGTCTAACTAGAAAAGGTAACTTAAGTTGAAAAAGTCCTTTGATTCTTAGCTATCATTTCCAGACTTTCTTTTTAAGAAAATTTTGATGAAGAATAAATAATGAAACTGTAATGAAGTCTGTGTTTTAAGAGGCCTATGACTTGAAAAAAATAATTTTTAGGTGACAAGACTAGCTTTGGAATGTTCATGTTGGTTTAAAACATTACCTTGTAATATTAAATCCACCTGCTTGCTTGTCTTACATCTGGAACCTGAGATAGAGATAATGTCTTTAGATCTATGTTAGCATAAAATACTCATAACTCACTCACATGCAGTTTCTAGTACATTTACCCTAGGGAGAACACTTCTTCCTCATCTCTGAAGAGTGTAGGTGCTTGTTTCTGAGACAGCTGCAGGGCCATCCTTGGGGTAGATGAAGGTAGCTTTGCTGAAACTGGCCCTAGTGGATTTCGCTGAGGGAGTGAAATTTTGCTGGAGGTATTTCAGATCAGGGCGAGGTGACCACTTGGAATAGATGTCAAATAAGAAATGTTCTTAAATCATATGCAGATTTAAGAACAGTGACATATAACTGCTCTCCCAAATCTAGCTGCCTATGAATTCTTTCAAAAAGCAGAATGGAGAAATAAAGCAGATAGAAAAGAACTTTGTCACTTTCTGTAAATGTTTTTAAAACTTGTCGTTGTTTCTGAATATGATGTAAAAATTTAACAGCTCAATATTTTAGAGAATCTCAAGTTGCCATAATGGAAGGAATTCTGATATTTTTACCTTGCTTGACAGCATAATTACATTATTTACACAGTTTCTGATTTTCAAATTAAACTTTTTTCTTTGGGAGGAGAGGGAGAAGTAATTTCCAGAATTTTTATACTCTAGATTGTTCATTGTATTTTATTCTAAACCAATTTCCAATCATACCCCAAGGCAAGCCCTTTTTCTCATGGTCTTTTTCATTTGATTGATCTTTTCAGAAGGAATATTTTGGGTTTCTTAAGCAATTAATAGCATTTGGTTCCTCCAGTGGGTCTTTTAAGTTTCTTTTTTCTGGACATGTCATATCTCTTTCTCCTTCCATTTTTGGTAGAGTTTTTAGCCTGACAATAGTTTTGTTTTTATATATTTCAGTAGATTACTTAGAATCTTTTATGATGACTCTATAGTAACAGTGAGAAGTATGAGCTAGATTTTCATCCATATCGGTGGTTGGGACACCCCCACTCCAGTACTCTTGCCTGGAAAATCCCATGGATGGAGGAGCCTGGTAGGCTGCAGTCCATGGGGTCACGAAGAGTTGGACACGACTGAGCGACTTCACTTTCACTTTTCACTTTTATGCATTGAAGAAGGAAATGGCAACCCACTCTAGTGTTCTTGCCTGGAGAATCCCAGGGACGGGGGAGCCTGGTGGGCTGCCGTCTTGGGGTCGCACAGAGTCAGACACGACTGAAGCGACTTAGCAGCAGTAGCAGGTGGTTGAGAATCACCAACCTTGTATGAGTTTTAATACAAATGGTATTTATTTAACAAATGGAGAATCAACTTGAACGGTCTCTAAGGCCCCTTGAAACTCCTAATTGTCTTTGATTCTCTATCATTTGATTTTAAGGCCACCATTCAAACCAATATTTAGAAAATTTGGGTGCTTTAGTTTCCTAGATCATCCACTTAAATATGTTTTCTGCATTTCCCTGTTCTTTCACCTTTTACTTTATTATAAATCTGATGACTTTTTGTTTGTATAATCAGTTAATTAAATGGCTTTTTCTTGCATATAAACTACTAATAGTAAACATAATAATTAGTTTTTTGTGGGGACTTGAAATGGTAGCAGTAAGACCAACTGTGGTAGAGAAAATAGTTGGCTCTCAAAAATGTCCACAGGCTAATCCTCAAACCTGTGAATGCATTGCCTTATAGAATTAAAAGGGCTTTTAAGATGTGATTAAGTGAAACCATGTGAAATGAGTGGGCTCAGTGTAATCTCAAGACTTCTTCTAAGAGGAAGGCAAGAAGGTTAAACCTAGAGAGAGGAGATGTAAGATCAGAAGCAGAGATCAAGTAATATGCTTTGAAGATCAAGGACAGGACCATGAACTAAGGGATGCACATGGCCTCTAGAAACTGGAAAAGGCCAGGAACAGATCCTCCCCTAGATATTCCAGAAGGAACACAGAATTGCCAACACCTTGATCTCAGCCCATGAGACCTGTTGTAGGCTTCTCACCTCCGAAACTAGGAAAGAGGTAGCATGAGTGAGACCACTGTTCATCTTTACTGCCATAGGTGGGCTTTTGTTTTTTAAGGCGATTGCTCCTGATTCCTCTTGGCCTGAATCATTCTCCAAACAATCCCAGCCCGCCCTCAGTGACTCCTCACTGCCCCTACCTTGCTTTCTGCACTCTGAATCTGTCCTTTTGCCTCCCTGCCTGCCACAGAGCACTGCCTGTAAGTCCTGATGTGACGTTAATGAACTAATTCCATTATCATGTAAATCAGTTCTCATGTAGTCAAGCCCACAGGACTAGACATACGTAGACTGCAGCTCCAGGATGGAGCCATGTTTTGCTCAGGATGGTAAAGGTAAGAAAAAGCACAGATTTTTGTTAGTACCCGAAACCCTTTCATATGACTCTTCTGTTAAATACAAGCCATTGTAAGAAAAAATTAAAGATGGCCATACTTTAGAACCATAGTTTGTCTTGAAAATCTTAGTATTTCACGTTTTCTAAGATAACCCAAGTTTAGGACAGTGAAAAGTCAGATATGATTTGAGAGCCTTCAGTTCAGTGATAGCAGTCTGAATTTGTACTTTATAGTGACCTCATAGAAAGTCTTCTTTTTTAACCTTAGAAAAAAATGCATTTGTTTCTTATGATTTTTTTTAAGATTTGTTGCTTTCATTTTGGCGTTTATTTTTAGTCTGCTTATTTTATGAATTTAGAATTACCAAAATAGTGGGAAGGTATATGGTTATAAGTTTTCTCTCAGATGCTGAATAATTGTGGGTCTTCGGACTGAGAAGGACTGAGTGATTTTGTATTAAATAAAGAGAATATAAATTCTATCCTTTGCAAAGTCATCTTTATTATATTTTAGTCTAACTTTTTTTCAGTGATGATTACATGCTTTGTTTCATATAAGTTTCAGAAAAGTTGGAAAGATATACATAATTCTTTTATGCCTTTTATATGAATTTGATTTATTAAAATTGTAATATTCAATTTGAACTCACTTTTATTACCTTAATAACAATTTTAGAACTGAGTAGACGCTTCAAAGTAACTTCTAAAGATAAAGAACCTTAGGATCTATCCTGTTTTTTGTTCTTATATTATTTTTTCTGTGATAACTATAGTTCATTAATAACTCCATATTATGACCTTCCAAGGGATTTATATGTGTAGTTCCAAGTATCAGAGCTAATGTTAAATGTGTATTTAGGTCAACAGAATATATTTGGTAATTTAATATGACACTCTTATCTAACTTCTGCCTCTTAGGATCATGTTTATTTCATAATTAAGGACTATCTTTATTTTTGCTACTCATAATAAAATACCTTTAGCAAAGTGGTATGCAAGATTAGAAGATATATTGGCAGGGAAAAGAATCTTCCATTGTTTGAATATTAATATGTGCCTGAATCATATAGTCTGTATTTTTCGTGTACTTTGTCCCATGTTATTCTTCCAACAGTACTTTTAGGTGTTGTTTCATACTTTAGGGGTGAGTTAGGTGAGACTCGGAGAAGTTAAATAAACTCATCCATGGACTTCCCTGATGGCTCAGTGGTAGAGAATGCACCTGCCAGCTCAGGAGATGCAGTTTCAGTCCCTGGGTCAGGAAGATCCCCTGGAGAAGACAGTGACAACCCACTCCACTGTTCTTGCCTGAAGTATCTCATGGACAGAGGAGCCTGGCGGGCTGCAGTCCACGGGGTTACAGAGTACACGACTGAGCATGCACGTACACATAAGTGACATGTCTGAGACTCCATTCTTTCTGACTCTTGGCTCCATACTCTTATAAACAGTAAAATAAGTATTTATCCCACAGATTCAAAATAATTTTAGGAATATTTTTACCAAAAAGTGTTGGTTCCCAAAGTTGTTTTTCTATCATAGCAGTGATTTCTAAAAATTTTTATTTCTTAAAAACGATTTTAAACTGGTAGAAAAGTTGTATACCTCCAGTATAGACTTTACCCAGACTTATCAATTTTTAACATTTCCCTACATTTGCTTTTTCTCAAGAAACAGACATTTAGACATTGGCTTTTCCTTCTAACCTACAATGGAATATAATCTGAGAAAATATACACACACACTCACAAAACTGACATCATGCTGCTTTGCCCCTTAATATTTAGTGTGCATTTCCCAAAAACAGTTTCTTGGTCACAATATTTTTATCAAATTCAGGAAACTTAACAGTGATACAGTGCTTTCTTTAATCTACAGTTCAGATTCCAATTTTGTCAAGGATCCCGACATTGTCCTTCATAACTGTCATTTTTCTGATATGGGACTTGGTTCAGAATCTTACATTTAAGCTCTTTAGTCCTCTTTAATCAAGATAGTTTCTCAGCTTTTCTTTATATTTCATGGTGTGTCGACACTTTTTAAGAATAATGGCCAGTTATTTTATGGAATGTCCCTCAATTGGGGTGTGAATTTTCCTCCTGTTTAGATTCGTGTTACATATTTGGCCCTGTTTAAGTAAATAAATGATGTTATGTCCTTCTCAGCGTATCATATCCGGAGACACATAATGCCTTTCTGTCCCTTGCTGGTGATCATGCGGTTAAGGTGGAGTCTGATTTTCTCCACTGAATACTTACCTATTTTTAGCAAAAGAATGTTTAATCTCAAGTATTTAATAGGATCATAGACTGGGATAAGAAAAGAAAAGGCCTTGAAAACTCAAAAATTTTAGTGGTTTAATTCACACTTTCAATTTTATGTTAGCTTGAACTGCCATACTGATGTAATCAAAACAATTTTTCATTTCTTAGTTTTAATATATTCTAAATCTTTGGATTTTTTCTATCAGTTTTTTAATCCTTAGAGTACAGTTGTTTTAAACAAGCTACTTTTTCTGTCTTTTAATTGAAGTATAGTTGCTTTATAATGTTTTAGGTGTACAGCAGAGTGATTCAGTTTTGTGAATGTGTATATTTGTGTATTTTCTCAGAATATATTCCATTGTAGGGTATTACAAGAAACTGAATATAGTTAATGGGTGCTATGCAGCAAATCCTAGTTGTCCATCTGTTTTTTTATTTAATGTAGTGTATATCTGTTAATCCCAAATTCCTAATTTATCCCTCCCCACCCCTGAACATGACACTTTAAATTGAGTGTGCAGTGACAGAGAGGGGAAACTAAAATTGGAAAGGCAGAAAAATTGTTTCATTGACGTGCCTGTATATTTACACAGCAAATAAGCACATGTAGAACTTTCATTCTTAAAAATTGTGCATATCAAAAACTTGTGTGGATCAAGAGGAGCTAGGAAAATTCATGGATCTTTAACATTTGGAGGGATTTCATAGGTCATGAGTTAGATATTTCTCTTGAAATACTGTGATACTTACCAACTCTGTTGGAATATACTCAGTGTCAAAGTTATAACTGTTGGAATAAGAAATATTTTCCATGTATCTTTTATTCCTTTACTGTCTTTCCTCTTGAACTTTATTATCGGTGAAATGAAAAGGTATCCTCTCAAACTACTTTCTGAGTCATTTTAACTTATTATTTTAGGACAAACAAATATAAAAAGGTGGAGGGAGAATTCTGTATGTAAATTCCATGGCAGAATCCAGTTACTGTTGGTTCTACTTGAAATCAAGCACAGAAACATGATTGAGATCACTGGGGACATTACAGAGTTAATGAAAAGATTCAGTAATTGATGGATCTCTTCCCAACTAACTTGATATTAAGTCTTAGAGAGCCCAGGAGCTCCAAGACCCCCCAGGGAGCAGCCCTCTTTATTCAGATGCTATTAAAATGAAAATCAGAGTGTTCTTCAAAGGTCTAGAAAGGTTATCCAAATGGATAATTTGTCAGGTACCTGAAATCCTATTCCATTAGAGAATTTAAAGACCACTGTGAAGTAGTTTAATTTGATTTCATCTTCTATTAGTGGCCAGAATTATACAGGGACAGATTGGAAGATGGAAAGAGGCTCTCTGCTGGCACCTCGCACCAGTATAACGTAACCACAGCAGTCAGAGTGCCCATAATGACCAAAAACATGGTGCCAGGGAGTAATTTAAGTCTCTTGATCCCTTTGGAAATTGGATCTGCTATTTTTAAAAATATAGTTAAAACTATAGTTAGGGTCAAAAAAGTCAAAGTGTTAGTCTAGGTCTCTAATTCTAGGTCAATGGGTCTTAACATTTTTTGAGAATTTGATGATACATATAAATATAGTATTTACTACACATACATACATGCATATATATTCATACATGTGCATTCTTTCTAGAAAAAAAGCAAATTTTCCTAAAAATCTTAATGTTTTTAGAGTATATAGATATCCTTAAGCCACCCATGATAAGGACCAATGTGCAGAGTAACCTGACTGGCCTACTGTTGTCTCTGTTGACTTCCTGTCCACAGTTGGACATTTCCTCAGAGATGGCAGGTGCCAACAGTGAATGCTTGCTGAATGGATTAAAAGATTAAGTGTAGACTAACCACATGATTGCTGAAGAAGTCTCATAAAAACAATAACTTTGATATCTAGATTCTTTCACGAGGAAAACATACTTGAACATATGGTTAGTGAATATGCTTCATATAAACCTGACAGAGAAAACCAAGTCGAGAACAAAGATAGTACAGCACTTCTAGAAACTGGGTTTATAGAAGTCTGAGATAGAATGAGAAAGAGACCCCTCTAAGAGTCATAAAATATGACCTGAAACTGGAAAAGAATCCACTGAAGCAGTTTATAAATGGCACTTAAATGTAACTGAAACAACGCCCATGATCTGTAGGTTAAATGATTGGTTGGATTTTTGTTGTTGTTGTTTTGGGTTTAGGGGATGTGGAAGTTCTATCAGAATGTAATCATCATTTATAATGAAAACAGTGCAGCCTGATTCCAAACAACCAACTTACTTCATCATCTGCATTTTGGGGGAGACACAGTTCAGTTCCTGTATCTTACACTTAGGCAATCAAAGAAGATTACTAAACAGCTGAGGAACGCCACTAACTAACATGAAGAATGGGGCTAAAGCAAACAAAGAGAAGTGGGATGAGAAAAAGGGAAAAAAATAGACACAGGACTATGCAGAAGGAAGAAAGCTTTAAAAAAAAAAATCCTTGATATTCTCAGAGAAATGAAAGAAGGTATTGTATTCCTGAAACAAGATCAGACTGCCAAAAGTAAAGATTTAGAGAACAAGAATAATTCTTGGACATTAAAAGCATGGTAGCAAAGTGAAAAATTCAGGAGAGTTAGAAAATAAAGTAGAGGAAATCTCCAGAAAGTAGAGCAAAAGGAAATGAGATAGCAGATTTACTCGGGAAAGAAAGGAAAATTAAAGAACCAATCCAGAACAGGCTAACATTCAAATAATAGGAATTCCAAAATAAGTAAACAGAGAAGGATGAAATTATCAATGAAATAAGTCAGGGATATTTCCTATGACTATAGGACATGAATTGCCAACAGAAAGCCATCATCCCGAGCCCAGCAGTATGTATGAAGACTAGACCTATACTAAGACAAGAAACATGATCCAAGTCACATTAAAAGGATCTTTAATCAGAATGGCTTCAAACTTTTTAATGGTACCCAGAAAACAAATGATGCCGTCTCAATTCTGAAGTAAAATGCTTCCCATCCTAGAATTTAATATCTCACCAAAGTATCAATCAGGTTCCAAGTTACCTCTTTTTCAGAAAGCTTTTAGAGAATTTCTGGGCATCATCAAAACAACGGAGTATACTGAGAAAGGATTTAAGATAAAGGAAACAGAAGACTCAACACAGATGAGAGGCAAGCAGAATCTCCAAGACTATGGTTGAAGAGAGAGCCATGAATCAGAAGAGCTTGGAGAACAACCAGACTAAACATTTAGTCTGAGGGAAAGACTTCAAGAAGATTGAAAGGATAGACTACTTCATGTGAACGAATTTCTTGAACGAAGACTTAGATAAGTGGAAGGGAATTGGGGATTGAATTAGCAAATGCATAGAAGATTAAGTAAGTGAGAAAAATGACTTTAACTCCAGGAAAAGAAAATATACATGAAAGGAAATGTGATTGTAGTTGTTACACAGCCAGATGCTGAATGGCATGTGTATGATATCATCGTATCAGGAAGTGGGGGTAGGAAACATACAAGTAAATAGGGGGAGGGAAAGGTGTGAAAGCTTATGTCCTATAGTGAAAGATCCATACATAGTATTTAAGACTAAAAAGTAAGAATAGTAATAAAGACATGTTACTTACCAATATGATGATAAATAGAGTAAATACTACCGAGGAAGCAGAATTGGGAAAGGGCAGCTGGGAAGTGTGTTGAGGTTGGCTCTTTCAGATTAGATGCAGGTATAAATGATTTTTTAAAACAACGGAAAAGAAAAGCAAATGATGGGGAGATTAGGATTGAGAGAGTTGCTAAAACCAAACAACACACACAAAAAAGAGATTACCCCATCACTGCAAACTCTCCAACCTAGGAACTTGTCGAGGTACACGTAAAAGCCAAAGAAGAGGCCAGCGGTGTTGAAGAAGAAAAAGAGTTATAAAGAATGTATAGCCCTCTCTACAACAAATAGGTTCATAAAGAACTTCCAACATTGCTCTGAAATTTAAAAAAAAAAAAAAAAATTAAGCTTATGGTCATTTGCTGTTGGTAATAGAGGAAACCAGTTTATCCAGTCACTGGGTGACGAGACGGAGGTTGAAAGTTGCTTAGTCGTGTCTGACTTTTTGTGACCCCATGGACTATACAGTTTGTAGAATTCTTCAGGCCAGAATACTGGAGTGGGTAGTTGCTCCCTTCTCCAGGGGATCTTCCCAACCCAGGAATTGAACCCAGGTCTCCCACATTGCAGGCAGATTCTTCACCAGCTGAGCCACCAGGGAAGCCCAATTGCTGATAAAATGCTTGGAGCATTCAGTAAATCTTTGAGTAAATGGATAAATACTTATCACTGTATAGTTATGAGCACTTTGAACATATATAATGCACTATATAAATGTCAAAAAATAGTGTTTGGACTTTGACATAAAAGTTACTTTAAGCCTAACTCTTAAAAATCATCATAGTCAGCTAGTTTATGCAGCTTTTTCTAAGACACTTGTAATTTTGCATTGTAAATGTGCATGTGTGTTTACCTACAGGCCTTTTCTTTTTTTTTCACCTTAGGATCATCTCCCAGTGAAAAAGCAGAAAGCACACAATATTCACAATAAGTAGCTATCAGGGTCTTCTCCCTTAGCTCTTCCTCTTTGGAGACAGAAAGATAGGTAAGAGATGAGAGATTGATGAGGGTGTGAGGATGTGAGAGTGGTTCCCCGAGGCTGAGGAGGGAGTCCTACCCTGAGCCCCGAGGAAACGCCTCAGGGGATGACTCCCGAAGAACCAGGAGCCTGGCTGACAAGTCAACAGTTGTACAACCTCCAAGGACTTTGTAATCCTGGACTTAGTAGAAGCATGCCTGTCTTCTCATTACTTACCTTAGTCAGGCCTGTCATTTGATACAGAAACCCACCCTCTCTGGGCGATTTTTTTTCCTACTTGTGTGAACATGGGTGAATTTCCCCAAAAGCTATTACGTAGCATGAGTTACATTTAGCTGGAGTAGTCTGAAGTGTTGGAATGGGCACAGGGCAACCCGCAGTCACTTTATGTTCCTCCTATCTTGCCCTTTGTCTAACTTCCCAGGCCTCAACCAGCTACCCACCTCCACCTGCCTCTTTCCTGACAGTGGCTGAAAATATTGTTTGTCTTAGAGCCAACCTCAGAAATTTTCATCCACTGGCTGGATGCCTAGTAACCTTGTTCTGCAACGTGAAAAAGAATCGACTGATTTCTGAAGTGACGAGGACAAGAGAATGGAGAAGATTGAGCTATATATTAAATTGTCTTCTGGTTATCAAATAAAGAGTCCTCTGTCATAAAGGCCAACGATAAAAAAAAAAGAAAATGTGTATGTTTAATACACAGAACAAAAATAAGTCTATTTTTGACATAGGACTGGAGGAGAAAATAGGTCAAAAAGCCCAGCCAGCCCTGAAATGAATTTTAGACTCTTATTATTGATGTGATGGGGCAGAGAGAGATATGGGTGATGGTCGCATTGCTGATAAAAGTGATTTTTTAACAGTAGGTGCTGAATTAGATGTAGAAAGCAGAAGAGTTATCAAAACTACATTGTCATGTCTGACCTTCCAGGTCCCAGTCATGGAATCATAATAAAAACGAGTTGTGGGCTTATCTCGAGATGCAGCAATAACCGGCACAGAGCAGTTTTCGAGCTTCTCTTTGAATGGGGTGATACCAGGGGTTCTTTGGGGTCATGAAGGAGATACATTGGTTTTGATCAGTTTTTAGAAACGTAGAGCAGCTTATTTGTGGGTCAGAGAAATTTAGTTTCCTTCATTCTCTTGTCATCGTTTTTCCCCTTGGGTGAGAGGTGGGTTAGCTTCTGGAGGCCACAATGAGACTCTGAGCCTTAATAGAGTTTGTGCAGATACAGACTACAACCCTGTGCATTTCACTATGTTGGGCTCCAAACTCACCAAATGTCAGATACAGTAAAAGCATGTTACCATCTCTGTGTAAAGGACAGGAAGGAAAGTATTTAATGGCAATACAGAAAGACCTAGGACTCCAGAGCACTAATTAGAAAAAGCCAACCTGCATTTATTTTTATCCACTTGCAAAATAGTATCCTCTCATAGTTAAATCTCTGTTACGACTTCCTATTTTTACCTTTTTTCAGTTATATGATTTGTCCTTACGAAAATGGTTTACAGACATCAGATGTTATTATTAAGCAAGTAGGGAAAAGTTAAATAAAATCACTTGTCCCTGCCCTCTCCCTAATTTCAAGCAGGTCATAGCATAGTCGAACTTTGGAGACAAAAATAAAGACCATGAATGCATAGATGGCAGCGGATTTGTTGCCTGACCCTGTTCACTGGGATGTGATGATGAGCCAGACTTCCAGAGGGCTTTAGCACTGCTAACTGATCATTCTAAAATACCACAGTGAGAACAGTTGTCACATGTTAAAGGGATTTTTAAAATTTTAAAAGTAACAGTGAAACCTCTTCTTGTATTGGTAATATTTATATATATGAATTGGTCTAGAAATTCTCAAATTGTGTGAAAGCAAATTTTACAGGAATTAGATTAAGCCCAGTTCCAGGGTCGCAAAGAGTGGGACATGACTGAGCGACTGGATTGAACTGAACTGAACAGTTTTCTTTCCTTTGGCAAACTGCTTAGATGAAGAGTAACCAAAGGGATGGGGTGGGGGAGTGGAAAAACCTCCATGGGGAGGTAATATTTATTCTTGCTCAGCAAGTGTTTGAGGTATGTTGTAAAAGCTAGTACTGAATATATGGATAGCGAGTCAGTTATCTGGTTCTATTCTGAACTGTTATTGGTTATTTTATTTACCTGTTTATTTTAAATGTTAGTAGTTCAGTCACGTCTCACTCTTTGCAGCCCCATGGACTGTAGCCCGCCAGGCCCCTCCATGCATGGGATGCTCCAGGCAAGAATACTGGAGTGGGTTGCCATTTCCTTGTCCATGGGATCTTCCCAACCCAGGGATCAAACCTGAGTCTCTCACTTTGCAGACAGACTTTACCATCTGAGCCACTAGGGAAGCCCTTGTGGGTAATGCATGACTTATAGCTGTTGATTTTGTCCTTTCCTAGTATTTTTTCTACCTGGCAAAAGATACTGGTGCTGTCCTTCCCCTATCCTGTATATAACTTGTGAGAGAGAGGAGCAGGGTTTATGAGAGTGTAGACATGCTAACAAAAAATTGTGTGTACATATAACTTGACTCAAAAGCAAAGTCCTGTGGAAATAAGTTTCAAATTCTGGAAAATAAGTTTCAAATTCTGGAGTTTTTATGATTATCATCTTGAAGCAGCATTTTATGGTTATAAAAATAACTATCAAGCATAAAATTAATTTGCATTGACTTAGTAATCTGTATACAAACCATAAACAGGTCATTCATTAGCACAGTCACTTAATAAACAGTGTTAATGCCAAAATGTCAGTAGCCAGAATTTTTGCGATTCGTTTAGCAAACATTTAAGTACTTGCTGTCTGTGTTCCTGGTTGTGGTTAAATGTTATTATTTCTCCCTGCTCGTTTGTAAGTTCTTTTGAGTCCAGTGGCCTCATCTGACTTGCTTTCCATCTCAACAGTAATTAGTATGACCCCCTGGGTACACAGTCAGTGCATCAATTGAATGAATAATCAATTCTATTAATAGCTGAGGGTTTCCTTTTAATTTATTTTACTGGAGTATAGTTGATTCACAACGTTGTATTAATTTCTGCTGTGCAGCAAAGTGATTCAGTTGTACATATACATTGTTTTTTCATCCTCTTTTCCATTACGATTTATCACAAGACATTGAATATATTTCCCTGTGCTATGCAGTTAGGACCTTGTTGTATATCCACTCTGTATATAACAGTGTGCATCTGCTAATCTCGAGCTCCCACTCCATCCCTCCCCCAACCCCCATTCCCCTTGGCAACCACACGTCTGTTCTCTAGATCTGTGAGTCTGCTTTGTAGATAAGTTTGTGTCATATTTTAGATTCCACATATAAGTGATATGGTATTTGTCTTTCTCTTTCTGACTGACTTCACTTAATATAATTTCTAGGCTCATCCATGTTGCTGCAAATGGCATCATTTCATTTTTTTTTATGGCTGAGCAGTACTCCATCGTGTATATGCACCACATCTTCTTTATCCATTTATCTGTCAGTGGACATTTAGGCTTCTTCCATGTCTTGGATTTTGTAAATAATGCTGCGATGCACATAGGGGTTTAGTAACTAAATTTTAAAGCTTAGAGGAAGAGAGTGAAGATAGAAAAACTCTTGAGGAAGTTCTGAGGAATGACCAAGGAATGCTGCAGTGGCTTTGGTTCAGAGATAGTACCTAAATTACCCAGGGGGCAAGTGATTGGATTAATATGAGATGGGGGAGCAGGAGTGGTAGGGAAAATGAAGGACAAAGGAATATGTGGAAGCCAAGGTTACCAAGTTGAGTGTTGTGTTCATGAATCAAGAGCCTGGGGGAAAAGGTGACCTGGGTTAGTCGTTTGAGGCTCAATTTCAAAGGATCAGTGAAAATTAAACCAAAATGATGTGGGATTATGGGGGTGGCAGCATTTGTTGGGCAGATCCCACATGCAGGTCACTTTTTTGAATAAAACATTGTGGACGGAAGTGATGACCAGGACATGGCTTCTGCCCCAAACACACAGGGAGGGTGGTGGAGAGATCTGTGGAAGCCCATGGTTTAAAAGGTTTTTTCTGTTTTGCTAGGGAGGGGCGGAGATCCAGCACGAATTTGAACTGGGCTTTTCAAATGGATATAATATGTGGAGGTGGTAGGGAAAGCATTCCAGGCAAAGGACCTAGCGTTAGCAAGATATGGACTCAGGAAAAGGCAGGGTCTACCAGCAGTGGGACATTGTCTTTGGTGTTAGTGGGGAAAGTGGGATGACGCCCTGATGTAATACTTGAAACTTGATTCTCTGAGTGATGGGAGCCCTTGCAGGTTCTGAAAGAGGAGTGTGACAGATGATCGTGTCTTAGAAAATTCACTCCAGCCTCAGGACAGAGTTGGGTTAAGCAGTGGTTCTCAACCTTGGCTTTACCGTTAGCCTCACCTGCAAAGATTTAAAATTGCAAATCCCAAGCTGAACCCCAGATCAATTAAATCAGCTGTGTGTGCTTAGTCGCTCAGTCATTTGCAACCCCATAGACTGCAGCCCACCAGACTCCTCTGTCCATGGGATTCTCCAGGCAAGAATACTGGAGTGGGTTGCCATGCCCTCCTCCAGGGGATCTTCCCAACTCAGGGACCCAACCCAGGTCTCCCACATTGCAGGCAGACCCTTTACTATCTGAGTCACCAGAGTCTCTAACAGTGGCGCCCAGACGTCAGTATTCTTTAAAGCCCCCAGCGATTCCAGCGTGCAACGAGGACTGCACACCAATGATTTTGAACAGGGCTTGGCAGACTCTTTCTGTCAAAAGCCAGATAGTATTTTTGGCTTTACGGGCCACAGGGTTTCTGTTGGAGCCGTCCCAGGCTGCCTTGGCCCACAAAAGCAGCCACACACAATATGTGAATGAATGAGTGTGGCTGTGTGCTAATAAAACTTTATGGAAATCTGAATTTCATATAATGTTCACAGGTCACCAGTATTCTTGTTCTCTGGAATTTTTTTTTTTTAACAGCCGTTCGCAAATATAAAAGCACACTGCAGACTGTACAAAACTAGCAGCCAGTCATTATTTGGCCCTCAGAGTCTATTTTGCCAGTTCTTGATTTAGAGGGTGAAAATTGGCCTCAGGTAGTCTAGGAAAGAAAACATTTCTACAGCAGTTCAGATAAGAGGTAAAGTTAACTCTCTTTTGTGGTTCATTGCAAGGGCAGAGTGAAGATAAGTGATACTGAGTCGATATTTATAGCGACTCACGTCCTCATGCACTACTTTCTCAAGCACCCAGAGGTTACTGTACAAAGGAACCTGGAAGGAGGAACCATTGTTCCTGGTGTGTAGAGCTTAGTTCCCCTTTGACTTTGTTCTCTTTGCGGGGATTTGTTTTACGTTGAAAGGCTGTTTCTTTTCCCACTGCTTGTGATGGCTTTTCATTCAGCAGCACCCATCACCTCCAAAGAGCCAAGTCTCCTTCCTTTCTTATGTGCCAGCCATGCCTTTGTTTTCAAAGAATGACCTTTCCTTGCAAACAAATGTTCTCTTTAGAAAGTAAGGTGAGCCTGATATAAGGAGATAGGGCTATTTATATTTTATTTTATCAGATACCACTGAATTTATGCAGAATTACCCCTACATTTTC